>NC_090191.1:14240204-14590204 GCF_024679245.1 Pseudorasbora parva | reverse complement strand
TACATCCCCTGATGGACTGAAGCAAGTTTCCTGCAGGCTAGTGGAAAGTTCCACATTGCGTTGAAATGCTAGCTTGAGTAAAAGGGACATGTAACTCACCACAACCTTCACAAGGGGCAGTAGCTCAATGGTAGAGCATATACTTTGCATGTGTGAGGCTAATGGAAAGTTCCACATTCCTTTAAATTGCTGGGGATTGAAACCAGGACCTTTGTTGCAAAAAAAAAAAAAACAACTTTTCAATTCTACAACTTTCCTTGGAGACGCTGAGATTGAACCCAGGAGCTCATACATGCAAAGCATGTGCTGTACCACTGAACCACTGGCCCTTGTGAATGTTGGGCTGAGTTACATGTGCTTTGTACTCAAGCTAGATGCTAATTTTCCAACTAAATAATTAGGCAGAGAGAGATGTGCAACAGATAAAGGTTTGAGTTAAAGGAAAACTTTCCTTGGAGATGCTGGGGATTGAACCCAGGACCTCATACATGCAAAGCATGCGCTCTACCACTGAGCTACATCCCCTGATGGACTGAAGCAAGTTTCCTGCAGCCTAGTGGAAAGTTCCACATTGCGTTGAAATGCTAGCTTGAGTAAAAGGGACATGAAACTCACCACAACCTTCACAAGGGGCAGTAGCTCAATGGTAGAGCATATACTTTGCATGTGTGAGGCTAATGGAAAGTTCCACATTCCTTTAAATTGCTGGGGATTGAAACCAGGACCTTTGTTGCAAAAAAAATAAAAAATAAAACTTTCCAATTCTACAACTTTCCTTGGAGAGGCTGAGATTGAACCCAGGAGCTCATACATGCAAAGCATGTTCTCTACCACTGAACCACTGGCCCTTGTGAATGTTGGGCTGAGTTACAAGTGCCTTGTACTCAAGCTAGATGCAAATTTCCCAACTAAAGAATTAGGCAGAGAGAGATGTGCAACAGATAAAGGTTTGAGTTAAAGGATAACTTTCCTTGGAGATGCTGGGGATTGAACCCAGGACCTCATACATGCAAAGCATGCGCTCTACCACTGAGCTACATCCCCTGATGGACTGAAGCAAGTTTCCTGCAGCCTAGTGGAAAGTTCCACATTGCGTTGAAATGCTAGCTTGAGTAAAAGGGACATGTAACTCACCACAACCTTCACAAGAGGCAGTAGCTCAATGGTAGAGCATATACTTTGCATGTGTGAGGCTAATGGAAAGTTCCACATTCCTTTAAATTGCTGGGGATTGAAACCAGGACCTTTGTTGCAAAAAAAAATAAAAAATAAAACTTTTCAATTCTACAACTTTCCTTAGAGACGCTGAGATTGAACACAGGAGCTCATACATGCAAAGCATGTGCTGTACCACTGAACCACTGGCCCTTGTGAATTTTGGGCTGAGTTACATGTGCTTTGTACTCAAGCTAGATGCTAATTTTCCAACTAAATAATTAGGCAGAGAGAGATGTGCAACAGATAAAGGTTTGAGTTAAAGGAAAACTTTCCTTGGAGATGCTGGGGATTGAACCCAGGACCTCATACATGCAAAGAATGCGCTCTACCACTGAGCTACATCCCCTGATGGAGTGAAGCAAGTTTCCTGCAGGCTAGTGGAAAGTTCCACATTGCTTTGAAGTGCTAGCTTGAGTAAAAGGGACATGAAACTCACCACAACCTTCACAGGGGGCAGTAGCTCAATGGTAGAGTATATGCTTTGCATGTATGAGGCTAAAGGAAAGTTCCAAATTGCTTTAAAATGCTGGGGATTGAACCCAGGACATTTGTTGCAAAAAAAATCCAACAAAACAACTTTACAATTCTACGTGGTGACACAGGAACTTTCTTTGGAGACGCTGGGGATTGAACCCAGGAGCTCATACATGCAAAGCATGTGTTCTACCACTGAGCCACTGACCCTAGTGAAGGTTAAGCTGAGATACATGTACCTTATACTCAAGCTAGCTGCCATTTTTCCAAATATAAATTAGGCAGAGAGAGATGCACAACAGATAAAGCTTTGAGGTGAAGTATAACTATCCTTGGAGTTGCTGGAGATTGAACCCATGACCACATGCATGCAAAGCATATGCTCTACCACTGAACCACTGGCCCTTGTGAATGTTGGGCTGAGTTACATGTGCCTTGTACTCAAGCTAGATGCTAATTTCCCAACTAAATAATTAGGCAGAGAGAGATGTGCAACAGATAAAGGTTTGAGTTAAATGATAACTTTCCTTGGAGATGCTGGGGATTGAACCCAGGACCTCATACATGCAAAGCATGCGCTCTACCACTGAGCTACATCCCCTGACGGAATGAAGCAAGTTTCCTGCAGGCTAGTGGAAAGTTCCACATTGATTTGAAATGCTAGCTTGAGTAAAAGGGACATGAAACTCACCACAACCTTCACAAGGGGCAGTAGCTCAATGGTAGAGCATATACTTTGCATGTGTGAGGCTAATGGAAAGTTCCACATTCCTTTAAATTGCTGTGGATTGAAACCAGGACCTTTGTTGCAAAAAAAATAAAAAATAAATCTTTTCAATTCTTCAACTTTCCTTGGAGACGCTGAGATTGAACCGAGGAGCTCATACATGCAAAGCATGTTCTCTACCACTGAACCACTGGCCCTTGTGAATGTTGGGCTGAGTTACAAGTGCCTTGTACTCAAGCTAGATGCAAATTTCCCAACTAAAAAATTAGGCAGAGAGAGATGTGCAACAGAAAAAGCTTTGAGTTAAAGGATGACTTTCTTGGAGATGCTGGGGATTGAACCCAGGACCTCATACATGCAAAGCATGCGCTCTACCACTGAGCTACATCCCCTGATGGACTGAAGAAAGTTTCCTGCAGGCGAGTGGAAAGTTCCACATTGCTAAGAAATGCTAGCTTGAGTAAAAGGGACATGAAACTCACCACAACCTTCACAGGGGGCAGTAGCTCAATGGTAGAGTATAAACTTTGCATGTATGAGGCTAAAGGAAAGTTCCAAATTGCTTTAAAATGCTGGGGATTGAACCCAGGACATTTGTTGCAAAAAAAATCCAACAAAACAACTTTACAATTCTACGTGGTGACACAGGAATTTTCTTTGGAGACGGTGGGGATTGAACCCAGGAGCTCATACATGCAAAGCATGTGTTCTACCACTGAGCCACTGGCCCTAGTGAAGGTTGGGCTGAGATACATGTACCTTATACTCAAGCTAGCTGCCATTTTTCCAAATATAAATTAGGCAGAGAGAGATGCACAAAAGATTAAACTTTGAGGTGAAGTATAACTATCCTTGGAGTTGCTGGAGATTGAACCCATGACCACATGCATGCAAAGCATATGCTCTACCACTGAACCACTGGCCCTTGTGAATGTTGGGCTGAGTTACATGTGCCTTGTACTCAAGCTAGATGCTAATTTCCCAACCAAATAATTAGGCAGAGAGAGATGTGCAACAGATAAAGGTTTGAGTTAAATGATAACTTTCCTTGGAGATGCTGGGGATTGAACCCAGGACCTCATACATGCAAAGCATGCGCTCTACCACTGAGCTACATCCCCTGACGGAATGAAGCAAGTTTCCTGCAGGCTAGTGGAAAGTTCCACATTGCTTTGAAATGCTAGCTTGAGTAAAAGGGACATGAAACTCACCACAACCTTCACAAGGGGCAGTAGCTCAATGGTAGAGCATATACTTTGCATGTGTGAGGCTAATGGAAAGTTCCACATTCCTTTAAATTGCTGGGGATTGAAACCAGGACCTTTGTTGCAAAAATAATAAAAAATAAAACTTTTCAATTCTACAACTTTCCTTAGAGACGCTGAGATTGAACACAGGAGCTCATACATGCAAAGCATGTGCTGTACCACTGAACCACTGGCCCTTGTGAATTTTGGGCTGAGTTACATGTGCTTTGTACTCAAGCTAGATGCTAATTTTCCAACTAAATAATTAGGCAGAGAGAGATGTGCAACAGATAAAGGTTTGAGTTAAAGGAAAACTTTCCTTGGAGATGCTGGGGATTGAACCCAGGACCTCATACATGCAAAGAATGCGCTCTACCACTGAGCTACATCCCCTGATGGAGTGAAGCAAGTTTCCTGCAGGCTAGTGGAAAGTTCCACATTGCTTTGAAGTGCTAGCTTGAGTAAAAGGGACATGAAACTCACCACAACCTTCACAGGGGGCAGTAGCTCAATGGTAGAGTATATGCTTTGCATGTATGAGGCTAAAGGAAAGTTCCAAATTGCTTTAAAATGCTGGGGATTGAACCCAGGACATTTGTTGCAAAAAAAATCCAACAAAACAACTTTACAATTCCACGTGGTGACACAGGAACTTTCTTTGGAGACGCTGGGGATTGAACCCAGGAGCTCATACATGCAAAGCATGTGTTCTACCACTGAGCCACTGACCCTAGTGAAGGTTAAGCTGAGATACATGTACCTTATACTCAAGCTAGCTGCCATTTTTCCAAATATAAATTAGGCAGAGAGAGATGCACAACAGATAAAGCTTTGAGGTGAAGTATAACTATCCTTGGAGTTGCTGGAGATTGAACCCATGACCACATGCATGCAAAGCATATGCTCTACCACTGAACCACTGGCCCTTGTGAATGTTGGGCTGAGTTACATGTGCCTTGTACTCAAGCTAGATGCTAATTTCCCAACTAAATAATTAGGCAGAGAGAGATGTGCAACAGATAAAGGTTTGAGTTAAATGATAACTTTCCTTGGAGATGCTGGGGATTGAACCCAGGACCTCATACATGCAAAGCATGCGCTCTACCACTGAGCTACATCCCCTGACGGAATGAAGCAAGTTTCCTGCAGGCTAGTGGAAAGTTCCACATTGATTTGAAATGCTAGCTTGAGTAAAAGGGACATGAAACTCACCACAACCTTCACAAGGGGCAGTAGCTCAATGGTAGAGCATATACTTTGCATGTGTGAGGCTAATGGAAAGTTCCACATTCCTTTAAATTGCTGTGGATTGAAACCAGGACCTTTGTTGCAAAAAAAATAAAAAATAAATCTTTTCAATTCTTCAACTTTCCTTGGAGACGCTGAGATTGAACCGAGGAGCTCATACATGCAAAGCATGTTCTCTACCACTGAACCACTGGCCCTTGTGAATGTTGGGCTGAGTTACAAGTGCCTTGTACTCAAGCTAGATGCAAATTTCCCAACTAAAAAATTAGGCAGAGAGAGATGTGCAACAGAAAAAGCTTTGAGTTAAAGGATGACTTTCTTGGAGATGCTGGGGATTGAACCCAGGACCTCATACATGCAAAGCATGCGCTCTACCACTGAGCTACATCCCCTGATGGACTGAAGAAAGTTTCCTGCAGGCGTTTGGAAAGTTCCACATTGCTAAGAAATGCTAGCTTGAGTAAAAGGGACATGAAACTCACCACAACCTTCACAGGGGGCAGTAGCTCAATGGTAGAGTATAAACTTTGCATGTATGAGGCTAAAGGAAAGTTCCAAATTGCTTTAAAATGCTGGGGATTGAACCCAGGACATTTGTTGCAAAAAAAATCCAACAAAACAACTTTACAATTCTACGTGGTGACACAGGAATTTTCTTTGGAGACGGTGGGGATTGAACCCAGGAGCTCATACATGCAAAGCATGTGTTCTACCACTGAGCCACTGGCCCTAGTGAAGGTTGGGCTGAGATACATGTACCTTATACTCAAGCTAGCTGCCATTTTTCCAAATATAAATTAGGCAGAGAGAGATGCACAAAAGATTAAACTTTGAGGTGAAGTATAACTATCCTTGGAGTTGCTGGAGATTGAACCCATGACCACATGCATGCAAAGCATATGCTCTACCACTGAACCACTGGCCCTTGTGAATGTTGGGCTGAGTTACATGTGCCTTGTACTCAAGCTAGATGCTAATTTCCCAACCAAATAATTAGGCAGAGAGAGATGTGCAACAGATAAAGGTTTGAGTTAAATGATAACTTTCCTTGGAGATGCTGGGGATTGAACCCAGGACCTCATACATGCAAAGCATGCGCTCTACCACTGAGCTACATCCCCTGACGGAATGAAGCAAGTTTCCTGCAGGCTAGTGGAAAGTTCCACATTGCTTTGAAATGCTAGCTTGAGTAAAAGGGACATGAAACTCACCACAACCTTCACAAGGGGCAGTAGCTCAATGGTAGAGCATATACTTTGCATGTGTGAGGCTAATGGAAAGTTCCACATTCCTTTAAATTGCTGGGGATTGAAACCAGGACCTTTGTTGCAAAAATAATAAAAAATAAAACTTTTCAATTCTACAACTTTCCTTGGAGACGCTGAGATTGAACCCAGGAGCTCATACATGCAAAGCATGTTCTCTACCACTGAACCACTGGCCCTTGTGAATGTTGGGCTGAGTTACAAGTGCCTTGTACTCAAGCTAGATGCTAATTTCCCAACTAAAAAATTAGGCAGAGAGAGATGTGCAACAGATAAAGGTTTGAGTTAAAGGATAACTTTCCTTGGAGATGCTGGGGATTGAACCCAGGACCTCATACATGCAAAGCATGCGCTCTACCACTGAGCTACATCCCCTGATGGACTGAAGCAAGTTTCCTGCAGCCTAGTGGAAAGTTCCACATTGCGTTGAAATGCTAGCTTGAGTAAAAGGGACATGTAACTCACCACAACCTTCACAAGAGGCAGTAGCTCAATGGTAGAGCATATACTTTGCATGTGTGAGGCTAATGGAAAGTTCCACATTCCTATAAATTGCTGGGGATTGAAACCAGGACCTTTGTTGCAAAAAAAAATAAAAAATAAAACTTATCAATTCTACAACTTTCCTTGGAGACGCTGAGATTGATCCCAGGAGCTCATACATGCAAAGCATGTTCTCTACCACTGAACCACTGGCCCTTGTGAATGTTGGGCTGAGTTACAAGTGCCTTGTACTCAAGCTAGATGCTAATTTCCCAACTAAATAATTAGGCAGAGAGAGATGTGCAACAGATAAAGGTTTGAGTTAAAGGATAACTTTCCTTAGAGATGCTGGGGATTGAACCCAGGACCTCATACATGCAAAGCATGCGCTCTACCACTGAGCTACATCCCCTGATGGACTGAAGCAAGTTTCCTGCAGGCTAGTGGAAAGTTCCACATTGCTTTGAAATGCTAGCTTGAGTAAAAGGGACATGAAACTCACCACAACCTTCACAAGGGGCAGTAGCTCAATGGTAGAGCAGGTGCTTTGCATGTATGAGGCTAAAGGAAAGTTCCAAATTGCTTTAAAATGCTGGGGATTGAACCCAGGACATTTGTTGCAAAAAAATCCAACAAAATAACTTTACAATTCTACGTGGTAACACAGGAACTTTCCTTGGAGAAGCTGGGGATTGAACCCATGACCACATGAATGCAAGGCATATGCTCTACCACTGAGCTACTGTCACTTGAGAAAGCTGTGCTGAGTTACATGTGCCTTGTACTCAAGCTAGATGCTAATTTCCCAACTAAATAATTAGGCAGAGAGAGATGTGCAACAGATAAAGGTTTGAGTTAAAGGATAACTTTCCTTGGAGATGCTGGGGATTGAACCCAGGACCTCATACATGCAAAGCATGCGCTCTACCACTGAGCTACATCCCCTGATGGACTGAAGCAAGTTTCCTGCAGGCTAGTGGAAAGTTCCACATTGCTTTGAAATGCTAGCTTGAGTAAAAGGGACATGAAACTCACCACAACCTTCACAAGGGGCAGTAGCTCAATGGTAGAGCAGGTGCTTTGCATGTATGAGGCTAAAGGAAAGTTCCAAATTGCTTTAAAATGCTGGGGATTGAACCCAGGACATTTGTTGCAAAAAAATCCAACAAAATAACTTTACAATTCTACGTGGTAAGACGGGAACTTTCCTTGGAGAAGCTGGGGATTGAACCCATGACCACATGAATGCAAAGCATATGCTCTACCACTGAGCTACTGTCACTTGAGAAAGCTGTGCTGAGTTACATGTGCCTTGTACTCAAGCTAGTTGTTATTTTTCCAAATATAAATTTGGCAGAGAGAGATGTGCAACAGAAAAAGCTTTGAGTTAAAGGATGACTTTCTTGGAGATGCTGGGGATTGAACCCAGGACCTCATACATGCAAAGCATGCAGTCTACCACTGAGCTACATCCCCTGATGGACTGAAGCAAGTTTCCTGCAGCCTAGTGGAAAGTTCCACATTGCGTTGAAATGCTAGCTTGAGTAAAAGGGACATGTAACTCACCACAACCTTCACAAGAGGCAGTAGCTCAATGGTAGAGCATATACTTTGCATGTGTGAGGCTAATGGAAAGTTCCACATTCCTTTAAATTGCTGGGGATTGAAACCAGGACCTTTGTTGCAAAAAAAATAAAAAATAAAACTTTTCAATTCTACAACTTTCCTTAGAGACGCTGAGATTGAACCCAGGAGCTCATACATGCAAAGCATGTGCTGTACCACTGAACCACTGGCCCTTGTGAATGTTGGGCTGAGTTACATGTGCTTTGTACTCAAGCTAGATGCTAATTTTCCAACTAAATAATTAGGCAGAGAGAGATGTGCAACAGATAAAGGTTTGAGTTAAAGGAAAACTTTCCTTGGAGATGCTGGGGATTGAACCCAGGACCTCATACATGCAAAGCATGCGCTCTACCACTGAGCTACATCCCCTGATGGACTGAAGCAAGTTTCCTGCAGGCTAGTGGAAAGTTCCACATTGCTTTGAAGTGCTAGCTTGAGTAAAAGGGACATGAAACTCACCACAACCTTCACAGGGGGCAGTAGCTCAATGGTTGAGTATATGCGTTGCATGTATGAGGCTAAAGGAAAGTTCCAAATTGCTTTAAAATGCTGGGGATTGAACCCAGGACATTTGTTGCAAAAAAATCCAACAAAACAACTTTACAATTCTACGTGGTGACACGGGAACTTTCTTTGGAGACGGTGGGGATTGAACCCAGGAGCTCATACATGCAAAGCATGTGTTCTACCACTGAGCCACTGGCCCTAGTGAAGGTTGGGCTGAGATACATGTACCTTATACTCAAGCTAGCTGCCATTTTTCCAAATATAAATTAGGCAGAGAGAGATGCACAACAGATAAAGCTTTGAGGTGAAGTATAACTATCCTTGGAGTTGCTGGAGATTGAACCCATGACCACATGCATGCAAAGCATATGCTCTACCACTGAGCTACTGGCACTTGAGAAAGCTGTGTTGAGTTACATGTGCCTTGTACTCAAGCTAGTTGTTATTTTTCCAAATATAAATTTGGCAGAGAGAGATGTGCAACAGATAAAGCTTTGAGTTAAAGGATGACTTTCTTGGAGATGCTGGGGATTGAACCCAGGACCTCATACATGCAAAGCATGCACTCTACCACTGAGCTACATCCCCTGATGGACTGAAGCAAGTTTCCTGCAGCCTAGTGGAAAGTTCCACATTGCGTTGAAATGCTAGCTTGAGTAAAAGGAACATGTAACTCACCACAACCTTCACAAGAGGCAGTTGCTCAATGGTAGAGCATATACTTTGCATGTGTGAGGCTAATGGAAAGTTCCACATTCCTTTAAATTGCTGGGGATTGAAACCAGGACTTTTGTTGCAAAAAAAATAAAAAATAAAACTTTTCAATTCTTCAACTTTCCTTGGAGATGCTGAGATTGAACCCAGGAGCTCATACATGCAAAGCATGTGCTCTACCACTGAACCACTGGCCCTTGTGAATGTTGGGCTGAGTTACATGTGCCTTGTACTCAAGCTAGATGCTAATTTTCCAACTAAATAATTAGGCAGAGAGAGATGTGCAACAGATAAAGGTTTGAGTTAAAGGAAAACTTTCCTTGGAAATGGTGATTGAACCCAGGACCTCATACATGCAAAGCATGCGCTCTACCACTGAGCTACATCCCCTGATGGACTGAAGCAAGTTTCCTGCAGGCTAGTGGAAAGTTCCACATTGCTTTGAAATGCTAGCTTGAGTAAAAGGGACATGAAACTCACCACAACCATCACAAGGGGCAGTAGCTCAATGGTAGAGCATATGCTTTGCATGTATTAGGCTAATGGAAAGTTCCAAATTGCTTTAAATGCTGGGGATTGAACCCAGGACCTTTTTTGCAAAAGTTTTTTGCAAAAAAAATACAAAAAAATCCTTACAATTCAACAAATTTCTTTGGAGACACTGGGGATTGAACCCAGGAGCTCATACATACAAAGCATGCGCTCTACCACTGAGCCACTGGACTTGTGAAGGTTGGGCTGAGTTACATGTACCTTATACTCAAGCTAGTTGCTATTTTTCCAAATATAAATTAGGCAGTGAGAGATGCGCAACAGATAAAGCTTAGTGTTGAAGGACAATATCCTTTGGAGTAGCTGGGGATTGAACCCATGACCACATGCATGCAAAGCATATGCTCTACCACTGAGCTACTGGCACTTGAGAAAGCTGTGCTGAGTTACATTTGCCTTGTACTCAAGCTAGTTGCTATTTTTCAAAATATAAATTTGGCAGAGAGAGATGTGCAACAGATAAAGTTTTGAGTTAAAGGATGACTTTCTTGGAGATGCTGGGGATTGAACCCAGGAACTCATACATGCAAAGCATGTGCTCTACCACTGAGCTACATCCCCTGATGGACTAACGCAAGTTTCCTGCAGGCGAGTGGAAAGTTCCACATTGCTTTGAAATGCTAGCTTGAGTAAAAGGGACATGTAACTCACCACAACCTTCACAAGAGGCAGTAGCTCAATGGTAGAGCATATACTTTGCATGTGTGAGGCTAATGGAAAGTTCCACATTCCTTTAAATTGCTGGGGATTGAAACCAGGACCTTTGTTGCAAAAAAAATAAAAAATAAAACTTTTTAATTCTACAACTTTCCTTGGAGACGCTGAGATTGTACCCAGGAGCTCATACATGCAAAGCATGTTCTCTACTACTGAACCACTGGCCCTTGTGAATGTTGGGCTGAGTTACGAGTGCCTTGTACTCAAGCTAGATGCAAATTTCCCAACTAAAAAATTAGGCAGAGAGAGATGTGCAACAGATAAAGGTTTAAGGATAACGGATAACTTTCCATGGAGATGCTGGGGATTGAACCCAGGACCTCATAGATGCAAAGCATGCGGTCTACCACTGAGCTACATCCCCTGATGGACTGAAGCAAGTTTCCTGCAGCCTAGTGGAAAGTTCCACATTGCGTTGAAATGCTAGCTTGAGTAAAAGGGACATGTAACTCACCACAACCTTCACAAGAGGCAGTAGCTCAATGGTAGAGCATATACTTTGCATGTGTGAGGCTAATGGAAAGTTCCACATTCCTTTAAATTGCTGGGGATTGAAACCAGGACCTTTGTTGCAAAAAATAAATAAAAAATAAAACTTTTCAATTCTACAACTTTCCTTGGAGACGCTGAGATTGAACCCAGGAGCTCATACATGCAAAGCATGTGCTGTACCACTGAACCACTGGCCCTTGTGAATGTTGGGCTGAGTTACATGTGCTTTGTACTCAAGCTAGATGCTAATTTTCCAACTAAATAATTAGGCAGAGAGAGATGTGCAACAGATAAATGTTTGAGTTAAAGGAAAACTTTCCTTGGAGATGCTGGGGATTGAACCCAGGACCTCATACATGCAAAGCATGCGCTCTACCACTGAGCTACATCCCCTGATGGACTGAAGCATGTTTCCCGCAGGCTAGTGGAAAGTTCCACATTGCTTTAAAATGCTAGCTTGAGTAAAAGGGACATGAAACTCACCACAACCTTCACAAGGGGCAGTAGCTCAATGGTAGAGCATATACTTTGCATGTGTGAGGCTAATGGAAAGTTCCACATTCCTTTAAATTGCTGGGGATTGAAACCAGGACCTTTGTTGCAAAAAAAATAAAAAATAAATCTTTTCAATTCTACAACTTTCCTTGGAGACGCTGAGATTGAACCGAGGAGCTCATACATGCAAAGCATGTTCTCTACCACTGAACCACTGGCCCTTGTGAATGTTGGGCTGAGTTACAAGTGCCTTGTACTCAAGCTAGATGCAAATTTCCCAACTAAAAAATTAGGCAGAGAGAGATGTGCAACAGAAAAAGCTTTGAGTTAAAGGATGACTTTCTTGGAGATGCTGGGGATTGAACCCAGGAACTCATACATGCAAAGCATGTGCTCTACCACTGAGCTACATCCCCTGATGGACTAACGCAAGTTTCCTGCAGGCGAGTGGAAAGTTCCACATTGCTTTGAAATGCTAGCTTGAGTAAAAGGGACATGTAACTCACCACAACCTTCACAAGAGGCAGTAGCTCAATGGTAGAGCATATACTTTGCATGTGTGAGGCTAATGGAAAGTTCCACATTCCTTTAAATTGCTGGGGATTGAAACCAGGACCTTTGTTGCAAAAAAAATAAAAAATAAAACTTTTTAATTCTACAACTTTCCTTGGAGACGCTGAGATTGTACCCAGGAGCTCATACAAGCAAAGCATGTTCTCTACTACTGAACCACTGGCCCTTGTGAATGTTGGGCTGAGTTACAAGTGCCTTGTACTCAAGCTAGATGCAAATTTCCCAACTAAAAAATTAGGCAGAGAGAGATGTGCAACAGATAAAGGTTTAAGGATAACGGATAACTTTCCGTGGAGATGCTGGGGATTGAACCCAGGACCTCATAGATGCAAAGCATGCGGTCTACCACTGAGCTACATCCCCTGATGG
Organism: Pseudorasbora parva; assembly: GCF_024679245.1. Lineage (NCBI taxonomy): Eukaryota > Metazoa > Chordata > Actinopteri > Cypriniformes > Gobionidae > Pseudorasbora > Pseudorasbora parva. The sequence continues at coordinate 14,577,497 of NC_090191.1, read as the reverse complement.
ACTGAAGCAAGTTTCCTGCAGCCTAGTGGAAAGTTCCACATTGCGTTGAAATGCTAGCTTGAGTAAAAGGGACATGTAACTCACCACAACCTTCACAAGAGGCAGTAGCTCAATGGTAGAGCATATACTTTGCATGTGTGAGGCTAATGGAAAGTTCCACATTCCTTTAAATTGCTGGGGATTGAAACCAGGACCTTTGTTGCAAAAAAAAAATAAAAAATAAAACTTTTCAATTCTACAACTTTCCTTGGAGACGCTGAGATTGAACCCAGGAGCTCATACATGCAAAGCATGTGCTGTACCACTGAACCACTGGCCCTTGTGAATGTTGAGCTGAGTTACATGTGCTTTGTACTCAAGCTAGATGCTAATTTTCCAACTAAATAATTAGGCAGAGAGAGATGTGCAACAGATAAAGGTTTGAGTTAAAGGAAAACTTTCCTTGGAGATGCTGGGGATTGAACCCAGGACCTCATACATGCAAAGCATGCGCTCTACCACTGAGCTACATCCCCTGATGGACTGAAGCATGTTTCCCGCAGGCTAGTGGAAAGTTCCACATTGCTTTAAAATGCTAGCTTGAGTAAAAGGGACATGAAACTCACCACAACCTTCACAAGGGGCAGTAGCTCAATGGTAGAGCATATACTTTGCATGTGTGAGGCTAATGGAAAGTTCCACATTCCTTTAAATTGCTGGGGATTGAAACCAGGACCTTTGTTGCAAAAAAAATAAAAAATAAATCTTTTCAATTCTACAACTTTCCTTGGAGACGCTGAGATTGAACCGAGGAGCTCATACATGCAAAGCATGTTCTCTACCACTGAACCACTGGCCCTTGTGAATGTTGGGCTGAGTTACAAGTGCCTTGTACTCAAGCTAGATGCAAATTTCCCAACTAAAAAATTAGGCAGAGAGAGATGTGCAACAGAAAAAGCTTTGAGTTAAAGGATGACTTTCTTGGAGATGCTGGGGATTGAACCCAGGACCTCATACATGCAAAGCATGCGCTCTACCACTGAGCTACATCCCCTGATGGACTGAAGCAAGTTTCCTGCAGGCGAGTGGAAAGTTCCACATTGCTAAGAAATGCTAGCTTGAGTAAAAGGGACATGAAACTCACCACAACCTTCACAGGGGGCAGTAGCTCAATGGTAGAGTATATGCTTTGCCTGTATGAGGCTAAAGGAAAGTTCCAAATTGCTTTAAAATGCTGGGGATTGAACCCAGGACATTTGTTGCAAAAAAAATCCAACAAAACAACTTTACAATTCTACGTGGTGACACGGGAACTTTCTTTGGAGACGCTGGGGATTGAACCCAGGAGCTCATACATGCAAAGCATGTGTTCTACCACTGAGCCACTGGCCCTAGTGAAGGTTGGGCTGAGATACATGTACCTTATACTCAAGCTAGCTGCCATTTTTCCAAATATAAATTAGGCAGAGAGAGATTCACAACAGATAAAGCTTTGAGGTGAAGTATAACTATCCTTGGAGTTGCTGGAGATTGAACCCATGACCACATGCATGCAAAGCATATGCTCTACCACTGAACCACTGGCCCTTGTGAATGTTGGGCTGAGTTACATGTGCCTTTTACTCAAGCTAGATGCTAATTTCCCAACTAAATAATTAGGCAGAGAGAGATGTGCAACAGATAAAGGTTTGAGTTAAATGATAACTTTCCTTGGAGATGCTGGGGATTGAACCCAGGACCTCATACATGCAAAGCATGCGCTCTACCACTGAGCTACATCCCCTGACGGAATGAAGCAAGTTACCTGCAGGCTAGTGGAAAGTTCCACATTGCTTTGAAATGCTAGCTTGAGTAAAAGGGACATGAAACTCACCACAACCTTCACAAGGGGCAGTAGCTCAATGGTAGAGCATATACTTTGCATGTGTGAGGCTAATGGAAAGTTCCACATTCCTTTAAATTGCTGGGGATTGAAACCAGGACCTTTGTTGCAAAAAAAATAAAAAATAAAGCTTTTCAATTCTACAACTTTCCTTGGAGACGCTGAGATTGAACCCAGGAGCTCATACTTGCAAAGCATGTTCTCTACCACTGAACCACTGGCCCTTGTGAATGTTGGGCTGAGTTACAAGTGCCTTGTACTCAAGCTAGATGCTAATTTCCCAACTAAAAAATTAGGCAGAGAGAGATGTGCAACAGATAAAGGTTTGAGTTAAAGGATAACTTTCCTTGGAGATGCTGGGGTTTGAACCCAGGACCTCATACATGCAAAGCATGCGCTCTACCACTGAGCTACATCCCCTGATGAACTGAAGCAAGTTTCCTGCAGCCTAGTGGAAAGTTCCCCATTGCGTTGAAATGCTAGCTTGAGTAAAAAGGGACATGTAACTCACCACAACCTTCACAAGAGGCAGTAGCTCAATGGTAGAGCACCAGATAAAGCACCAGGAGCTCATACATGCAAAGCATGTGTTCTACCACTGAGCCACTGGCCCTAGTGAAGGTTGGGCTGAGATACATGTACCTTATACTCAAGCTAGCTGCCATTTTTCCAAATATAAATTAGGCAGAGAGAGATGCACAACAGATAAAGCTTTGAGGTGAAGTATAACTATCCTTGGAGTTGCTGGAGATTGAACCCATGACCACATGCATGCAAAGCATATGCTCTACCACTGAGCTACTGGCACTTGAGAAAGCTGTGTTGAGTTACATGTGCCTTGTACTCAAGCTAGTTGTTATTTTTCCAAATATAAATTTGGCAGAGAGAGATGTGCAACAGATAAAGCTTTGAGTTAAAGGATGAATTTCTTGGAGATGCTGGGGATTGAACCCAGGACCTCATACATGCAAAGCATGCGCTCTACCACTGAGCTACATGCCCTGATGGACTGAAGCAAGTTTCCTAATTCCTACTAAAATTCCTAAGTTTCCTAATTTTCCAACTAAATAATTAGGCAGAGAGAGATGTGCAACAGATAAAGGTTTGAGTTAAAGGAAAACTTTCCTTGGAGATGCTGGGGATTGAACCCAGGACCTAATACATGCAAAGCATGCGGTCTACCACTGAGCTACATCCCCTGATGGACTGAAGCAAGTTTCCTGCAGGCTAGTGGAAAGTTCCACATTGCGTTAAAATGCTAGCTTGAGTAAAAGGGACATGTAACTCACCACAACCTTCACAAGAGGCAGTAGCTCAATGGAAGAGCATATACTTTGCATGTGTGAGGCTAATGGAAAGTTCCACATTCCTATAAATTGCTGGGGATTGAAACCAGGACCTTTGTTGCAAAAAAAACTTAAAAAAAAAACTTTTCAATTCTACAACTTTCCTTGGAGACGCTGAGATTGATCCCAGGAGCTCATACATGCAAAGCATGTTCTCTACCACTGAACCACTGGCCCTTGTGAATGTTGGGCTGAGTTACAAGTGCCTTGTACTCAAGCTAGATGCTAATTTCCCAACTAAATAATTAGGCAGAGAGAGATGTGCAACAGATAAAGGTTTGAGTTAAAGGATAACTTTCCTTGGAGATGCTGGGGATTGAACCCAGGACCTCATACATGCAAAGCATGCGCTCTACCACTGAGCTACATCCCCTGATGGACTGAAGCAAGTTTCCTGCAGGCTAGTGGAAAGTTCCACATTGCTTTGAAATGCTAGCTTGAGTAAAAGGGACATGAAACTCACCACAACCTTCACAAGGGGCAGTAGCTCAATGGTAGAGCAGGTGCTTTGCATGTATGAGGCTAAAGGAAAGTTCCAAATTGCTTTAAAATGCTGGGGATTGAACCCAGGACATTTGTTGCAAAAAAAATAAAAAATAAAACTTTTCAATTCTACAACTTTCCTTGGAGACGGTGAGATTGAACCCAGGAGCTCATACATGCAAAGCATGTTCTCTACCACTGAACCACTGGCCCTTGTGAATGTTGGGCTGAGTTACAAGTGCCTTGTACTCAAGCTAGATGCTAATTTCCCAACTAAAAAATTAGGCAGAGAGAGATGTGCAACAGATAAAGGTTTGAGTTAAAGGATAACTTTCCTTGGAGATGCTGCGGATTGAACCCAGGACCTCATACATGCAAAGCATGCGCTCTACCACTGAGCTACATCCCCTGATGGACTGAAGCAAGTTTCCTGCAGCCTAGTGGAAAGTTCCACATTGCGTTGAAATGCTAGCTTGAGTAAAAGGGACATGTAACTCACCACAACCTTCACAAGAGGCAGTAGCTCAATGGAAGAGCATTTACTTTGCATGTGTGAGGCTAATGGAAAGTTCCACATTCCTATAAATTGCTGGGGATTGAAACCAGGACCTTTGTTGCAAAAAAAAATAAAAAAAAAAACTTTTCAATTCTACAACTTTCCTTGGAGACGCTGAGATTGATCCCAGGAGCTCATACATGCAAAGCATGTTCTCTACCACTGAACCACTGGCCCTTGTGAATGTTGGGCTGAGTTACAAGTGCCTTGTACTCAAGCTAGATGCTAATTTCCCAACTAAATAATTAGGCAGAGAGAGATGTGCAACAGATAAAGGTTTGAGTTAAAGGATAACTTTCCTTGGAGATGCTGGGGATTGAACCCAGGACCTCATACATGCAAAGCATGCGCTCTACCACTGAGCTACATCCCCTGATGGACTGAAGCAAGTTTCCTGCAGGCTAGTGGAAAGTTCCACATTGCTTTGAAATGCTAGCTTGAGTAAAAGGGACATGAAACTCACCACAACCTTCACAAGGGGCAGTAGCTCAATGGTAGAGCAGGTGCTTTGCATGTATGAGGCTAAAGGAAAGTTCCAAATTGCTTTAAAATGCTGGGGATTGAACCCAGGACATTTGTTGCAAAAAAATCCAACAAAATAACTTTACAATTCTACGTGGTAACACAGGAACTTTCCTTGGAGATGCTGGGGATTGAACCCATGACCATATGAATGCAAGGCATATGCTCTACCACTGAGCTACTGTCACTTGAGAAAGCTGTGCTGAGTTACATGTGCCTTGTACTCAAGCTAGATGCTAATTTCCCAACTAAATAATTAGGCAGAGAGAGATGTGCAACAGATAAAGGTTTGAGTTAAAGGATAACTTTCCTTGGAGATGCTGGGGATTGAACCCAGGACCTCATACATGCAAAGCATGCGCTCTACCACTAAGCTACATCCCCTGATGGACTGAAGCAAGTTTCCTGCAGGCTAGTGGAAAGTTCCACATTGCTTTGAAATGCTAGCTTGAGTAAAAGGGACATGAAACTCACCACAACCTTCACAAGGGGCAGTAGCTCAATGGTAGAGCAGGTGCTTTGCATGTATGAGGCTAAAGGAAAGTTCCAAATTGCTTTAAAATGCTGGGGATTGAACCCAGGACATTTGTTGCAAAAAAATCCAACAAAATAACTTTACAATTCTACGTGGTAAGACAGGAACTTTCCTTGGAGAAGCTGGGGATTGAACCCATGACCACATGAATGCAAAGCATATGCTCTACCACTGAGCTACTGTCACTTGAGAAAGCTGTGCTGAGTTACATGTGCCTTGTACTCAAGCTAGTTGTTATTTTTCCAAATATAAATTTGGCAGAGAGAGATGTGCAACAGAAAAAGCTTTGAGTTAAAGGATGACTTTCTTGGAGATGCTGGGGATTGAACCCAGGACCTCATACATGCAAAGCATGCAGTCTACCACTGAGCTACATCCCCTGATGGACTGAAGCAAGTTTCCTGCAGCCTAGTGGAAAGTTCCACATTGCGTTGAAATGCTAGCTTGAGTAAAAGGGACATGTAACTAACCACAACCTTCACAAGAGGCAGTAGCTCAATGGTAGAGCATATACTTTGCATGTGTGAGGCTAATGGAAAGTTCCACATTCCTTTAAATTGCTGGGGATTGAAACCAGGACCTTTGTTGCAAAAAAAAAAAAAAAATAAAACTTTTCAATTCTACAACTTTCCTTAGAGACGCTGAGATTGAACACAGGAGCTCATACATGCAAAGCATGTGCTGTACCACTGAACCACTGGCCCTTGTGAATTTTGGGCTGAGTTACATGTGCTTTGTACTCAAGCTAGATGCTAATTTTCCAACTAAATAATTAGGCAGAGAGAGATGTGCAACAGATAAAGGTTTGAGTTAAAGGAAAACTTTCCTTGGAGATGCTGGGGATTGAACCCAGGACCTCATACATGCAAAGCATGCGCTCTACCACTGAGCTACATCCCCTGATGGAGTGAAGCAAGTTTCCTGCAGGCTAGTGGAAAGTTCCACATTGCTTTGAAGTGCTAGCTTGAGTAAAAGGGACATGAAACTCACCACAACCTTCACAGGGGGCAGTAGCTTAATGGTAGAGTATATGCTTTGCATGTATGAGGCTAAAGGAAAGTTCCAAATTGCTTTAAAATGCTGGGGATTGAACCCAGGACATTTGTTGCAAAAAAAATCCAACAAAACAACTTTACAATTCTACGTGGTGACACAGGAACTTTCTTTGGAGATGCTGGGGATTGAACCCAGGAGCTCATACATGCAAAGCATGTGTTCTACCACTGAGCCACTGGCCCTAGTGAAGGTTGGGCTGAGATACATGTACCTTATACTCAAGCTAGCTGCCATTTTTCCAAATATAAATTAGGCAGAGAGAGATGCACAACAGATAAAGCTTTGAGGTGAAGTATAACTATCCTTGGAGTTGCTGGAGATTGAACCCATGACCACATGCATGCAAAGCATATGCTCTACCACTGAACCACTGGCCCTTGTGAATGTTGGGCTGAGTTACATGTGCCTTGTACTCAAGCTAGATGCTAATTTCCCAACTAAATAATTAGGCAGAGAGAGATGTGCAACAGATAAAGGTTTGAGTTAAATGATAACTTTCCTTGGAGATGCTGGGGATTGAACCCAGGACCTCATACATGCAAAGCATGCGCTCTACCACTGAGCTACATCCCCTGACGGAATGAAGCAAGTTTCCTGCAGGCTAGTGGAAAGTTCCACATTGCTTTGAAATGCTAGCTTGAGTAAAAGGGACATGAAACTCACCACAACCTTCACAAGGGGCAGTAGCTCAATGGTAGAGCATTTACTTTGCATGTGTGAGGCTAATGGAAAGTTCCACATTCCTTTAAATTGCTGTGGATTGAAACCAGGACCTTTGTTGCAAAAAAAATAAAAAATAAATCTTTTCAATTCTTCAACTTTCCTTGGAGACGCTGAGATTGAACCGAGGAGCTCATACATGCAAAGCATGTTCTCTACCACTGAACCACTGGCCCTTGTGAATGTTGGGCTGAGTTACAAGTGCCTTGTACTCAAGCTAGATGCAAATTTCCCAACTAAAAAATTAGGCAGAGAGAGATGTGCAACAGAAAAAGCTTTGAGTTAAAGGATGACTCTTGGAGATGCTGGGGATTGAACCCAGGACCTCATACATGCAAAGTATGCGCTCTACCACTGAGCTACATCCCCTGATGGACTGAAGAAAGTTTCCTGCAGGCGAGTGGAAAGTTCCACATTGCTAAGAAATGCTAGCTTGAGTAAAAGGGACATGAAACTCACCACAACCTTCACAGGGGGCAGTAGCTCAATGGTAGAGTATAAACTTTGCATGTATGAGGCTAAAGGAAAGTTCCAAATTGCTTTAAAATGCTGGGGATTGAACCCAGGACATTTGTTGCAAAAAAAATCCAACAAAACAACTTTACAATTCTACGTGGTGACACAGGAATTTTCTTTGGAGACGGTGGGGATTGAACCCAGGAGCTCATACATGCAAAGCATGTGTTCTACCACTGAGCCACTGGCCCTAGTGAAGGTTGGGCTGAGATACATGTACCTTATACTCAAGCTAGCTGCCATTTTTCCAAATATAAATTAGGCAGAGAGAGATGCACAACAGATAAAGCTTTGAGGTGAAGTATAACTATCCTTGGAGTTGCTGGAGATTGAACCCATGACCACATGCATGCAAAGCATATGCTCTACCACTGAACCACTGGCCCTTGTGAATGTTGGGCTGAGTTACATGTGCCTTGTACTCAAGCTAGATGCTAATTTCCCAACCAAATAATTAGGCAGAGAGAGATGTGCAACAGATAAAGGTTTGAGTTAAATGATAACTTTCCTTGGAGATGCTGGGGATTGAACCCAGGACCTCATACATGCAAAGCATGCGCTCTACCACTGAGCTACATCCCCTGACGGAATGAAGCAAGTTTCCTGCAGGCTAGTGGAAAGTTCCACATTGCTTTGAAATGCTAGCTTGAGTAAAAGGGACATGAAACTCACCACAACCTTCACAAGGGGCAGTAGCTCAATGGTAGAGCATATACTTTGCATGTGTGAGGCTAATGGAAAGTTCCACATTCCTTTAAATTGCTGGGGATTGAAACCAGGACCTTTGTTGCAAAAAAAAATAAAAAATAAAACTTTTCAATTCTACAACTTTCCTTGGAGACGCTGAGATTGATCCCAGGAGCTCATACATGCAAAGCATGTTCTCTACCACTGAACCACTGGCCCTTGTGAATGTTGGGCTGAGTTACAAGTGCCTTGTACTCAAGCTAGATGCTAATTTCCCAACTAAATAATTAGGCAGAGAGAGATGTGCAACAGATAAAGGTTTGAGTTAAAGGATAACTTTCCTTAGAGATGCTGGGGATTGAACCCAGGACCTCATACATGCAAAGCATGCGCTCTACCACTGAGCTACATCCCCTGATGGACTGAAGCAAGTTTCCTGCAGGCTAGTGGAAAGTTCCACATTGCTTTGAAATGCTAGCTTGAGTAAAAGGGACATGAAACTCACCACAACCTTCACAAGGGGCAGTAGCTCAATGGTAGAGCAGGTGCTTTGCATGTATGAGGCTAAAGGAAAGTTCCAAATTGCTTTAAAATGCTGGGGATTGAACCCAGGACATTTGTTGCAAAAAAATCCAACAAAATTACTTTACAATTCTACGTGGTAACACAGGAACTTTCCTTGGAGAAGCTGGGGATTGAACCCATGACCACATGAATGCAAGGCATATGCTCTACCACTGAGCTACTGTCACTTGAGAAAGCTGTGCTGAGTTACATGTGCCTTGTACTCAAGCTAGATGCTAATTTCCCAACTAAATAATTAGGCAGAGAGAGATGTGCAACAGATAAAGGTTTGAGTTAAAGGATAACTTTCCTTGGAGATGCTGGGGATTGAACCCAGGACCTCATACATGCAAAGCATGCGCTCTACCACTGAGCTACATCCCCTGATGGACTGAAGCAAGTTTCCTGCAGGCTAGTGGAAAGTTCCACATTGCTTTGAAATGCTAGCTTGAGTAAAAGGGACATGAAACTCACCACAACCTTCACAAGGGGCAGTAGCTCAATGGTAGAGCAGGTGCTTTGCATGTATGAGGCTAAAGGAAAGTTCCAAATTGCTTTAAAATGCTGGGGATTGAACCCAGGACATTTGTTGCAAAAAAATCCAACAAAATAACTTTACAATTCTACGTGGTAAGACGGGAACTTTCCTTGGAGAAGCTGGGGATTGAACCCATGACCACATGAATGCAAAGCATATGCTCTACCACTGAGCTACTGTCACTTGAGAAAGCTGTGCTGAGTTACATGTGCCTTGTACTCAAGCTAGTTGTTATTTTTCCAAATATAAATTTGGCAGAGAGAGATGTGCAACAGAAAAAGCTTTGAGTTAAAGGATGACTTTCTTGGAGATGCTGGGGATTGAACCTAGGACCTCATACATGCAAAGCATGCAGTCTACCACTGAGCTACATCCCCTGATGGACTGAAGCAAGTTTCCTGCAGCCTAGTGGAAAGTTCCACATTGCGTTGAAATGCTAGCTTGAGTAAAAGGTAAATGTAACTCACCACAACCTTCACAAGAGGCAGTAGCTCAATGGTAGAGCATATACTTTGCATGTGTGAGGCTAATGGAAAGTTCCACATTCCTTTAAATTGCTGGGGATTGAAACCAGGACCTTTGTTGCAAAAAAAATAAAAAATAAAACTTTTCAATTCTACAACTTTCCTTAGAGACGCTGAGATTGAACCCAGGAGCTCATACATGCAAAGCATGTGCTGTACCACTGAACCACTGGCCCTTGTGAATGTTGGGCTGAGTTACATGTGCTTTGTACTCAAGCTAGATGCTAATTTTCCAACTAAATAATTAGGCAGAGAGAGATGTGCAACAGATAAAGGTTTGAGTTAAAGGAAAACTTTCCTTGGAGATGCTGGGGATTGAACCCAGGACCTCATACATGCAAAGCATGCGCTCTACCACTGAGCTACATCCCCTGATGGACTGAAGCAAGTTTCCTGCAGCCTAGTGGAAAGTTCCACATTGCTTTGAAGTGCTAGCTTGAGTAAAAGGGACATGAAACTCACCACAACCTTCACAGGGGGCAGTAGCTCAATGGTTGAGTATATGCGTTGCATGTATGAGGCTAAAGGAAAGTTCCAAATTGCTTTAAAATGCTGGGGATTGAACCCAGGACATTTGTTGCAAAAAAATCCAACAAAACAACTTTACAATTCTACGTGGTGACACGGGAACTTTCTTTGGAGACGGTGGGGATTGAACCCAGGAGCTCATACATGCAAAGCATGTGTTCTACCACTGAGCCACTGGCCCTAGTGAAGGTTGGGCTGAGATACATGTACCTTATACTCAAGCTAGCTGCCATTTTTCCAAATATAAATTAGGCAGAGAGAGATGCACAACAGATAAAGCTTTGAGGTGAAGTATAACTATCCTTGGAGTTGCTGGAGATTGAACCCATGACCACATGCATGCAAAGCATATGCTCTACCACTGAGCTACTGGCACTTGAGAAAGCTGTGTTGAGTTACATGTGCCTTGTACTCAAGCTAGTTGTTATTTTTCCAAATATAAATTTGGCAGAGAGAGATGTGCAACAGATAAAGCTTTGAGTTAAAGGATGACTTTCTTGGAGATGCTGGGGATTGAACCCAGGACCTCATACATGCAAAGCATGCACTCTACCACTGAGCTACATCCCCTGATGGACTGAAGCAAGTTTCCTGCAGCCTAGTGGAAAGTTCCACATTGCGTTGAAATGCTAGCTTGAGTAAAAGGAACATGTAACTCACCACAACCTTCACAAGAGGCAGTTGCTCAATGGTAGAGCATATACTTTGCATGTGTGAGGCTAATGGAAAGTTCCACATTCCTTTAAATTGCTGGGGATTGAAACCAGGACTTTTGTTGCAAAAAAAATAAAAAATAAAACTTTTCAATTCTTCAACTTTCCTTGGAGATGCTGAGATTGAACCCAGGAGCTCATACATGCAAAGCATGTGCTCTACCACTGAACCACTGGCCCTTGTGAATGTTGGGCTGAGTTACATGTGCCTTGTACTCAAGCTAGATGCTAATTTTCCAACTAAATAATTAGGCAGAGAGAGATGTGCAACAGATAAAGGTTTGAGTTAAAGGAAAACTTTCCTTGGAAATGGTGATTGAACCCAGGACCTCATACATGCAAAGCATGCGCTCTACCACTGAGCTACATCCCCTGATGGACTGAAGCAAGTTTCCTGCAGGCTAGTGGAAAGTTCCACATTGCTTTGAAATGCTAGCTTGAGTAAAAGGGACATGAAACTCACCACAACCATCACAAGGGGCAGTAGCTCAATGGTAGAGCATATGCTTTGCATGTATTAGGCTAATGGAAAGTTCCAAATTGCTTTAAATGCTGGGGATTGAACCCAGGACCTTTTTTGCAAAAGTTTTTTGCAAAAAAAATACAAAAAAATCCTTACAATTCAACAAATTTCTTTGGAGACACTGGGGATTGAACCCAGGAGCTCATACATACAAAGCATGCGCTCTACCACTGAGCCACTGGACTTGTGAAGGTTGGGCTGAGTTACATGTACCTTATACTCAAGCTAGTTGCTATTTTTCCAAATATAAATTAGGCAGTGAGAGATGCGCAACAGATAAAGCTTAGTGTTGAAGGACAATATCCTTTGGAGTAGCTGGGGATTGAACCCATGACCACATGCATGCAAAGCATATGCTCTACCACTGAGCTACTGGCACTTGAGAAAGCTGTGCTGAGTTACATTTGCCTTGTACTCAAGCTAGTTGCTATTTTTCAAAATATAAATTTGGCAGAGAGAGATGTGCAACAGATAAAGTTTTGAGTTAAAGGATGACTTTCTTGGAGATGCTGGGGATTGAACCCAGGAACTCATACATGCAAAGCATGTGTTCTACCACTGAGCTACATCCCCTGATGGACTGAAGCATGTTTCCCGCAGGCTAGTGGAAAGTTCCACATTGCTTTAAAATGCTAGCTTGAGTAAAAGGGACATGAAACTCACCACAACCTTCACAAGGGGCAGTAGCTCAATGGTAGAGCATATACTTTGCATGTGTGAGGCTAATGGAAAGTTCCACATTCCTTTAAATTGCTGGGGATTGAAACCAGGACCTTTGTTGCAAAAAAAATAAAAAATAAATCTTTTCAATTCTACAACTTTCCTTGGAGACGCTGAGATTGAACCGAGGAGCTCATACATGCAAAGCATGTTCTCTACCACTGAACCACTGGCCCTTGTGAATGTTGGGCTGAGTTACAAGTGCCTTGTACTCAAGCTAGATGCAAATTTCCCAACTAAAGAATTAGGCAGAGAGAGATGTGCAACAGATAAAGGTTTGAGTTAAAGGATGACTTTCCTTGGAGATGCTGGGGATTGAACCCAGGACCTCATACATGCAAAGCATGCGCTCTACCACTGAGCTACATCCCCTGATGGAGTGAAGCAAGTTTCCTGCAGGCTAGTGGAAAGTTCCACATTGCTTTGAAGTGCTAGCTTGAGTAAAAGGGACATGAAACTCACCACAACCTTCACAGGGGGCAGTAGCTCAATGGTAGAGTATATGCTTTGCATGTATGAGGCTAAAGGAAAGTTCCAAATTGCTTTAAAATGCTGGGGATTGAACCCAGGACATTTGTTGCAAAAAAAATCCAACAAAACAACTTTACAATTCTACGTGGTGACACAGGAACTTTCTTTGGAGACGCTGGGGATTGAACCCAGGAGCTCATACATGCAAAGCATGTGTTCTACCACTGAGCCACTGGCCCTAGTGAAGGTTGGGCTGAGATACATGTACCTTATACTCAAGCTAGCTGCCATTTTTCCAAATATAAATTAGGCAGAGAGAGATGCACAACAGATAAAGCTTTGAGGTGAAGTATAACTATCCTTGGAGTTGCTGGAGATTGAACCCATGACCACATGCATGCAAAGCATATGCTCTACCACTGAACCACTGGCCCTTGTGAATGTTGGGCTGAGTTACATGTGCCTTGTACTCAAGCTAGATGCTAATTTCCCAACTAAATAATTAGGCAGAGAGAGATGTGCAACAGATAAAGGTTTGAGTTAAATGATAACTTTCCTTGGAGATGCTGGGGATTGAACCCAGGACCTCATACATGCAAAGCATGCGCTCTACCACTGAGCTACATCCCCTGACGGAATGAAGCAAGTTTCCTGCAGGCTAGTGGAAAGTTCCACATTGCTTTGAAATGCTAGCTTGAGTAAAAGGGACATGAAACTCACCACAACCTTCACAAGGGGCAGTAGCTCAATGGTAGAGCATATACTTTGCATGTATGAGGCTAATGGAAAGTTCCACATTCCTTTAAATTGCTGGGGATTGAAACCAGGACCTTTGTTGCAAAAAAAATAAAAAATAAAACTTTTCAATTCTACAACTTTCCTTGGAGACGCTGAGATTGAACCCAGGAGCTCATACATGCAAAGCATGTTCTCTACCACTGAACCACTGGCCCTTGTGAATGTTGGGCTGAGTTACAAGTGCCTTGTACTCAAGCTAGATGCTAATTTCCCAACTAAAAAATTAGGCAGAGAGAGATGTGCAACAGATAAAGGTTTGAGTTAAAGGATAACTTTCCTTGGAGATGCTGGGGATTGAACCCAGGACCTCATACATGCAAAGCATGCGCTCTACCACTGAGCTACATCCCCTGATGGACTGAAGCAAGTTTCCTGCAGCCTAGTGGAAAGTTCCACATTGCGTTGAAATGCTAGCTTGAGTAAAAGGGACATGTAACTCACCACAACCTTCACAAGAGGCAGTAGCTCAATGGAAGAGCATATACTTTGCATGTGTGAGGCTAATGGAAAGTTCCACATTCCTATAAATTGCTGGGGATTGAAACCAGGACCTTTGTTGCAAAAAAAACTAAAAAAAAAAACTTTTCAATTCTACAACTTTCCTTGGAGACGCTGAGATTGATCCCAGGAGCTCATACATGCAAAGCATGTTCTCTACCACTGAACCACTGGCCCTTGTGAATGTTGGGCTGAGTTACAAGTGCCTTGTACTCAAGCTAGATGCTAATTTCCCAACTAAATAATTAGGCAGAGAGAGATGTGCAACAGATAAAGGTTTGAGTTAAAGGATAACTTTCCTTGGAGATGCTGGGGATTGAACCCAGGACCTCATACATGCAAAGCATGCGCTCTACCACTGAGCTACATCCCCTGACGGACTGAAGCAAGTTTCCTGCAGGCTAGTGGAAAGTTCCACATTGCTTTGAAATGCTAGCTTGAGTAAAAGGGACATGAAACTCACCACAACCTTCACAAGGGGCAGTAGCTCAATGGTAGAGCAGGTGCTTTGCATGTATGAGGCTAAAGGAAAGTTCCAAATTGCTTTAAAATGCTGGGGATTGAACCCAGGACATTTGTTGCAAAAAAAATAAAAAATAAAACTTTTCAATTCTACAACTTTCCTTGGAGACGGTGAGATTGAACCCAGGAGCTCATACATGCAAAGCATGTTCTCTACCACTGAACCACTGGCCCTTGTGAATGTTGGGCTGAGTTACAAGTGCCTTGTACTCAAGCTAGATGCTAATTTCCCAACTAAAAAATTAGGCAGAGAGAGATGTGCAACAGATAAAGGTTTGAGTTAAAGGATAACTTTCCTTGGAGATGCTGCGGATTGAACCCAGGACCTCATACATGCAAAGCATGCGCTCTACCACTGAGCTACATCCCCTGATGGACTGAAGCAAGTTTCCTGCAGCCTAGTGGAAAGTTCCACATTGCGTTGAAATGCTAGCTTGAGTAAAAGGGACATGTAACTCACCACAACCTTCACAAGAGGCAGTAGCTCAATGGAAGAGCATATACTTTGCATGTGTGAGGCTAATGGAAAGTTCCACATTCCTATAAATTGCTGGGGATTGAAACCAGGACCTTTGTTGCAAAAAAAAATAAAATAAAAAACTTTTCAATTCTACAACTTTCCTTGGAGACGCTGAGATTGATCCCAGGAGCTCATACATGCAAAGCATGTTCTCTACCACTGAACCACTGGCCCTTGTGAATGTTGGGCTGAGTTACAAGTGCCTTGTACTCAAGCTAGATGCTAATTTCCCAACTAAATAATTAGGCAGAGAGAGATGTGCAACAGATAAAGGTTTGAGTTAAAGGATAACTTTCCTTGGAGATGCTGGGGATTGAACCCAGGACCTCATACATGCAAAGCATGCGCTCTACCACTGAGCTACATCCCCTGATGGACTGAAGCAAGTTTCCTGCAGGCGAGTGGAAAGTTCCACATTGCTTTGAAATGCTAGCTTGAGTAAAAGGGACATGAAACTCACCACAACCTTCACAAGGGGCAGTAGCTCAATGGTAGAGCAGGTGCTTTGCATGTATGAGGCTAAAGGAAAGTTCCAAATTGCTTTAAAATGCTGGGGATTGAACCCAGGACATTTGTTGCAAAAAAATCCAACAAAATAACTTTACAATTCTACGTGGTAACACAGGAACTTTCCTTGGAGACGCTGGGGATTGAACCCATGACCACATGAATGCAAGGCATATGCTCTACCACTGAGCTACTGTCACTTGAGAAAGCTGTGCTGAGTTACATGTGCCTTGTACTCAAGCTAGATGCTAATTTCCCAACTAAATAATTAGGCAGAGAGAGATGTGCAACAGATAAAGGTTTGAGTTAAAGGATAACTTTCCTTGGAGATGCTGGGGATTGAACCCAGGACCTCATACATGCAAAGCATGCGCTCTACCACTAAGCTACATCCCCTGATGGACTGAAGCAAGTTTCCTGCAGGCTAGTGGAAAGTTCCACATTGCTTTGAAATGCTAGCTTGAGTAAAAGGGACATGAAACTCACCACAACCTTCACAAGGGGCAGTAGCTCAATGGTAGATCAGGTGCTTTGCATGTATGAGGCTAAAGGAAAGTTCCAAATTGCTTTAAAATGCTGGGGATTGAACCCAGGACATTTGTTGCAAAAAAATCCAACAAAATAACTTTACAATTCTACGTGGTAAGACGGGAACTTTCCTTGGAGAAGCTGGGGATTGAACCCATGAACACATGAATGCAAAGCATATGCTCTACCACTGAGCTACTGTCACTTGAGAAAGCTGTGCTGAGTTACATGTGCCTTGTACTCAAGCTAGTTGTTATTTTTCCAAATATAAATTTGGCAGAGAGAGATGTGCAACAGAAAAAGCTTTGAGTTAAAGGATGACTTTCTTGGAGATGCTGGGGATTGAACCCAGGACCTCATACATGCAAAGCATGCAGTCTACCACTGAGCTACATCCCCTGATGGACTGAAGCAAGTTTCCTGCAGCCTAGTGGAAAGTTCCACATTGCGTTGAAATGCTAGCTTGAGTAAAAGGGACATGTAACTCACCACAACCTTCACAAGAGGCAGTAGCTCAATGGTAGAGCATATACTTTGCATGTGTGAGGCTAATGGAAAGTTCCACATTCCTTTAAATTGCTGGGGATTGAAACCAGGACCTTTGTTGCAAAAAAAAATAAAAAATAAAACTTTTCAATTCTACAACTTTCCTTAGAGACGCTGAGATTGAACACAGGAGCTCATACATGCAAAGCATGTGCTGTACCACTGAACCACTGGCCCTTGTGAATTTTGGGCTGAGTTACATGTGCTTTGTACTCAAGCTAGATGCTAATTTTCCAACTAAATAATTAGGCAGAGAGAGATGTGCAACAGATAAAGGTTTTAGTTAAAGGAAAAGTTTCCTTGGAGATGCTGGGGATTGAACCCAGGACCTCATACATGCAAAGAATGCGCTCTACCACTGAGCTACATCCCCTGATGGAGTGAAGCAAGTTTCCTGCAGGCTAGTGGAAAGTTCCACATTGCTTTGAAGTGCTAGCTTGAGTAAAAGGGACATGAAACTCACCACAACCTTCACAGGGGGCAGTAGCTCAATGGTAGAGTATATGCTTTGCATGTATGAGGCTAAAGGAAAGTTCCAAATTGCTTTAAAATGCTGGGGATTGAACCCAGGACATTTGTTGCAAAAAAAATCCAACAAAACAACTTTACAATTCTACGTGGTGACACAGGAACTTTCTTTGGAGACGCTGGGGATTGAACCCAGGAGCTCATACATGCAAAGCATGTGTTCTACCACTGAGCCACTGACCCTAGTGAAGGTTAAGCTGAGATACATGTACCTTATACTCAAGCTAGCTGCCATTTTTCCAAATATAAATTAGGCAGAGAGAGATGCACAACAGATAAAGCTTTGAGGTGAAGTATAACTATCCTTGGAGTTGCTGGAGATTGAACCCATGACCACATGCATGCAAAGCATATGCTCTACCACTGAACCACTGGCCCTTGTGAATGTTGGGCTGAGTTACATGTGCCTTGTACTCAAGCTAGATGCTAATTTCCCAACTAAATAATTAGGCAGAGAGAGATGTGCAACAGATAAAGGTTTGAGTTAAATGATAACTTTCCTTGGAGATGCTGGGGATTGAACCCAGGACCTCATACATGCAAAGCATGCGCTCTACCACTGAGCTACATCCCCTGACGGAATGAAGCAAGTTTCCTGCAGGCTAGTGGAAAGTTCCACATTGATTTGAAATGCTAGCTTGAGTAAAAGGGACATGAAACTCACCACAACCTTCACAAGGGGCAGTAGCTTAATGGTAGAGCATATACTTTGCATGTGTGAGGCTAATGGAAAGTTCCACATTCCTTTAAATTGCTGTGGATTGAAACCAGGAACGTTTGTTGCAAAAAAAATAAAAAATAAATCTTTTCAATTCTTCAACTTTCCTTGGAGACGCTGAGATTGAACCGAGGAGCTCATACATGCAAAGCATGTTCTCTACCACTGAACCACTGGCCCTTGTGAATGTTGGGCTGAGTTACAAGTGCCTTGTACTCAAGCTAGATGCAAATTTCCCAACTAAAAAATTAGGCAGAGAGAGATGTGCAACAGAAAAAGCTTTGAGTTAAAGGATGACTTTCTTGGAGATGCTGGGGATTGAACCCAGGACCTCATACATGCAAAGCATGCGCTCTACCACTGAGCTACATCCCCTGATGGACTGAAGAAAGTTTCCTGCAGGCGAGTGGAAAGTTCCACATTGCTAAGAAATGCTAGCTTGAGTAAAAGGGACATGAAACTCACCACAACCTTCACAGGGGGCAGTAGCTCAATGGTAGAGTATAAACTTTGCATGTATGAGGCTAAAGGAAAGTTCCAAATTGCTTTAAAATGCTGGGGATTGAACCCAGGACATTTGTTGCAAAAAAAATCCAACAAAACAACTTTACAATTCTACGTGGTGACACAGGAATTTTCTTTGGAGACGGTGGGGATTGAACCCAGGAGCTCATACATGCAAAGCATGTGTTCTACCACTGAGCCACTGGCCCTAGTGAAGGTTGGGCTGAGATACATGTACCTTATACTCAAGCTAGCTGCCATTTTTCCAAATATAAATTAGGCAGAGAGAGATGCACAAAAGATTAAACTTTGAGGTGAAGTATAACTATCCTTGGAGTTGCTGGAGATTGAACCCATGACCACATGCATGCAAAGCATATGCTCTACCACTGAACCACTGGCCCTTGTGAATGTTGGGCTGAGTTACATGTGCCTTGTACTCAAGCTAGATGCTAATTTCCCAACCAAATAATTAGGCAGAGAGAGATGTGCAACAAATAAAGGTTTGAGTTAAATGATAACTTTCCTTGGAGATGCTGGGGATTGAACCCAGGACCTCATACATGCAAAGCATGCGCTCTACCACTGAGCTACATCCCCTGACGGAATGAAGCAAGTTTCCTGCAGGCTAGTGGAAAGTTCCACATTGCTTTGAAATGCTAGCTTGAGTAAAAGGGACATGAAACTCACCACAACCTTCACAAGGGGCAGTAGCTCAATGGTAGAGCATATACTTTGCATGTGTGAGGCTAATGGAAAGTTCCACATTCCTTTAAATTGCTGGGGATTGAAACCAGGACCTTTGTTGCAAAAATAATAAAAAATAAAACTTTTCAATTCTACAACTTTCCTTGGAGACGCTGAGATTGAACCCAGGAGCTCATACATGCAAAGCATGTTCTCTACCACTGAACCACTGGCCCTTGTGAATGTTGGGCTGAGTTACAAGTGCCTTGTACTCAAGCTAGATGCTAATTTCCCAACTAAAAAATTAGGCAGAGAGAGATGTGCAACAGATAAAGGTTTGAGTTAAAGGATAACTTTCCTTGGAGATGCTGGGGATTGAACCCAGGACCTCATACATGCAAAGCATGCGCTCTACCACTGAGCTACATCCCCTGATGGACTGAAGCAAGTTTCCTGCAGCCTAGTGGAAAGTTCCACATTGCGTTGAAATGCTAGCTTGAGTAAAAGGGACATGTAACTCACCACAACCTTCACAAGAGGCAGTAGCTCAATGGTAGAGCATATACTTTGCATGTGTGAGGCTAATGGAAAGTTCCACATTCCTATAAATTGCTGGGGATTGAAACCAGGACCTTTGTTGCAAAAAAAAATAAAAAATAAAACTTTTCAATTCTACAACTTTCCTTGGAGACGCTGAGATTGATCCCAGGAGCTCATACATGCAAAGCATGTTCTCTACCACTGAACCACTGGCCCTTGTGAATGTTGGGCTGAGTTACAAGTGCCTTGTACTCAAGCTAGATGCTAATTTCCCAACTAAATAATTAGGCAGAGAGAGATGTGCAACAGATAAAGGTTTGTGTTAAAGGATAACTTTCCTTAGAGATGCTGGGGATTGAACCCAGGACCTCATACATGCAAAGCATGCGCTCTACCACTGAGCTACATCCCCTGATGGACTGAAGCAAGTTTCCTGCAGGCTAGTGGAAAGTTCCACATTGCTTTGAAATGCTAGCTTGAGTAAAAGGGACATGAAACTCACCACAACCTTCACAAGGGGCAGTAGCTCAATGGTAGAGCAGGTGCTTTGCATGTATGAGGCTAAAGGAAAGTTCCAAATTGCTTTAAAATGCTGGGGATTGAACCCAGGACATTTGTTGCAAAAAAATCCAACAAAATAACTTTACAATTCTACGTGGTAACACAGGAACTTTCCTTGGAGAAGCTGGGGATTGAACCCATGACCACATGAATGCAAGGCATATGCTCTACCACTGAGCTACTGTCACTTGAGAAAGCTGTGCTGAGTTACATGTGCCTTGTACTCAAGCTAGATGCTAATTTCCCAACTAAATAATTAGGCAGAGAGAGATGTGCAACAGATAAAGGTTTGAGTTAAAGGATAACTTTCCTTGGAGATGCTGGGGATTGAACCCAGGACCTCATACATGCAAAGCATGCGCTCTACCACTGAGCTACATCCCCTGATGGACTGAAGCAAGTTTCCTGCAGGCTAGTGGAAAGTTCCACATTGCTTTGAAATGCTAGCTTGAGTAAAAGGGACATGAAACTCACCACAACCTTCACAAGGGGCAGTAGCTCAATGGTAGAGCAGGTGCTTTGCATGTATGAGGCTAAAGGAAAGTTCCAAATTGCTTTAAAATGCTGGGGATTGAACCCAGGACATTTGTTGCAAAAAAATCCAACAAAATAACTTTACAATTCTACGTGGTAAGACGGGAACTTTCCTTGGAGAAGCTGGGGATTGAACCCATGACCACATGAATGCAAAGCATATGCTCTACCACTGAGCTACTGTCACTTGAGAAAGCTGTGCTGAGTTACATGTGCCTTGTACTCAAGCTAGTTGTTATTTTTCAAAATATAAATTTGGCAGAGAGAGATGTGCAACAGAAAAAGCTTTGAGTTAAAGGATGACTTTCTTGGAGATGCTGGGGATTGAACCCAGGACCTCATACATGCAAAGCATGCAGTCTACCACTGAGCTACATCCCCTGATGGACTGAAGCAAGTTTCCTGCAGCCTAGTGGAAAGTTCCACATTGCGTTGAAATGCTAGCTTGAGTAAAAGGGACATGTAACTCACCACAACCTTCACAAGAGGCAGTAGCTCAATGGTAGAGCATATACTTTGCATGTGTGAGGCTAATGGAAAGTTCCACATTCCTTTAAATTGCTGGGGATTGAAACCAGGACCTTTGTTGCAAAAAAAATAAAAAATAAAACTTTTCAATTCTACAACTTTCCTTAGAGACGCTGAGATTGAACCCAGGAGCTCATACATGCAAAGCATGTGCTGTACCACTGAACCACTGGCCCTTGTGAATGTTGGGCTGAGTTACATGTGCTTTGTACTCAAGCTAGATGCTAATTTTCCAACTAAATAATTAGGCAGAGAGAGATGTGCAACAGATAAAGGTTTGAGTTAAAGGAAAACTTTCCTTGGAGATGCTGGGGATTGAACCCAGGACCTCATACATGCAAAGCATGCGCTCTACCACTGAGCTACATCCCCTGATGGACTGAAGCAAGTTTCCTGCAGGCTAGTGGAAAGTTCCACATTGCTTTGAAGTGCTAGCTTGAGTAAAAGGGACATGAAACTCACCACAACCTTCACAGGGGGCAGTAGCTCAATGGTTGAGTATATGCGTTGCATGTATGAGGCTAAAGGAAAGTTCCAAATTGCTTTAAAATGCTGGGGATTGAACCCAGGACATTTGTTGCAAAAAAATCCAACAAAACAACTTTACAATTCTACGTGGTGACACGGGAACTTTCTTTGGAGACGGTGGGGATTGAACCCAGGAGCTCATACATGCAAAGCATGTGTTCTACCACTGAGCCACTGGCCCTAGTGAAGGTTGGGCTGAGATACATGTACCTTATACTCAAGCTAGCTGCCATTTTTCCAAATATAAATTAGGCAGAGAGAGATGCACAACAGATAAAGCTTTGAGGTGAAGTATAACTATCCTTGGAGTTGCTGGAGATTGAACCCATGACCACATGCATGCAAAGCATATGCTCTACCACTGAGCTACTGGCACTTGAGAAAGCTGTGTTGAGTTACATGTGCCTTGTACTCAAGCTAGTTGTTATTTTTCCAAATATAAATTTGGCAGAGAGAGATGTGCAACAGATAAAGCTTTGAGTTAAAGGATGACTTTCTTGGAGATGCTGGGGATTGAACCCAGGACCTCATACATGCAAAGCATGCACTCTACCACTGAGCTACATCCCCTGATGGACTGAAGCAAGTTTCCTGCAGCCTAGTGGAAAGTTCCACATTGCGTTGAAATGCTAGCTTGAGTAAAAGGAACATGTAACTCACCACAACCTTCACAAGAGGCAGTTGCTCAATGGTAGAGCATATACTTTGCATGTGTGAGGCTAATGGAAAGTTCCACATTCCTTTAAATTGCTGGGGATTGAAACCAGGACTTTTGTTGCAAAAAAAATAAAAAATAAAACTTTTCAATTCTTCAACTTTCCTTGGAGATGCTGAGATTGAACCCAGGAGCTCATACATGCAAAGCATGTGCTCTACCACTGAACCACTGGCCCTTGTGAATGTTGGGCTGAGTTACATGTGCCTTGTACTCAAGCTAGATGCTAATTTTCCAACTAAATAATTAGGCAGAGAGAGATGTGCAACAGATAAAGGTTTGAGTTAAAGGAAAACTTTCCTTGGAAATGGTGATTGAACCCAGGACCTCATACATGCAAAGCATGCGCTCTACCACTGAGCTACATCCCCTGATGGACTGAAGCAAGTTTCCTGCAGGCTAGTGGAAAGTTCCACATTGCTTTGAAATGCTAGCTTGAGTAAAAGGGACATGAAACTCACCACAACCATCACAAGGGGCAGTAGCTCAATGGTAGAGCATATGCTTTGCATGTATTAGGCTAATGGAAAGTTCCAAATTGCTTTAAATGCTGGGGATTGAACCCAGGACCTTTTTTGCAAAAGTTTTTTGCAAAAAAAATACAAAAAAATCCTTACAATTCAACAAATTTCTTTGGAGACACTGGGGATTGAACCCAGGAGCTCATACATACAAAGCATGCGCTCTACCACTGAGCCACTGGACTTGTGAAGGTTGGGCTGAGTTACATGTACCTTATATTCAAGCTAGTTGCTATTTTTCCAAATATAAATTAGGCAGTGAGAGATGCGCAACAGATAAAGCTTAGTGTTGAAGGACAATATCCTTTGGAGTAGCTGGGGATTGAACCCATGACCACATGCATGCAAAGCATATGCTCTACCACTGAGCTACTGGCACTTGAGAAAGCTGTGCTGAGTTACATTTGCCTTGTACTCAAGCTAGTTGCTATTTTTCAAAATATAAATTTGGCAGAGAGAGATGTGCAACAGATAAAGTTTTGAGTTAAAGGATGACTTTCTTGGAGATGCTGGGGATTGAACCCAGGAACTCATACATGCAAAGCATGTGCTCTACCACTGAGCTACATCCCCTGATGGACTAACGCAAGTTTCCTGCAGGCGAGTGGAAAGTTCCACATTGCTTTGAAATGCTAGCTTGAGTAAAAGGGACATGTAACTCACCACAACCTTCACAAGAGGCAGTAGCTCAATGGTAGAGCATATACTTTGCATGTGTGAGGCTAATGGAAAGTTCCACATTCCTTTAAATTGCTGGGGATTGAAA
Organism: Pseudorasbora parva; assembly: GCF_024679245.1. Taxonomy (NCBI): domain Eukaryota; kingdom Metazoa; phylum Chordata; class Actinopteri; order Cypriniformes; family Gobionidae; genus Pseudorasbora; species Pseudorasbora parva. The sequence continues at coordinate 14,553,585 of NC_090191.1, read as the reverse complement.
CCAGGACCTTTGTTGCAAAAAAAATAAAAAATAAAACTTTTTAATTCTACAACTTTCCTTGGAGACGCTGAGATTGTACCCAGGAGCTCATACATGCAAAGCATGTTCTCTACTACTGAACCACTGGCCCTTGTGAATGTTGGGCTGAGTTACGAGTGCCTTGTACTCAAGCTAGATGCAAATTTCCCAACTAAAAAATTAGGCAGAGAGAGATGTGCAACAGATAAAGGTTTAAGGATAACGGATAACTTTCCATGGAGATGCTGGGGATTGAACCCAGGACCTCATAGATGCAAAGCATGCGGTCTACCACTGAGCTACATCCCCTGATGGACTGAAGCAAGTTTCCTGCAGCCTAGTGGAAAGTTCCACATTGCTTTGAAATGCTAGCTTGAGTAAAAGGGACATGTAACTCACCACAACCTTCACAAGAGGCAGTAGCTCAATGGTAGAGCATATACTTTGCATGTGTGAGGCTAATGGAAAGTTCCACATTCCTTTAAATTGCTGGGGATTGAAACCAGGACCTTTGTTGCAAAAAATAAATAAAAAATAAAACTTTTCAATTCTACAACTTTCCTTGGAGACGCTGAGATTGAACCCAGGAGCTCATACATGCAAAGCATGTGCTGTACCACTGAACCACTGGCCCTTGTGAATGTTGGGCTGAGTTACATGTGCTTTGTACTCAAGCTAGATGCTAATTTTCCAACTAAATAATTAGGCAGAGAGAGATGTGCAACAGATAAAGGTTTGAGTTAAAGGAAAACTTTCCTTGGAGATGCTGGGGATTGAACCCAGGACCTCATACATGCAAAGCATGCGCTCTACCACTGAGCTACATCCCCTGATGGACTGAAGCATGTTTCCCGCAGGCTAGTGGAAAGTTCCACATTGCTTTAAAATGCTAGCTTGAGTAAAAGGGACATGAAACTCACCACAACCTTCACAAGGGGCAGTAGCTCAATGGTAGAGCATATACTTTGCATGTGTGAGGCTAATGGAAAGTTCCACATTCCTTTAAATTGCTGGGGATTGAAACCAGGACCTTTGTTGCAAAAAAAATAAAAAATAAATCTTTTCAATTCTACAACTTTCCTTGGAGACGCTGAGATTGAACCGAGGAGCTCATACATGCAAAGCATGTTCTCTACCACTGAACCACTGGCCCTTGTGAATGTTGGGCTGAGTTACAAGTGCCTTGTACTCAAGCTAGATGCAAATTTCCCAACTAAAAAATTAGGCAGAGAGAGATGTGCAACAGAAAAAGCTTTGAGTTAAAGGATGACTTTCTTGGAGATGCTGGGGATTGAACCCAGGAACTCATACATGCAAAGCATGTGCTCTACCACTGAGCTACATCCCCTGATGGACTAACGCAAGTTTCCTGCAGGCGAGTGGAAAGTTCCACATTGCTTTGAAATGCTAGCTTGAGTAAAAGGGACATGTAACTCACCACAACCTTCACAAGAGGCAGTAGCTCAATGGTAGAGCATATACTTTGCATGTGTGAGGCTAATGGAAAGTTCCACATTCCTTTAAATTGCTGGGGATTGAAACCAGGACCTTTGTTGCAAAAAAAATAAAAAATAAAACTTTTTAATTCTACAACTTTCCTTGGAGACGCTGAGATTGTACCCAGGAGCTCATACATGCAAAGCATGTTCTCTACTACTGAACCACTGGCCCTTGTGAATGTTGGGCTGAGTTACAAGTGCCTTGTACTCAAGCTAGATGCAAATTTCCCAACTAAAAAATTAGGCAGAGAGAGATGTGCAACAGATAAAGGTTTAAGGATAACGGATAACTTTCCGTGGAGATGCTGGGGATTGAACCCAGGACCTCATAGATGCAAAGCATGCGGTCTACCACTGAGCTACATCCCCTGATGGACTGAAGCAAGTTTCCTGCAGCCTAGTGGAAAGTTCCACATTGCGTTGAAATGCTAGCTTGAGTAAAAGGGACATGTAACTCACCACAACCTTCACAAGAGGCAGTAGCTCAATGGTAGAGCATATACTTTGCATGTGTGAGGCTAATGGAAAGTTCCACATTCCTTTAAATTGCTGGGGATTGAAACCAGGACCTTTGTTGCAAAAAAAAAATAAAAAATAAAACTTTTCAATTCTACAACTTTCCTTGGAGACGCTGAGATTGAACCCAGGAGCTCATACATGCAAAGCATGTGCTGTACCACTGAACCACTGGCCCTTGTGAATGTTGAGCTGAGTTACATGTGCTTTGTACTCAAGCTAGATGCTAATTTTCCAACTAAATAATTAGGCAGAGAGAGATGTGCAACAGATAAAGGTTTGAGTTAAAGGAAAACTTTCCTTGGAGATGCTGGGGATTGAACCCAGGACCTCATACATGCAAAGCATGCGCTCTACCACTGAGCTACATCCCCTGATGGACTGAAGCATGTTTCCCGCAGGCTAGTGGAAAGTTCCACATTGCTTTAAAATGCTAGCTTGAGTAAAAGGGACATGAAACTCACCACAACCTTCACAAGGGGCAGTAGCTCAATGGTAGAGCATATACTTTGCATGTGTGAGGCTAATGGAAAGTTCCACATTCCTTTAAATTGCTGGGGATTGAAACCAGGACCTTTGTTGCAAAAAAAATAAAAAATAAATCTTTTCAATTCTACAACTTTACCTTGGAGACGCTGAGATTGAACCGAGGAGCTCATACATGCAAAGCATGTTCTCTACCACTGAACCACTGGCCCTTGTGAATGTTGGGCTGAGTTACAAGTGCCTTGTACTCAAGCTAGATGCAAATTTCCCAACTAAAAAATTAGGCAGAGAGAGATGTGCAACAGAAAAAGCTTTGAGTTAAAGGATGACTTTCTTGGAGATGCTGGGGATTGAACCCAGGACCTCATACATGCAAAGCATGCGCTCTACCACTGAGCTACATCCCCTGATGGACTGAAGCAAGTTTCCTGCAGGCGAGTGGAAAGTTCCACATTGCTAAGAAATGCTAGCTTGAGTAAAAGGGACATGAAACTCACCACAACCTTCACAGGGGGCAGTAGCTCAATGGTAGAGTATATGCTTTGCCTGTATGAGGCTAAAGGAAAGTTCCAAATTGCTTTAAAATGCTGGGGATTGAACCCAGGACATTTGTTGCAAAAAAAATCCAACAAAACAACTTTACAATTCTACGTGGTGACACGGGAACTTTCTTTGGAGACGCTGGGGATTGAACCCAGGAGCTCATACATGCAAAGCATGTGTTCTACCACTGAGCCACTGGCCCTAGTGAAGGTTGGGCTGAGATACATGTACCTTATACTCAAGCTAGCTGCCATTTTTCCAAATATAAATTAGGCAGAGAGAGATTCACAACAGATAAAGCTTTGAGGTGAAGTATAACTATCCTTGGAGTTGCTGGAGATTGAACCCATGACCACATGCATGCAAAGCATATGCTCTACCACTGAACCACTGGCCCTTGTGAATGTTGGGCTGAGTTACATGTGCCTTGTACTCAAGCTAGATGCTAATTTCCCAACTAAATAATTAGGCAGAGAGAGATGTGCAACAGATAAAGGTTTGAGTTAAATGATAACTTTCCTTGGAGATGCTGGGGATTGAACCCAGGACCTCATACATGCAAAGCATGCGCTCTACCACTGAGCTACATCCCCTGACGGAATGAAGCAAGTTACCTGCAGGCTAGTGGAAAGTTCCACATTGCTTTGAAATGCTAGCTTGAGTAAAAGGGACATGAAACTCACCACAACCTTCACAAGGGGCAGTAGCTCAATGGTAGAGCATATACTTTGCATGTGTGAGGCTAATGGAAAGTTCCACATTCCTTTAAATTGCTGGGGATTGAAACCAGGACCTTTGTTGCAAAAAAAATAAAAAATAAAGCTTTTCAATTCTACAACTTTCCTTGGAGACGCTGAGATTGAACCCAGGAGCTCATACTTGCAAAGCATGTTCTCTACCACTGAACCACTGGCCCTTGTGAATGTTGGGCTGAGTTACAAGTGCCTTGTACTCAAGCTAGATGCTAATTTCCCAACTAAAAAATTAGGCAGAGAGAGATGTGCAACAGATAAAGGTTTGAGTTAAAGGATAACTTTCCTTGGAGATGCTGGGGTTTGAACCCAGGACCTCATACATGCAAAGCATGCGCTCTACCACTGAGCTACATCCCCTGATGAACTGAAGCAAGTTTCCTGCAGCCTAGTGGAAAGTTCCCCATTGCGTTGAAATGCTAGCTTGAGTAAAAAGGGACATGTAACTCACCACAACCTTCACAAGAGGCAGTAGCTCAATGGTAGAGCACCAGATAAAGCACCAGGAGCTCATACATGCAAAGCATGTGTTCTACCACTGAGCCACTGGCCCTAGTGAAGGTTGGGCTGAGATACATGTACCTTATACTCAAGCTAGCTGCCATTTTTCCAAATATAAATTAGGCAGAGAGAGATGCACAACAGATAAAGCTTTGAGGTGAAGTATAACTATCCTTGGAGTTGCTGGAGATTGAACCCATGACCACATGCATGCAAAGCATATGCTCTACCACTGAGCTACTGGCACTTGAGAAAGCTGTGTTGAGTTACATGTGCCTTGTACTCAAGCTAGTTGTTATTTTTCCAAATATAAATTTGGCAGAGAGAGATGTGCAACAGATAAAGCTTTGAGTTAAAGGATGAATTTCTTGGAGATGCTGGGGATTGAACCCAGGTCCTCATACATGCAAAGCATGCGCTCTACCACTGAGCTACATGCCCTGATGGACTGAAGCAAGTTTCCTAATTCCTACTAAAATTCCTAAGTTTCCTAATTTTCCAACTAAATAATTAGGCAGAGAGAGATGTGCAACAGATAAAGGTTTGAGTTAAAGGAAAACTTTCCTTGGAGATGCTGGGGATTGAACCCAGGACCTAATACATGCAAAGCATGCGGTCTACCACTGAGCTACATCCCCTGATGGACTGAAGCAAGTTTCCTGCAGGCTAGTGGAAAGTTCCACATTGCGTTGAAATGCTAGCTTGAGTAAAAGGGACATGTAACTCACCACAACCTTCACAAGGGGCAGTAGCTCAATGGTAGAGCATATACTTTGCATGTGTGAGGCTAATGGAAAGTTCCACATTCCTTTAAATTGCTGGGGATTGAAACCAGGACCTTTGTTGCAAAAAAAAAAAAAACAACTTTTCAATTCTACAACTTTCCTTGGAGACGCTGAGATTGAACCCAGGAGCTCATACATGCAAAGCATGTGCTGTACCACTGAACCACTGGCCCTTGTGAATGTTGGGCTGAGTTACATGTGCTTTGTACTCAAGCTAGATGCTAATTTTCCAACTAAATAATTAGGCAGAGAGAGATGTGCAACAGATAAAGGTTTGAGTTAAAGGAAAACTTTCCTTGGAGATGCTGGGGATTGAACCCAGGACCTCATACATGCAAAGCATGCGCTCTACCACTGAGCTACATCCCCTGATGGACTGAAGCAAGTTTCCTGCAGCCTAGTGGAAAGTTCCACATTGCGTTGAAATGCTAGCTTGAGTAAAAGGGACATGAAACTCACCACAACCTTCACAAGGGGCAGTAGCTCAATGGTAGAGCATATACTTTGCATGTGTGAGGCTAATGGAAAGTTCCACATTCCTTTAAATTGCTGGGGATTGAAACCAGGACCTTTGTTGCAAAAAAAATAAAAAATAAAACTTTCCAATTCTACAACTTTCCTTGGAGAGGCTGAGATTGAACCCAGGAGCTCATACATGCAAAGCATGTTCTCTACCACTGAACCACTGGCCCTTGTGAATGTTGGGCTGAGTTACAAGTGCCTTGTACTCAAGCTAGATGCAAATTTCCCAACTAAAGAATTAGGCAGAGAGAGATGTGCAACAGATAAAGGTTTGAGTTAAAGGATAACTTTCCTTGGAGATGCTGGGGATTGAACCCAGGACCTCATACATGCAAAGCATGCGCTCTACCACTGAGCTACATCCCCTGATGGACTGAAGCAAGTTTCCTGCAGCCTAGTGGAAAGTTCCACATTGCGTTGAAATGCTAGCTTGAGTAAAAGGGACATGTAACTCACCACAACCTTCACAAGAGGCAGTAGCTCAATGGTAGAGCATATACTTTGCATGTGTGAGGCTAATGGAAAGTTCCACATTCCTTTAAATTGCTGGGGATTGAAACCAGGACCTTTGTTGCAAAAAAAAATAAAAAATAAAACTTTTCAATTCTACAACTTTCCTTAGAGACGCTGAGATTGAACACAGGAGCTCATACATGCAAAGCATGTGCTGTACCACTGAACCACTGGCCCTTGTGAATTTTGGGCTGAGTTACATGTGCTTTGTACTCAAGCTAGATGCTAATTTTCCAACTAAATAATTAGGCAGAGAGAGATGTGCAACAGATAAAGGTTTGAGTTAAAGGAAAACTTTCCTTGGAGATGCTGGGGATTGAACCCAGGACCTCATACATGCAAAGAATGCGCTCTACCACTGAGCTACATCCCCTGATGGAGTGAAGCAAGTTTCCTGCAGGCTAGTGGAAAGTTCCACATTGCTTTGAAGTGCTAGCTTGAGTAAAAGGGACATGAAACTCACCACAACCTTCACAGGGGGCAGTAGCTCAATGGTAGAGTATATGCTTTGCATGTATGAGGCTAAAGGAAAGTTCCAAATTGCTTTAAAATGCTGGGGATTGAACCCAGGACATTTGTTGCAAAAAAAATCCAACAAAACAACTTTACAATTCTACGTGGTGACACAGGAACTTTCTTTGGAGACGCTGGGGATTGAACCCAGGACCCTAGGGGTTCAGGACCCCAGGAACCCAGGACGCTGGGGATTGAACCCACTGACCCTAGTGAAGGTTAAGCTGAGATACATGTACCTTATACTCAAGCTAGCTGCCATTTTTCCAAATATAAATTAGGCAGAGAGAGATGCACAACAGATAAAGCTTTGAGGTGAAGTATAACTATCCTTGGAGTTGCTGGAGATTGAACCCATGACCACATGCATGCAAAGCATATGCTCTACCACTGAACCACTGGCCCTTGTGAATGTTGGGCTGAGTTACATGTGCCTTGTACTCAAGCTAGATGCTAATTTCCCAACTAAATAATTAGGCAGAGAGAGATGTGCAACAGATAAAGGTTTGAGTTAAATGATAACTTTCCTTGGAGATGCTGGGGATTGAACCCAGGACCTCATACATGCAAAGCATGCGCTCTACCACTGAGCTACATCCCCTGACGGAATGAAGCAAGTTTCCTGCAGGCTAGTGGAAAGTTCCACATTGATTTGAAATGCTAGCTTGAGTAAAAGGGACATGAAACTCACCACAACCTTCACAAGGGGCAGTAGCTCAATGGTAGAGCATATACTTTGCATGTGTGAGGCTAATGGAAAGTTCCACATTCCTTTAAATTGCTGTGGATTGAAACCAGGACCTTTGTTGCAAAAAAAATAAAAAATAAATCTTTTCAATTCTTCAACTTTCCTTGGAGACGCTGAGATTGAACCGAGGAGCTCATACATGCAAAGCATGTTCTCTACCACTGAACCACTGGCCCTTGTGAATGTTGGGCTGAGTTACAAGTGCCTTGTACTCAAGCTAGATGCAAATTTCCCAACTAAAAAATTAGGCAGAGAGAGATGTGCAACAGAAAAAGCTTTGAGTTAAAGGATGACTTTCTTGGAGATGCTGGGGATTGAACCCAGGACCTCATACATGCAAAGCATGCGCTCTACCACTGAGCTACATCCCCTGATGGACTGAAGAAAGTTTCCTGCAGGCGAGTGGAAAGTTCCACATTGCTAAGAAATGCTAGCTTGAGTAAAAGGGACATGAAACTCACCACAACCTTCACAGGGGGCAGTAGCTCAATGGTAGAGTATAAACTTTGCATGTGTGAGGCTAATGGAAAGTTCCACATTCCTTTAAATTGCTGGGGATTGAAACCAGGACCTTTGTTGCAAAAAAAATAAAAAATAAATCTTTTCAATTCTACAACTTTCCTTGGAGACACTGGGGATTGAACCCAGGAGCTCATACATACAAAGCATGCGCTCTACCACTGAGCCACTGGACTTGTGAAGGTTGGGCTGAGTTACATGTACCTTATATTCAAGCTAGTTGCTATTTTTCCAAATATAAATTAGGCAGTGAGAGATGCGCAACAGATAAAGCTTAGTGTTGAAGGACAATATCCTTTGGAGTAGCTGGGGATTGAACCCATGACCACATGCATGCAAAGCATATGCTCTACCACTGAGCTACTGGCACTTGAGAAAGCTGTGCTGAGTTACATTTGCCTTGTACTCAAGCTAGTTGCTATTTTTCAAAATATAAATTTGGCAGAGAGAGATGTGCAACAGATAAAGTTTTGAGTTAAAGGATGACTTTCTTGGAGATGCTGGGGATTGAACCCAGGAACTCATACATGCAAAGCATGTGCTCTACCACTGAGCTACATCCCCTGATGGACTAACGCAAGTTTCCTGCAGGCGAGTGGAAAGTTCCACATTGCTTTGAAATGCTAGCTTGAGTAAAAGGGACATGTAACTCACCACAACCTTCACAAGAGGCAGTAGCTCAATGGTAGAGCATATACTTTGCATGTGTGAGGCTAATGGAAAGTTCCACATTCCTTTAAATTGCTGGGGATTGAAACCAGGACCTTTGTTGCAAAAAAAATAAAAAATAAAACTTTTTAATTCTACAACTTTCCTTGGAGACGCTGAGATTGTACCCAGGAGCTCATACATGCAAAGCATGTTCTCTACTACTGAACCACTGGCCCTTGTGAATGTTGGGCTGAGTTACGAGTGCCTTGTACTCAAGCTAGATGCAAATTTCCCAACTAAAAAATTAGGCAGAGAGAGATGTGCAACAGATAAAGGTTTAAGGATAACGGATAACTTTCCATGGAGATGCTGGGGATTGAACCCAGGACCTCATAGATGCAAAGCATGCGGTCTACCACTGAGCTACATCCCCTGATGGACTGAAGCAAGTTTCCTGCAGCCTAGTGGAAAGTTCCACATTGCTTTGAAATGCTAGCTTGAGTAAAAGGGACATGTAACTCACCACAACCTTCACAAGAGGCAGTAGCTCAATGGTAGAGCATATACTTTGCATGTGTGAGGCTAATGGAAAGTTCCACATTCCTTTAAATTGCTGGGGATTGAAACCAGGACCTTTGTTGCAAAAAAAAATAAAAAATAAAACTTTTCAATTCTACAACTTTCCTTAGAGACGCTGAGATTGAACACAGGAGCTCATACATGCAAAGCATGTGCTGTACCACTGAACCACTGGCCCTTGTGAATTTTGGGCTGAGTTACATGTGCTTTGTACTCAAGCTAGATGCTAATTTTCCAACTAAATAATTAGGCAGAGAGAGATGTGCAACAGATAAAGGTTTGAGTTAAAGGAAAACTTTCCTTGGAGATGCTGGGGATTGAACCCAGGACCTCATACATGCAAAGAATGCGCTCTACCACTGAGCTACATCCCCTGATGGAGTGAAGCAAGTTTCCTGCAGGCTAGTGGAAAGTTCCACATTGCTTTGAAGTGCTAGCTTGAGTAAAAGGGACATGAAACTCACCACAACCTTCACAGGGGGCAGTAGCTCAATGGTAGAGTATATGCTTTGCATGTATGAGGCTAAAGGAAAGTTCCAAATTGCTTTAAAATGCTGGGGATTGAACCCAGGACATTTGTTGCAAAAAAAATCCAACAAAACAACTTTACAATTCTACGTGGTGACACAGGAACTTTCTTTGGAGACGCTGGGGATTGAACCCAGGACCCTAGGGGTTCAGGACCCCAGGAACCCAGGACGCTGGGGATTGAACCCACTGACCCTAGTGAAGGTTAAGCTGAGATACATGTACCTTATACTCAAGCTAGCTGCCATTTTTCCAAATATAAATTAGGCAGAGAGAGATGCACAACAGATAAAGCTTTGAGGTGAAGTATAACTATCCTTGGAGTTGCTGGAGATTGAACCCATGACCACATGCATGCAAAGCATATGCTCTACCACTGAACCACTGGCCCTTGTGAATGTTGGGCTGAGTTACATGTGCCTTGTACTCAAGCTAGATGCTAATTTCCCAACTAAATAATTAGGCAGAGAGAGATGTGCAACAGATAAAGGTTTGAGTTAAATGATAACTTTCCTTGGAGATGCTGGGGATTGAACCCAGGACCTCATACATGCAAAGCATGCGCTCTACCACTGAGCTACATCCCCTGACGGAATGAAGCAAGTTTCCTGCAGGCTAGTGGAAAGTTCCACATTGATTTGAAATGCTAGCTTGAGTAAAAGGGACATGAAACTCACCACAACCTTCACAAGGGGCAGTAGCTCAATGGTAGAGCATATACTTTGCATGTGTGAGGCTAATGGAAAGTTCCACATTCCTTTAAATTGCTGTGGATTGAAACCAGGACCTTTGTTGCAAAAAAAATAAAAAATAAATCTTTTCAATTCTTCAACTTTCCTTGGAGACGCTGAGATTGAACCGAGGAGCTCATACATGCAAAGCATGTTCTCTACCACTGAACCACTGGCCCTTGTGAATGTTGGGCTGAGTTACAAGTGCCTTGTACTCAAGCTAGATGCAAATTTCCCAACTAAAAAATTAGGCAGAGAGAGATGTGCAACAGAAAAAGCTTTGAGTTAAAGGATGACTTTCTTGGAGATGCTGGGGATTGAACCCAGGACCTCATACATGCAAAGCATGCGCTCTACCACTGAGCTACATCCCCTGATGGACTGAAGAAAGTTTCCTGCAGGCGAGTGGAAAGTTCCACATTGCTAAGAAATGCTAGCTTGAGTAAAAGGGACATGAAACTCACCACAACCTTCACAGGGGGCAGTAGCTCAATGGTAGAGTATAAACTTTGCATGTATGAGGCTAAAGGAAAGTTCCAAATTGCTTTAAAATGCTGGGGATTGAACCCAGGACATTTGTTGCAAAAAAAATCCAACAAAACAACTTTACAATTCTACGTGGTGACACAGGAATTTTCTTTGGAGACGGTGGGGATTGAACCCAGGAGCTCATACATGCAAAGCATGTGTTCTACCACTGAGCCACTGGCCCTAGTGAAGGTTGGGCTGAGATACATGTACCTTATACTCAAGCTAGCTGCCATTTTTCCAAATATAAATTAGGCAGAGAGAGATGCACAAAAGATTAAACTTTGAGGTGAAGTATAACTATCCTTGGAGTTGCTGGAGATTGAACCCATGACCACATGCATGCAAAGCATATGCTCTACCACTGAACCACTGGCCCTTGTGAATGTTGGGCTGAGTTACATGTGCCTTGTACTCAAGCTAGATGCTAATTTCCCAACCAAATAATTAGGCAGAGAGAGATGTGCAACAGATAAAGGTTTGAGTTAAATGATAACTTTCCTTGGAGATGCTGGGGATTGAACCCAGGACCTCATACATGCAAAGCATGCGCTCTACCACTGAGCTACATCCCCTGACGGAATGAAGCAAGTTTCCTGCAGGCTAGTGGAAAGTTCCACATTGCTTTGAAATGCTAGCTTGAGTAAAAGGGACATGAAACTCACCACAACCTTCACAAGGGGCAGTAGCTCAATGGTAGAGCATATACTTTGCATGTGTGAGGCTAATGGAAAGTTCCACATTCCTTTAAATTGCTGGGGATTGAAACCAGGACCTTTGTTGCAAAAATAATAAAAAATAAAACTTTTCAATTCTACAACTTTCCTTAGAGACGCTGAGATTGAACACAGGAGCTCATACATGCAAAGCATGTGCTGTACCACTGAACCACTGGCCCTTGTGAATTTTGGGCTGAGTTACATGTGCTTTGTACTCAAGCTAGATGCTAATTTTCCAACTAAATAATTAGGCAGAGAGAGATGTGCAACAGATAAAGGTTTGAGTTAAAGGAAAACTTTCCTTGGAGATGCTGGGGATTGAACCCAGGACCTCATACATGGAAAGAATGCGCTCTACCACTGAGCTACATCCCCTGATGGAGTGAAGCAAGTTTCCTGCAGGCTAGTGGAAAGTTCCACATTGCTTTGAAGTGCTAGCTTGAGTAAAAGGGACATGAAACTCACCACAACCTTCACAGGGGGCAGTAGCTCAATGGTAGAGTATATGCTTTGCATGTATGAGGCTAAAGGAAAGTTCCAAATTGCTTTAAAATGCTGGGGATTGAACCCAGGACATTTGTTGCAAAAAAAATCCAACAAAACAACTTTACAATTCCACGTGGTGACACAGGAACTTTCTTTGGAGACGCTGGGGATTGAACCCAGGAGCTCATACATGCAAAGCATGTGTTCTACCACTGAGCCACTGACCCTAGTGAAGGTTAAGCTGAGATACATGTACCTTATACTCAAGCTAGCTGCCATTTTTCCAAATATAAATTAGGCAGAGAGAGATGCACAACAGATAAAGCTTTGAGGTGAAGTATAACTATCCTTGGAGTTGCTGGAGATTGAACCCATGACCACATGCATGCAAAGCATATGCTCTACCACTGAACCACTGGCCCTTGTGAATGTTGGGCTGAGTTACATGTGCCTTGTACTCAAGCTAGATGCTAATTTCCCAACTAAATAATTAGGCAGAGAGAGATGTGCAACAGATAAAGGTTTGAGTTAAATGATAACTTTCCTTGGAGATGCTGGGGATTGAACCCAGGACCTCATACATGCAAAGCATGCGCTCTACCACTGAGCTACATCCCCTGACGGAATGAAGCAAGTTTCCTGCAGGCTAGTGGAAAGTTCCACATTGATTTGAAATGCTAGCTTGAGTAAAAGGGACATGAAACTCACCACAACCTTCACAAGGGGCAGTAGCTCAATGGTAGAGCATATACTTTGCATGTGTGAGGCTAATGGAAAGTTCCACATTCCTTTAAATTGCTGTGGATTGAAACCAGGACCTTTGTTGCAAAAAAAATAAAAAATAAATCTTTTCAATTCTTCAACTTTCCTTGGAGACGCTGAGATTGAACCGAGGAGCTCATACATGCAAAGCATGTTCTCTACCACTGAACCACTGGCCCTTGTGAATGTTGGGCTGAGTTACAAGTGCCTTGTACTCAAGCTAGATGCAAATTTCCCAACTAAAAAATTAGGCAGAGAGAGATGTGCAACAGAAAAAGCTTTGAGTTAAAGGATGACTTTCTTGGAGATGCTGGGGATTGAACCCAGGACCTCATACATGCAAAGCATGCGCTCTACCACTGAGCTACATCCCCTGATGGACTGAAGAAAGTTTCCTGCAGGCGTTTGGAAAGTTCCACATTGCTAAGAAATGCTAGCTTGAGTAAAAGGGACATGAAACTCACCACAACCTTCACAGGGGGCAGTAGCTCAATGGTAGAGTATAAACTTTGCATGTATGAGGCTAAAGGAAAGTTCCAAATTGCTTTAAAATGCTGGGGATTGAACCCAGGACATTTGTTGCAAAAAAAATCCAACAAAACAACTTTACAATTCTACGTGGTGACACAGGAATTTTCTTTGGAGACGGTGGGGATTGAACCCAGGAGCTCATACATGCAAAGCATGTGTTCTACCACTGAGCCACTGGCCCTAGTGAAGGTTGGGCTGAGATACATGTACCTTATACTCAAGCTAGCTGCCATTTTTCCAAATATAAATTAGGCAGAGAGAGATGCACAAAAGATTAAACTTTGAGGTGAAGTATAACTATCCTTGGAGTTGCTGGAGATTGAACCCATGACCACATGCATGCAAAGCATATGCTCTACCACTGAACCACTGGCCCTTGTGAATGTTGGGCTGAGTTACATGTGCCTTGTACTCAAGCTAGATGCTAATTTCCCAACCAAATAATTAGGCAGAGAGAGATGTGCAACAGATAAAGGTTTGAGTTAAATGATAACTTTCCTTGGAGATGCTGGGGATTGAACCCAGGACCTCATACATGCAAAGCATGCGCTCTACCACTGAGCTACATCCCCTGACGGAATGAAGCAAGTTTCCTGCAGGCTAGTGGAAAGTTCCACATTGCTTTGAAATGCTAGCTTGAGTAAAAGGGACATGAAACTCACCACAACCTTCACAAGGGGCAGTAGCTCAATGGTAGAGCATATACTTTGCATGTGTGAGGCTAATGGAAAGTTCCACATTCCTTTAAATTGCTGGGGATTGAAACCAGGACCTTTGTTGCAAAAATAATAAAAAATAAAACTTTTCAATTCTACAACTTTCCTTGGAGACGCTGAGATTGAACCCAGGAGCTCATACATGCAAAGCATGTTCTCTACCACTGAACCACTGGCCCTTGTGAATGTTGGGCTGAGTTACAAGTGCCTTGTACTCAAGCTAGATGCTAATTTCCCAACTAAAAAATTAGGCAGAGAGAGATGTGCAACAGATAAAGGTTTGAGTTAAAGGATAACTTTCCTTGGAGATGCTGGGGATTGAACCCAGGACCTCATACATGCAAAGCATGCGCTCTACCACTGAGCTACATCCCCTGATGGACTGAAGCAAGTTTCCTGCAGCCTAGTGGAAAGTTCCACATTGCGTTGAAATGCTAGCTTGAGTAAAAGGGACATGTAACTCACCACAACCTTCACAAGAGGCAGTAGCTCAATGGTAGAGCATATACTTTGCATGTGTGAGGCTAATGGAAAGTTCCACATTCCTATAAATTGCTGGGGATTGAAACCAGGACCTTTGTTGCAAAAAAAAATAAAAAATAAAACTTATCAATTCTACAACTTTCCTTGGAGACGCTGAGATTGATCCCAGGAGCTCATACATGCAAAGCATGTTCTCTACCACTGAACCACTGGCCCTTGTGAATGTTGGGCTGAGTTACAAGTGCCTTGTACTCAAGCTAGATGCTAATTTCCCAACTAAATAATTAGGCAGAGAGAGATGTGCAACAGATAAAGGTTTGAGTTAAAGGATAACTTTCCTTAGAGATGCTGGGGATTGAACCCAGGACCTCATACATGCAAAGCATGCGCTCTACCACTGAGCTACATCCCCTGATGGACTGAAGCAAGTTTCCTGCAGGCTAGTGGAAAGTTCCACATTGCTTTGAAATGCTAGCTTGAGTAAAAGGGACATGAAACTCACCACAACCTTCACAAGGGGCAGTAGCTCAATGGTAGAGCAGGTGCTTTGCATGTATGAGGCTAAAGGAAAGTTCCAAATTGCTTTAAAATGCTGGGGATTGAACCCAGGACATTTGTTGCAAAAAAATCCAACAAAATAACTTTACAATTCTACGTGGTAACACAGGAACTTTCCTTGGAGAAGCTGGGGATTGAACCCATGACCACATGAATGCAAGGCATATGCTCTACCACTGAGCTACTGTCACTTGAGAAAGCTGTGCTGAGTTACATGTGCCTTGTACTCAAGCTAGATGCTAATTTCCCAACTAAATAATTAGGCAGAGAGAGATGTGCAACAGATAAAGGTTTGAGTTAAAGGATAACTTTCCTTGGAGATGCTGGGGATTGAACCCAGGACCTCATACATGCAAAGCATGCGCTCTACCACTGAGCTACATCCCCTGATGGACTGAAGCAAGTTTCCTGCAGGCTAGTGGAAAGTTCCACATTGCTTTGAAATGCTAGCTTGAGTAAAAGGGACATGAAACTCACCACAACCTTCACAAGGGGCAGTAGCTCAATGGTAGAGCAGGTGCTTTGCATGTATGAGGCTAAAGGAAAGTTCCAAATTGCTTTAAAATGCTGGGGATTGAACCCAGGACATTTGTTGCAAAAAAATCCAACAAAATAACTTTACAATTCTACGTGGTAAGACGGGAACTTTCCTTGGAGAAGCTGGGGATTGAACCCATGACCACATGAATGCAAAGCATATGCTCTACCACTGAGCTACTGTCACTTGAGAAAGCTGTGCTGAGTTACATGTGCCTTGTACTCAAGCTAGTTGTTATTTTTCCAAATATAAATTTGGCAGAGAGAGATGTGCAACAGAAAAAGCTTTGAGTTAAAGGATGACTTTCTTGGAGATGCTGGGGATTGAACCCAGGACCTCATACATGCAAAGCATGCAGTCTACCACTGAGCTACATCCCCTGATGGACTGAAGCAAGTTTCCTGCAGCCTAGTGGAAAGTTCCACATTGCGTTGAAATGCTAGCTTGAGTAAAAGGGACATGTAACTCACCACAACCTTCACAAGAGGCAGTAGCTCAATGGTAGAGCATATACTTTGCATGTGTGAGGCTAATGGAAAGTTCCACATTCCTTTAAATTGCTGGGGATTGAAACCAGGACCTTTGTTGCAAAAAAAATAAAAAATAAAACTTTTCAATTCTACAACTTTCCTTAGAGACGCTGAGATTGAACCCAGGAGCTCATACATGCAAAGCATGTGCTGTACCACTGAACCACTGGCCCTTGTGAATGTTGGGCTGAGTTACATGTGCTTTGTACTCAAGCTAGATGCTAATTTTCCAACTAAATAATTAGGCAGAGAGAGATGTGCAACAGATAAAGGTTTGAGTTAAAGGAAAACTTTCCTTGGAGATGCTGGGGATTGAACCCAGGACCTCATACATGCAAAGCATGCGCTCTACCACTGAGCTACATCCCCTGATGGACTGAAGCAAGTTTCCTGCAGGCTAGTGGAAAGTTCCACATTGCTTTGAAGTGCTAGCTTGAGTAAAAGGGACATGAAACTCACCACAACCTTCACAGGGGGCAGTAGCTCAATGGTTGAGTATATGCGTTGCATGTATGAGGCTAAAGGAAAGTTCCAAATTGCTTTAAAATGCTGGGGATTGAACCCAGGACATTTGTTGCAAAAAAATCCAACAAAACAACTTTACAATTCTACGTGGTGACACGGGAACTTTCTTTGGAGACGGTGGGGATTGAACCCAGGAGCTCATACATGCAAAGCATGTGTTCTACCACTGAGCCACTGGCCCTAGTGAAGGTTGGGCTGAGATACATGTACCTTATACTCAAGCTAGCTGCCATTTTTCCAAATATAAATTAGGCAGAGAGAGATGCACAACAGATAAAGCTTTGAGGTGAAGTATAACTATCCTTGGAGTTGCTGGAGATTGAACCCATGACCACATGCATGCAAAGCATATGCTCTACCACTGAGCTACTGGCACTTGAGAAAGCTGTGTTGAGTTACATGTGCCTTGTACTCAAGCTAGTTGTTATTTTTCCAAATATAAATTTGGCAGAGAGAGATGTGCAACAGATAAAGCTTTGAGTTAAAGGATGACTTTCTTGGAGATGCTGGGGATTGAACCCAGGACCTCATACATGCAAAGCATGCACTCTACCACTGAGCTACATCCCCTGATGGACTGAAGCAAGTTTCCTGCAGCCTAGTGGAAAGTTCCACATTGCGTTGAAATGCTAGCTTGAGTAAAAGGAACATGTAACTCACCACAACCTTCACAAGAGGCAGTTGCTCAATGGTAGAGCATATACTTTGCATGTGTGAGGCTAATGGAAAGTTCCACATTCCTTTAAATTGCTGGGGATTGAAACCAGGACTTTTGTTGCAAAAAAAATAAAAAATAAAACTTTTCAATTCTTCAACTTTCCTTGGAGATGCTGAGATTGAACCCAGGAGCTCATACATGCAAAGCATGTGCTCTACCACTGAACCACTGGCCCTTGTGAATGTTGGGCTGAGTTACATGTGCCTTGTACTCAAGCTAGATGCTAATTTTCCAACTAAATAATTAGGCAGAGAGAGATGTGCAACAGATAAAGGTTTGAGTTAAAGGAAAACTTTCCTTGGAAATGGTGATTGAACCCAGGACCTCATACATGCAAAGCATGCGCTCTACCACTGAGCTACATCCCCTGATGGACTGAAGCAAGTTTCCTGCAGGCTAGTGGAAAGTTCCACATTGCTTTGAAATGCTAGCTTGAGTAAAAGGGACATGAAACTCACCACAACCATCACAAGGGGCAGTAGCTCAATGGTAGAGCATATGCTTTGCATGTATTAGGCTAATGGAAAGTTCCAAATTGCTTTAAATGCTGGGGATTGAACCCAGGACCTTTTTTGCAAAAGTTTTTTGCAAAAAAAATACAAAAAAATCCTTACAATTCAACAAATTTCTTTGGAGACACTGGGGATTGAACCCAGGAGCTCATACATACAAAGCATGCGCTCTACCACTGAGCCACTGGACTTGTGAAGGTTGGGCTGAGTTACATGTACCTTATACTCAAGCTAGTTGCTATTTTTCCAAATATAAATTAGGCAGTGAGAGATGCGCAACAGATAAAGCTTAGTGTTGAAGGACAATATCCTTTGGAGTAGCTGGGGATTGAACCCATGACCACATGCATGCAAAGCATATGCTCTACCACTGAGCTACTGGCACTTGAGAAAGCTGTGCTGAGTTACATTTGCCTTGTACTCAAGCTAGTTGCTATTTTTCAAAATATAAATTTGGCAGAGAGAGATGTGCAACAGATAAAGTTTTGAGTTAAAGGATGACTTTCTTGGAGATGCTGGGGATTGAACCCAGGAACTCATACATGCAAAGCATGTGCTCTACCACTGAGCTACATCCCCTGATGGACTAACGCAAGTTTCCTGCAGGCGAGTGGAAAGTTCCACATTGCTTTGAAATGCTAGCTTGAGTAAAAGGGACATGTAACTCACCACAACCTTCACAAGAGGCAGTAGCTCAATGGTAGAGCATATACTTTGCATGTGTGAGGCTAATGGAAAGTTCCACATTCCTTTAAATTGCTGGGGATTGAAACCAGGACCTTTGTTGCAAAAAAAATAAAAAATAAAACTTTTTAATTCTACAACTTTCCTTGGAGACGCTGAGATTGTACCCAGGAGCTCATACATGCAAAGCATGTTCTCTACTACTGAACCACTGGCCCTTGTGAATGTTGGGCTGAGTTACGAGTGCCTTGTACTCAAGCTAGATGCAAATTTCCCAACTAAAAAATTAGGCAGAGAGAGATGTGCAACAGATAAAGGTTTAAGGATAACGGATAACTTTCCATGGAGATGCTGGGGATTGAACCCAGGACCTCATAGATGCAAAGCATGCGGTCTACCACTGAGCTACATCCCCTGATGGACTGAAGCAAGTTTCCTGCAGCCTAGTGGAAAGTTCCACATTGCGTTGAAATGCTAGCTTGAGTAAAAGGGACATGTAACTCACCACAACCTTCACAAGAGGCAGTAGCTCAATGGTAGAGCATATACTTTGCATGTGTGAGGCTAATGGAAAGTTCCACATTCCTTTAAAATGCTGGGGATTGAAACCAGGACCTTTGTTGCAAAAAATAAATAAAAAATAAAACTTTTCAATTCTACAACTTTCCTTGGAGACGCTGAGATTGAACCCAGGAGCTCATACATGCAAAGCATGTGCTGTACCACTGAACCACTGGCCCTTGTGAATGTTGGGCTGAGTTACATGTGCTTTGTACTCAAGCTAGATGCTAATTTTCCAACTAAATAATTAGGCAGAGAGAGATGTGCAACAGATAAAGGTTTGAGTTAAAGGAAAACTTTCCTTGGAGATGCTGGGGATTGAACCCAGGACCTCATACATGCAAAAGCATGCGCTCTACCACTGAGCTACATCCCCTGATGGACTGAAGCATGTTTCCCGCAGGCTAGTGGAAAGTTCCACATTGCTTTAAAATGCTAGCTTGAGTAAAAGGGACATGAAACTCACCACAACCTTCACAAGGGGCAGTAGCTCAATGGTAGAGCATATACTTTGCATGTGTGAGGCTAATGGAAAGTTCCACATTCCTTTAAATTGCTGGGGATTGAAACCAGGACCTTTGTTGCAAAAAAAATAAAAAATAAATCTTTTCAATTCTACAACTTTCCTTGGAGACGCTGAGATTGAACCGAGGAGCTCATACATGCAAAGCATGTTCTCTACCACTGAACCACTGGCCCTTGTGAATGTTGGGCTGAGTTACAAGTGCCTTGTACTCAAGCTAGATGCAAATTTCCCAACTAAAAAATTAGGCAGAGAGAGATGTGCAACAGAAAAAGCTTTGAGTTAAAGGATGACTTTCTTGGAGATGCTGGGGATTGAACCCAGGAACTCATACATGCAAAGCATGTGCTCTACCACTGAGCTACATCCCCTGATGGACTAACGCAAGTTTCCTGCAGGCGAGTGGAAAGTTCCACATTGCTTTGAAATGCTAGCTTGAGTAAAAGGGACATGTAACTCACCACAACCTTCACAAGAGGCAGTAGCTCAATGGTAGAGCATATACTTTGCATGTGTGAGGCTAATGGAAAGTTCCACATTCCTTTAAATTGCTGGGGATTGAAACCAGGACCTTTGTTGCAAAAAAAATAAAAAATAAAACTTTTTAATTCTACAACTTTCCTTGGAGACGCTGAGATTGTACCCAGGAGCTCATACATGCAAAGCATGTTCTCTACTACTGAACCACTGGCCCTTGTGAATGTTGGGCTGAGTTACAAGTGCCTTGTACTCAAGCTAGATGCAAATTTCCCAACTAAAAAATTAGGCAGAGAGAGATGTGCAACAGATAAAGGTTTAAGGATAACGGATAACTTTCCGTGGAGATGCTGGGGATTGAACCCAGGACCTCATAGATGCAAAGCATGCGGTCTACCACTGAGCTACATCCCCTGATGGACTGAAGCAAGTTTCCTGCAGCCTAGTGGAAAGTTCCACATTGCGTTGAAATGCTAGCTTGAGTAAAAGGGACATGTAACTCACCACAACCTTCACAAGAGGCAGTAGCTCAATGGTAGAGCATATACTTTGCATGTGTGAGGCTAATGGAAAGTTCCACATTCCTTTAAATTGCTGGGGATTGAAACCAGGACCTTTGTTGCAAAAAAAAAATAAAAAATAAAACTTTTCAATTCTACAACTTTCCTTGGAGACGCTGAGATTGAACCCAGGAGCTCATACATGCAAAGCATGTGCTGTACCACTGAACCACTGGCCCTTGTGAATGTTGAGCTGAGTTACATGTGCTTTGTACTCAAGCTAGATGCTAATTTTCCAACTAAATAATTAGGCAGAGAGAGATGTGCAACAGATAAAGGTTTGAGTTAAAGGAAAACTTTCCTTGGAGATGCTGGGGATTGAACCCAGGACCTCATACATGCAAAGCATGCGCTCTACCACTGAGCTACATCCCCTGATGGACTGAAGCATGTTTCCCGCAGGCTAGTGGAAAGTTCCACATTGCTTTAAAATGCTAGCTTGAGTAAAAGGGACATGAAACTCACCACAACCTTCACAAGGGGCAGTAGCTCAATGGTAGAGCATATACTTTGCATGTGTGAGGCTAATGGAAAGTTCCACATTCCTTTAAATTGCTGGGGATTGAAACCAGGACCTTTGTTGCAAAAAAAATAAAAAATAAATCTTTTCAATTCTACAACTTTCCTTGGAGACGCTGAGATTGAACCGAGGAGCTCATACATGCAAAGCATGTTCTCTACCACTGAACCACTGGCCCTTGTGAATGTTGGGCTGAGTTACAAGTGCCTTGTACTCAAGCTAGATGCAAATTTCCCAACTAAAAAATTAGGCAGAGAGAGATGTGCAACAGAAAAAGCTTTGAGTTAAAGGATGACTTTCTTGGAGATGCTGGGGATTGAACCCAGGACCTCATACATGCAAAGCATGCGCTCTACCACTGAGCTACATCCCCTGATGGACTGAAGCAAGTTTCCTGCAGGCGAGTGGAAAGTTCCACATTGCTAAGAAATGCTAGCTTGAGTAAAAGGGACATGAAACTCACCACAACCTTCACAGGGGGCAGTAGCTCAATGGTAGAGTATATGCTTTGCCTGTATGAGGCTAAAGGAAAGTTCCAAATTGCTTTAAAATGCTGGGGATTGAACCCAGGACATTTGTTGCAAAAAAAATCCAACAAAACAACTTTACAATTCTACGTGGTGACACGGGAACTTTCTTTGGAGACGCTGGGGATTGAACCCAGGAGCTCATACATGCAAAGCATGTGTTCTACCACTGAGCCACTGGCCCTAGTGAAGGTTGGGCTGAGATACATGTACCTTATACTCAAGCTAGCTGCCATTTTTCCAAATATAAATTAGGCAGAGAGAGATTCACAACAGATAAAGCTTTGAGGTGAAGTATAACTATCCTTGGAGTTGCTGGAGATTGAACCCATGACCACATGCATGCAAAGCATATGCTCTACCACTGAACCACTGGCCCTTGTGAATGTTGGGCTGAGTTACATGTGCCTTGTACTCAAGCTAGATGCTAATTTCCCAACTAAATAATTAGGCAGAGAGAGATGTGCAACAGATAAAGGTTTGAGTTAAATGATAACTTTCCTTGGAGATGCTGGGGATTGAACCCAGGACCTCATACATGCAAAGCATGCGCTCTACCACTGAGCTACATCCCCTGACGGAATGAAGCAAGTTACCTGCAGGCTAGTGGAAAGTTCCACATTGCTTTGAAATGCTAGCTTGAGTAAAAGGGACATGAAACTCACCACAACCTTCACAAGGGGCAGTAGCTCAATGGTAGAGCATATACTTTGCATGTGTGAGGCTAATGGAAAGTTCCACATTCCTTTAAATTGCTGGGGATTGAAACCAGGACCTTTGTTGCAAAAAAAATAAAAAATAAAGCTTTTCAATTCTACAACTTTCCTTGGAGACGCTGAGATTGAACCCAGGAGCTCATACTTGCAAAGCATGTTCTCTACCACTGAACCACTGGCCCTTGTGAATGTTGGGCTGAGTTACAAGTGCCTTGTACTCAAGCTAGATGCTAATTTCCCAACTAAAAAATTAGGCAGAGAGAGATGTGCAACAGATAAAGGTTTGAGTTAAAGGATAACTTTCCTTGGAGATGCTGGGGTTTGAACCCAGGACCTCATACATGCAAAGCATGCGCTCTACCACTGAGCTACATCCCCTGATGAACTGAAGCAAGTTTCCTGCAGCCTAGTGGAAAGTTCCCCATTGCGTTGAAATGCTAGCTTGAGTAAAAAGGGACATGTAACTCACCACAACCTTCACAAGAGGCAGTAGCTCAATGGTAGAGCACCAGATAAAGCACCAGGAGCTCATACATGCAAAGCATGTGTTCTACCACTGAGCCACTGGCCCTAGTGAAGGTTGGGCTGAGATACATGTACCTTATACTCAAGCTAGCTGCCATTTTTCCAAATATAAATTAGGCAGAGAGAGATGCACAACAGATAAAGCTTTGAGGTGAAGTATAACTATCCTTGGAGTTGCTGGAGATTGAACCCATGACCACATGCATGCAAAGCATATGCTCTACCACTGAGCTACTGGCACTTGAGAAAGCTGTGTTGAGTTACATGTGCCTTGTACTCAAGCTAGTTGTTATTTTTCCAAATATAAATTTGGCAGAGAGAGATGTGCAACAGATAAAGCTTTGAGTTAAAGGATGAATTTCTTGGAGATGCTGGGGATTGAACCCAGGACCTCATACATGCAAAGCATGCGCTCTACCACTGAGCTACATGCCCTGATGGACTGAAGCAAGTTTCCTAATTCCTACTAAAATTCCTAAGTTTCCTAATTTTCCAACTAAATAATTAGGCAGAGAGAGATGTGCAACAGATAAAGGTTTGAGTTAAAGGAAAACTTTCCTTGGAGATGCTGGGGATTGAACCCAGGACCTAATACATGCAAAGCATGCGGTCTACCACTGAGCTACATCCCCTGATGGACTGAAGCAAGTTTCCTGCAGGCTAGTGGAAAGTTCCACATTGCGTTGAAATGCTAGCTTGAGTAAAAGGGACATGTAACTCACCACAACCTTCACAAGGGGCAGTAGCTCAATGGTAGAGCATATACTTTGCATGTGTGAGGCTAATGGAAAGTTCCACATTCCTTTAAATTGCTGGGGATTGAAACCAGGACCTTTGTTGCAAAAAAAAAAAAAAAACAACTTTTCAATTCTACAACTTTCCTTGGAGACGCTGAGATTGAACCCAGGAGCTCATACATGCAAAGCATGTGCTGTACCACTGAACCACTGGCCCTTGTGAATGTTGGGCTGAGTTACATGTGCTTTGTACTCAAGCTAGATGCTAATTTTCCAACTAAATAATTAGGCAGAGAGAGATGTGCAACAGATAAAGGTTTGAGTTAAAGGAAAACTTTCCTTGGAGATGCTGGGGATTGAACCCAGGACCTCATACATGCAAAGCATGCGCTCTACCACTGAGCTACATCCCCTGATGGACTGAAGCAAGTTTCCCGCAGGCTAGTGGAAAGTTCCACATTGCTTTGAAATGCTAGCTTGAGTAAAAGGGACATGAAACTCACCACAACCTTCACAAGGGGCAGTAGCTCAATGGTAGAGCATATACTTTGCATGTGTGAGGCTAATGGAAAGTTCCACATTCCTTTAAATTGCTGGGGATTGAAACCAGGACCTTTGTTGCAAAAAAAATAAAAAATAAATCTTTTCAATTCTACAACTTTCCTTGGAGACGCTGAGATTGAACCCAGGAGCTCATACATGCAAAGCATGTTCTCTACCACTGAACCACTGGCCCTTGTGAATGTTGGGCTGAGTTACAAGTGCCTTGTACTCAAGCTAGATGCTAATTTCCCAACTAAAAAATTAGGCAGAGAGAGATGTGCAACAGATAAAGGTTTGAGTTAAAGGATAACTTTCCTTGGAGATGCTGGGGATTGAACCCAGGACCTCATACATGCAAAGCATGCGCTCTACCACTGAGCTACATCCCCTGATGGACTGAAGTAAGTTTCCTGCAGGCTAGTGGAAAGTTCCACATTGCGTTGAAATGCTAGCTTGAGTAAAAGGGACATGTAACTCACCACAACCTTCACAAGAGGCAGTAGCTCAATGGTAGAGCAGGTGCTTTGCATGTATGAGGCTAAAGGAAAGTTCCAAATTGCTTTAAAATGCTGGGGATTTAACCCAGGACATTTCTTGCAAAAAAAATCCAACAAAATAACTTTACAATTCTACGTGGTAACACGGGAAATTTCCTTGGAGACGCTGGGGATTGAACCCATGACCACATGAATGCAAAGCATATGCTCTACCACTGAGCTACTATCATTTGAGAAAGCTGTGCTGAGTTACATGTGCCTTGTACTCAAGCTAGTTGTTATTTTTCCAAATATAAATTTGGCAGAGAGAGATGTGCAACAGAAAAAGCTTTGAGTTAAAGGATGACTTTCTTGGAGATGCTGGGGATTGAACCCAGGACCTCATACATGCAAAGCATGCGCTCTACCACTGAGCTACATCCCCTGATAGACTGAAGCAAGTTTCCTGCAGGCGAGTGGAAAGTTCCACATTGCTAAGAAATGCTAGCTTGAGTAAAAGGGACATGAAACTCACCACAACCTTCACAGGGGGCAGTAGCTCAATGGTAGAGTATATGCTTTGCATGTATGACGCTAAAGGAAAGTTCCAAATTGCTTTAAAATGCTGGGGATTGAACCCAGGACATTTGTTGCAAAAAAAATCCAACAAAACAACTTTACAATTCTACGTGGTGACACGGGAACTTTCTTTGGAGACGCTGGGGATTGAACCCAGGAGCTCATACATGCAAAGCATGTGTTCTACCACTGAGCCACTGGCCCTAGTGAAGGTTGGGCTGAGATACATGTACCTTATACTCAAGCTAGCTGCCATTTTTCCAAATATAAATTAGGCAGAGAGATGCACAACAGATAAAGCTTTGAGGTGAAGTATAACTATCCTTGGAGTTGCTGGAGATTGAACCCATGACCACATGCATGCAAAGCATATGCTCTACCACTGAGCTACTGGCACTTGAGAAAGCTGTGTTGAGTTACATGTGCCTTGTACTCAAGCTAGTTGTTATTTTTCCAAATATAAATTTGGCAGAGAGAGATGTGCAACAGATAAAGCTTTGAGTTAAAGGATGACTTTCTTGGAGATGCTGGGGATTGAACCCAGGACCTCATACATGCAAAGCATGCGCTCTACCACTGAGCTACATCCCCTGATGGACTGAAGCAAGTTTCCTGCAGCCTAGTGGAAAGTTCCACATTGCGTTGAAATGCTAGCTTGAGTAAAAGGGACATGTAACTCACCACAACCTTCACAAGAGGCAGTAGCTCAATGGTAGAGCATATACTTTGCATGTGTGAGGCTAATGGAAAGTTCCACATTCCTTTAAA
This sequence comes from Pseudorasbora parva, assembly GCF_024679245.1. Taxonomy (NCBI): domain Eukaryota; kingdom Metazoa; phylum Chordata; class Actinopteri; order Cypriniformes; family Gobionidae; genus Pseudorasbora; species Pseudorasbora parva. Next base: position 14,527,379 of record NC_090191.1, on the reverse strand, counting down.
TTGCTGGGGATTAAAACCAGGACCTTTGTTGCAAAAAAAATAAAAAATAAAACTTTCCAATTCTACAACTTTCCTTGGAGAGGCTGAGATTGAACCCAGGAGCTCATACATGCAAAGCATGTTCTCTACCACTGAACCACTGGCCCTTGTGAATGTTGGGCTGAGTTACAAGTGCCTTGTACTCAAGCTAGATGCAAATTTCCCAACTAAAGAATTAGGCAGAGAGAGATGTGCAACAGATAAAGGTTTGAGTTAAAGGATAACTTTCCTTGGAGATGCTGGGGATTGAACCCAGGACCTCATACATGCAAAGCATGCGCTCTACCACTGAGCTACATCCCCTGATGGACTGAAGCAAGTTTCCTGCAGCCTAGTGGAAAGTTCCACATTGCGTTGAAATGCTAGCTTGAGTAAAAGGGACATGTAACTCACCACAACCTTCACAAGAGGCAGTAGCTCAATGGTAGAGCATATACTTTGCATGTGTGAGGCTAATGGAAAGTTCCACATTCCTTTAAATTGCTGGGGATTGAAACCAGGACCTTTGTTGCAAAAATAAATAAATAAATAAAATTTTTCAATTCTACAACTTTCCCTGGAGACGCTGAGATTGATCCCAGGAGCTCATACATGCAAAGCATGTTCTCTACCACTGAACCACTGGCCCTTGTGAATGTTGGGCTGAGTTACAAGTGCCTTGTACTCAAGCTAGATGCTAATTTCCCAACTAAATAATTAGGCAGAGAGAGATGTGCAACAGATAAAGGTTTGAGTTAAAGGATAACTTTCCTTGGAGATGCTGGGGATTGAACCCAGGACCTCAACCATGCAAAGCATGCACTCTACCACTGAGCTAAATCCCCTGATGGACTGAAGCAAGTTTTCTGCAGCCTAGTGGAACGTTCCACATTGCGTTGAAATGCTAGTTCGAGTAAAAGGGACATGTAACTCACCACAACCTTCACAATGGGCAGTAGCTCAATGGTAGAGCATATACTTTGCATGTGTGAGGCTAATGGAAAGTTCCACATTCCTTTAAATTGCTGGGGATTGAAACCAGGACCTTTGTTGCAAAAAAAATAAAAAATAAATCTTTTCAATTCTACAACTTTCCTTGGAGACGCTGAGATTGAACCCAGGAGCTCATACATGCAAAGCATGTTCTCTACCACTGAACCACTGGCCCTTGTGAATGTTGGGCTGAGTTACAAGTGCCTTGTACTCAAGCTAGATGCTAATTTCCCAACTAAAAAATTAGGCAGAGAGAGATGTGCAACAGATAAAGGTTTGAGTTAAAGGATAACTTTCCTTGGAGATGCTGGGGATTGAACCCAGGACCTCATACATGCAAAGCATGCGCTCTACCACTGAGCTACATCCCCTGATGGACTGAAGTAAGTTTCCTGCAGGCTAGTGGAAAGTTCCACATTGCGTTGAAATGCTAGCTTGAGTAAAAGGGACATGTAACTCACCACAACCTTCACAAGAGGCAGTAGCTCAATGGTAGAGCAGGTGCTTTGCATGTATGAGGCTAAAGGAAAGTTCCAAATTGCTTTAAAATGCTGGGGATTTAACCCAGGACATTTCTTGCAAAAAAAATCCAACAAAATAACTTTACAATTCTACGTGGTAACACGGCAAATTTCCTCGGAGACGCTGGGGATTGAACCCATGACCACATGAATGCAAAGCATATGCTCTACCACTGAGCTACTATCATTTGAGAAAGCTGTGCTGAGTTACATGTGCCTTGTACTCAAGCTAGTTGTTATTTTTCCAAATATAAATTTGGCAGAGAGAGATGTGCAACAGAAAAAGCTTTGAGTTAAAGGATGACTTTCTTGGAGATGCTGGGGATTGAACCCAGGACCTCATACATGCAAAGCATGCGCTCTACCACTGAGCTACATCCCCTGATAGACTGAAGCAAGTTTCCTGCAGGCGAGTGGAAAGTTCCACATTGCTAAGAAATGCTAGCTTGAGTAAAAGGGACATGAAACTCACCACAACCTTCACAGGGGGCAGTAGCTCAATGGTAGAGTATATGCTTTGCATGTATGAGGCTAAAGGAAAGTTCCAAATTGCTTTAAAATGCTGGGGATTGAACCCAGGACATTTGTTGCAAAAAAAATCCAACAAAACAACTTTACAATTCTACGTGGTGACACGGGAACTTTCTTTGGAGACGCTGGGGATTGAACCCAGGAGCTCATACATGCAAAGCATGTGTTCTACCACTGAGCCACTGGCCCTAGTGAAGGTTGGGCTGAGATACATGTACCTTATACTCAAGCTAGCTGCCATTTTTCCAAATATAAATTAGGCAGAGAGATGCACAACAGATAAAGCTTTGAGGTGAAGTATAACTATCCTTGGAGTTGCTGGAGATTGAACCCATGACCACATGCATGCAAAGCATATGCTCTACCACTGAGCTACTGGCACTTGAGAAAGCTGTGTTGAGTTACATGTGCCTTGTACTCAAGCTAGTTGTTATTTTTCCAAATATAAATTTGGCAGAGAGAGATGTGCAACAGATAAAGCTTTGAGTTAAAGGATGACTTTCTTGGAGATGCTGGGGATTGAACCCAGGACCTCATACATGCAAAGCATGCGCTCTACCACTGAGCTACATCCCCTGATGGACTGAAGCAAGTTTCCTGCAGCCTAGTGGAAAGTTCCACATTGCGTTGAAATGCTAGCTTGAGTAAAAGGGACATGTAACTCACCACAACCTTCACAAGAGGCAGTAGCTCAATGGTAGAGCATATACTTTGCATGTGTGAGGCTAATGGAAAGTTCCACATTCCTTTAAATTGCTGGGGATTGAAACCAGGACCTTTGTTGCAAAAAAAATAAAAAATAAAACTTTCCAATTCTACAACTTTCCTTGGAGAGGCTGAGATTGAACCCAGGAGCTCATACATGCAAAGCATGTTCTCTACCACTGAACCACTGGCCCTTGTGAATGTTGGGCTGAGTTACAAGTGCCTTGTACTCAAGCTAGATGCAAATTTCCCAACTAAAGAATTAGGCAGAGAGAGATGTGCAACAGATAAAGGTTTGAGTTAAAGGATAACTTTCCTTGGAGATGCTGGGGATTGAACCCAGGACCTCATACATGCAAAGCATGCGCTCTACCACTGAGCTACATCCCCTGATGGACTGAAGCAAGTTTCCTGCAGCCTAGTGGAAAGTTCCACATTGCGTTGAAATGCTAGCTTGAGTAAAAGGGACATGTAACTCACCACAACCTTCACAAGAGGCAGTAGCTCAATGGTAGAGCATATACTTTGCATGTGTGAGGCTAATGGAAAGTTCCACATTCCTTTAAATTGCTGGGGATTGAAACCAGGACCTTTGTTGCAAAAATAAATAAATAAATAAAATTTTTCAATTCTACAACTTTCCCTGGAGACGCTGAGATTGATCCCAGGAGCTCATACATGCAAAGCATGTTCTCTACCACTGAACCACTGGCCCTTGTGAATGTTGGGCTGAGTTACAAGTGCCTTGTACTCAAGCTAGATGCTAATTTCCCAACTAAATAATTAGGCAGAGAGAGATGTGCAACAGATAAAGGTTTGAGTTAAAGGATAACTTTCCTTGGAGATGCTGGGGATTGAACCCAGGATCTCAACCATGCAAAGCATGCACTCTACCACTGAGCTAAATCCCCTGATGGACTGAAGCAAGTTTTCTGCAGCCTAGTGGAACGTTCCACATTGCGTTGAAATGCTAGTTCGAGTAAAAGGGACATGTAACTCACCACAACCTTCACAAGGGGCAGTAGCTCAATGGTAGAGCATATACTTTGCATGTGTGAGGCTAATGGAAAGTTCCACATTCCTTTAAATTGCTGGGGATTGAAACCAGGACCTTTGTTGCAAAAAAAATAAAAAATAAATCTTTTCAATTCTACAACTTTCCTTGGAGACGCTGAGATTGAACCCAGGAGCTCATACATGCAAAGCATGTTCTCTACCACTGAACCACTGGCCCTTGTGAATGTTGGGCTGAGTTACAAGTGCCTTGTACTCAAGCTAGATGCTAATTTCCCAACTAAAAAATTAGGCAGAGAGAGATGTGCAACAGATAAAGGTTTGAGTTAAAGGATAACTTTCCTTGGAGATGCTGGGGATTGAACCCAGGACCTCATACATGCAAAGCATGCGCTCTACCACTGAGCTACATCCCCTGATGGACTGAAGTAAGTTTCCTGCAGGCTAGTGGAAAGTTCCACATTGCGTTGAAATGCTAGCTTGAGTAAAAGGGACATGTAACTCACCACAACCTTCACAAGAGGCAGTAGCTCAATGGTAGAGCAGGTGCTTTGCATGTATGAGGCTAAAGGAAAGTTCCAAATTGCTTTAAAATGCTGGGGATTTAACCCAGGACATTTCTTGCAAAAAAAATCCAACAAAATAACTTTACAATTCTACGTGGTAACACGGCAAATTTCCTTGGAGACGCTGGGGATTGAACCCATGACCACATGAATGCAAAGCATATGCTCTACCACTGAGCTACTATCATTTGAGAAAGCTGTGCTGAGTTACATGTGCCTTGTACTCAAGCTAGTTGTTATTTTTCCAAATATAAATTTGGCAGAGAGAGATGTGCAACAGAAAAAGCTTTGAGTTAAAGGATGACTTTCTTGGAGATGCTGGGGATTGAACCCAGGACCTCATACATGCAAAGCATGCGCTCTACCACTGAGCTACATCCCCTGATAGACTGAAGCAAGTTTCCTGCAGGCGAGTGGAAAGTTCCACATTGCTAAGAAATGCTAGCTTGAGTAAAAGGGACATGAAACTCACCACAACCTTCACAGGGGGCAGTAGCTCAATGGTATAGTATATGCTTTGCATGTATGAGGCTAAAGGAAAGTTCCAAATTGCTTTAAAATGCTGGGGATTGAACCCAGGACATTTGTTGCAAAAAAAATCCAACAAAACAACTTTACAATTCTACGTGGTGACACGGGAACTTTCTTTGGAGACGCTGGGGATTGAACCCAGGAGCTCATACATGCAAAGCATGTGTTCTACCACTGAGCCACTGGCCCTAGTGAAGGTTGGGCTGAGATACATGTACCTTATACTCAAGCTAGCTGCCATTTTTCCAAATATAAATTAGGCAGAGAGATGCACAACAGATAAAGCTTTGAGGTGAAGTATAACTATCCTTGGAGTTGCTGGAGATTGAACCCATGACCACATACATGCAAAGCATATGCTCTACCACTGAGCTACATCCCCTGATGGACTGAAGCAAGTTTCCTGCAGCCTAGTGGAAAGTTCCACATTGCGTTGAAATGCTAGCTTGAGTAAAAGGGACATGTAACTCACCACAACCTTCACAAGAGGCAGTAGCTCAATGGTAGAGCATATACTTTGCATGTGTGAGGCTAATGGAAAGTTCCACATTCCTTTAAATTGCTGGGGATTGAAACCAGGACCTTTGTTGCAAAAATAAATAAATAAATACAATTTTTCAATTCTACAACTTTCCTTGGAGACGCTGAGATTGATCCCAGGAGCTCATACATGCAAAGCATGTTCTCTACCACTGAACCACTGGCCCTTGTGAATGTTGGGCTGAGTTACAAGTGCCTTGTACTCAAGCTAGATGCTAATTTCCCAACTAAATAATTAGGCAGAGAGAGATGTGCAACAGATAAAGGTTTGAGTTAAAGGATAACTTTCCTTGGAGATGCTGGGGATTGAACCCAGGACCTCAACCATGCAAAGCATGCACTCTTCCACTGAGCTAAATCCCCTGATGGACTGAAGCAAGTTTTCTGCAGCCTAGTGGAACGTTCCACATTGCGTTGAAATGCTAGTTCGAGTAAAAGGGACATGTAACTCACCACAACCTTCACAAGAGGCAGTAGCTCAATGGTAGAGCATATACTTTGCATGTGTGAGGCTAATGGAAAGTTCCACATTCCTTTAAATTGCTGGGGCTTGAAACGAGGACCTTTGTTGCAAAAAAATAAAAAAAATAAAAACTTTTCAATTCAACAACTTTCCTTGGAGACGCTGAGATTGAACCCAGGAGCTCATACATGCAAAGCATGTGCTCTACCACTGAACCACTGGCCCATGTGAATGTCGGGCTGAGTTACATGTGCCTTGTACTCAAGCTAGATGCTAATTTCCCAACTAAATAATTAGGCAGAGAGAGATGTGCAACAGATAAAGGTTTGAGTTAAATGATAACTTTCCTTGGAGATGCTGGGGATTGAACCCAGGACCTCATACATGCAAAGCATGCGCTCTACCACTGAGCTACATCCCCTGACGGAGTGAAGCAAGTTTCCTGCAGGCTAGTGGAAAGTTCCACATTGCTTTGAAATGCTAGCTTGAGTAAAAGGGACATGAAACTCACCACAACCTTCACAAGGGGCAGTAGCTCAATGGTAGAGCAGGTGCTTTGCATGTATGAGACTAAAGGAAAGTTCCAAATTGCTTTAAAATGCTGGGGATTGAACCCAGGACCTTTGTTGCAAAAAAATCCAACAAAATAACTTTACAATTCTACGTGGTAACACAGGAACTTTCCTTGGAGACGCTGGGGATTGAACCCATGACCACATGAATGCAAGGCATATGCTCTACCACTGAGCTACTGTCACTTGAGAAAGCTGTGCTCAGTTACATGTGCCTTGTACTCAAGCTAGTTGTTATATTTCCAAATATAAATTTGGCCGAGAGAGATGTGCAACAGAAAAAGCTTTGAGTTAAAGGATGACTTTCTTGGAGATGCTGGGGATTGAACACAGGACCTCATACATGCAAAGCATGTGCTCTACCACTGAGCTACATCCCCTGACGGACTGAAGCAAGTTTCCTGCAGGCGAGTGGAAAGTTCCACATTGCTAAGAAATGCTAGCTTGAGTAAAAGGGACATGAAACTCACCACAACCTTCACAGGGGGCAGTAGCTCAATGGTAGAGTATAAACTTTGCATGTATGAGGCTAAAGGAAAGTTCCAAATTGCTTTAAAATGCTGGGGATTGAACCCAGGACATTTGTTGCAAAAAAAATCCAACAAAACAACTTTACAATTCTACGTGGTGACACGGGAACTTTCTTTGGAGACGCTGGGGATTGAACCCAGGAGCTCATACATGCAAAGCATGTGTTCTACCACTGAGCCACTGGCCCTAGTGAAGGTTGGGCTGAGATACATGTACCTTATACTCAAGCTAGCTGCCATTTTTCCAAATATAAATTAGGCAGAGAGAGATGCACAACAGATAAAGCTTTGAGGTGAAGTATAACTATCCTTGGAGTTGCTGGAGATTGAACCCATGACCACATGCATGCAAAGCATATGCTCTACCACTGAACCACTGGCCCTTGGGAATGTTGGGCTGAGTTACATGTGCCTTGTACTCAAGCTAGATGCTAATTTCCCAACTAAATAATTAGGCAGAGAGAGATGTGCAACAGATAAAGGTTTGAGTTAAATGATAACTTTCCTTGGAGATGCTGGGGATTGAACCCAGGACCTCATACATGCAAAGCATGCGCTCTACCACTGAGCTACATCCCCTGACGGAATGAAGCAAGTTTCCTGCAGGCTAGTGGAAAGTTCCACATTGCTTTGAAATGCTAGCTTGAGTAAAAGGGACATGAAACTCACCACAACCTTCACAAGGGGCAGTAGCTCAATGGTAGAGCATATACTTTGCATGTGTGAGGCTAATGGAAAGTTCCACATTCCTTTAAATTGCTGGGGATTGAAACCAGGACCTTTGTTGCAAAAAAAATAAAAAATAAAACTTTTCAATTCTACAACTTTCCTTGGAGACGCTGAGATTGAACCCAGGAGCTCATACATGCAAAGCATGTTCTCTACCACTGAACCACTGGCCCTTGTGAATGTTGGGCTGAGTTACAAGTGCCTTGTACTCAAGCTAGATGCTAATTTCCCAACTAAAAAATTAGGCAGAGAGAGATGTGCAACAGATAAAGGTTTAAGTTAAAGGATAACTTTCCTTGGAGATGCTGGGGATTGAACCCAGGACCTCATACATGCAAAGCATGCGCTCTACCACTGAGCTACATCCCCTGATGGACTGAAGCAAGTTTCCTGCAGCCTAGTGGAAAGTTCCACATTGCGTTGAAATGCTAGCTTGAGTAAAAGGGACATGTAACTCACTACAACCTTCACAAGAGGCAGTAGCTCAATGGTAGAGCATATACTTTGCATGTGTGAGGCTAATGGAAAGTTCCACATTCCTATAAATTGCTGGGGATTGAAACCAGGACCTTTGTTGCAAAAAAAACTAAAAAAAAAAACTTTTCAATTCTACAACTTTCCTTGGAGACGCTGAGATTGATCCCAGGAGCTCATACATGCAAAGCATGTTCTCTACCACTGAACCACTGGCCCTTGTGAATGTTGGGCTGAGTTACAAGTGCCTTGTACTCAAGCTAGATGCTAATTTCCCAACTAAATAATTAGGCAGAGAGAGATGTGCAACAGATAAAGGTTTGAGTTAAAGGATAACTTTCCTTGGAGATGCTGGGGATTGAACCCAGGACCTCATACATGCAAAGCATGCGCTCTACCACTGAGCTACATCCCCTGATGGACTGAAGCAAGTTTCCTGCAGGCTAGTGGAAAGTTCCACATTGCTTTGAAATGCTAGCTTGAGTAAAAGGGACATGAAACTCACCACAACCTTCACAAGGGGCAGTAGCTCAATGGTAGAGCAGGTGCTTTGCATGTATGAGGCTAAAGGAAAGTTCCAAATTGCTTTAAAATGCTGGGGATTGAACCCAGGACATTTGTTGCAAAAAAATCCAACAAAATAACTTTACAATTCTACGTGGTAACACAGGAACTTTCCTTGGAGACGCTGGGGATTGAACCCATGACCACATGAATGCAAGGCATATGCTCTACCACTGAGCTACTGTCAATTGAGAAAGCTGTGCTGAGTTACATGTGCCTTGTACTCAAGCTAGATGCGAATTTCCCAACTAAATAATTAGGCAGAGAGAGATGTGCAACAGATAAAGGTTTGAGTTAAAGGATAACTTTCCTTGGAGATGCTGGGGATTGAACCCAGGACCTCATACATGCAAAGCATGCGCTCTACCACTGAGCTACATCCCCTGATGGACTGAAGCAAGTTTCCTGCAGGCTAGTGGAAAGTTCCACATTGCTTTGAAATGCTAGCTTGAGTAAAAGGGACATGAAACTCACCACAACCTTCACAAGGGGCAGTAGCTCAATGGTAGAGCAGGTGCTTTGCATGTATGAGGCTAAAGGAAAGTTCCAAATTGCTTTAAAATGCTGGGGATTGAACCCAGGACATTTGTTGCAAAAAAATCCAACAAAATAACTTTACAATTCTACGTGGTAAGACGGGAACTTTCCTTGGAGAAGCTGGGGATTGAACCCATGACCACATGAATGCAAAGCATATGCTCTACCACTGAGCTACTGTCACTTGAGAAAGCTGTGCTGAGTTACATGTGCCTTGTACTCAAGCTAGTTGTTATTTTTCCAAATATAAATTTGGCAGAGAGAGATGTGCAACAGAAAAAGCTTTGAGTTAAAGGATGACTTTCTTGGAGATGCTGGGGATTGAACCCAGGACCTCATACATGCAAAGCATGCAGTCTACCACTGAGCTACATCCCCTGATGGACTGAAGCAAGTTTCCTGCAGCCTAGTGGAAAGTTCCACATTGCGTTGAAATGCTAGCTTGAGTAAAAGGGACATGTAACTCACCACAACCTTCACAAGAGGCAGTAGCTCAATGGTAGAGCATATACTTTGCATGTGTGAGGCTAATGGAAAGTTCCACATTCCTTTAAATTGCTGGGGATTGAAACCAGGACCTTTGTTGCAAAAAAAATAAAAAATAAAACTTTTCAATTCTACAACTTTCCTTAGAGACGCTGAGATTGAACCCAGGAGCTCATACATGCAAAGCATGTGCTGTACCACTGAACCACTGGCCCTTGTGAATGTTGGGCTGAGTTACATGTGCTTTGTACTCAAGCTAGATGCTAATTTTCCAACTAAATAATTAGGCAGAGAGAGATGTGCAACAGATAAAGGTTTGAGTTAAAGGAAAACTTTCCTTTGAGATGCTGGGGATTGAACCCAGGACCTCATACATGCAAAGCATGCGCTCTACCACTGAGCTACATCCCCTGATGGACTGAAGCAAGTTTCCTGCAGGCTAGTGGAAAGTTCCACATTGCTTTGAAGTGCTAGCTTGAGTAAAAGGGACATGAAACTCACCACAACCTTCACAGGGGGCAGTAGCTCAATGGTTGAGTATATGCGTTGCATGTATGAGGCTAAAGGAAAGTTCCAAATTGCTTTAAAATGCTGGGGATTGAACCCAGGACATTTGTTGCAAAAAAATCCAACAAAACAACTTTACAATTCTACGTGGTGACACGGGAACTTTCTTTGGAGACGGTGGGGATTGAACCCAGGAGCTCATACATGCAAAGCATGTGTTCTACCACTGAGCCACTGGCCCTAGTGAAGGTTGGGCTGAGATACATGTACCTTATACTCAAGCTAGCTGCCATTTTTCCAAATATAAATTAGGCAGAGAGAGATGCACAACAGATAAAGCTTTGAGGTGAAGTATAACTATCCTTGGAGTTGCTGGAGATTGAACCCATGACCACATGCATGCAAAGCATATGCTCTACCACTGAGCTACTGGCACTTGAGAAAGCTGTGTTGAGTTACATGTGCCTTGTACTCAAGCTAGTTGTTATTTTTCCAAATATAAATTTGGCAGAGAGAGATGTGCAACAGATGAAGCTTTGAGTTAAAGGATGACTTTCTTGGAGATGCTGGGGATTGAACCCAGGACCTCATACATGCAAAGCATGCGCTCTACCACTGAGCTACATCCCCTGATGGACTAACGCAAGTTTCCTGCAGGCGAGTGGAAAGTTCCACATTGCGTTGAAATGCTAGCTTGAGTAAAAGGAACATGTAACTCACCACAACCTTCACAAGAGGCAGTTGCTCAATGGTAGAGCATATACTTTGCATGTGTGAGGCTAATGGAAAGTTCCACATTCCTTTAAATTGCTGGGGATTGAAACCAGGACCTTTGTTGCAAAAAAAAAAAAAAAAAAAAAACTTTTCAATTCTTCAACTTTCCTTGGAGATGCTGAGATTGAACCCAGGAGCTCATACATGCAAAGCATGTTCTCTACCACTGAACCACTGGCCCTTGTGAATGTTGGGCTGAGTTACAAGTGCCTTGTACTCAAGCTAGATGCAAATTTCCCAACTAAAAAATTAGGCAGAGAGATGTGCAACAGATAAAGGTTTAAGGATAACGGAAAACTTTCCTTGGAGATGCTGGGGATTGAACCCAGGACCTCATACATGCAAAGCATGCGGTCTACCACTGAGCTACATCCCCTGATGGACTGAAGCAAGTTTCCTGCAGCCTAGTGGAAAGTTCCACATTGCTTTGAAATGCTAGCTTGAGTAAAAGGGACATGAAACTCACCACAACCTTCACAAGGGGCAGTAGCTCAATGGTAGAGCATATACTTTGCATGTGTGAGGCTAATGGAAAGTTCCACATTCCTTTAAATTGCTGGGGATTGAAACCAGGACCTTTGTTGCAATAAAAATAAAAAATAAAACTTTTCAATTCTACAACTTTCCTTGGAGACGCTGAGATTGAACCCAGGAGCTCATACATGCAAAGCATGTTCTCTACCACTGAACCACTGGCCCTTGTGAATGTTGGGCTGAGTTACAAGTGCCTTGTACTCAAGCTAGATGCTAATTTCCCAACTAAATAATTAGGCAGAGAGAGATGTGCAACAGATAAAGGTTTGAGTTAAAGGATAACTTTCCTTGGAGATGCTGGGGATTGAACCCAGGACCTCATACATGCAAAGCATGCGCTCTACCACTGAGCTACATCCCCTGATGGACTGAAGCAAGTTTCCTGCAGGCTAGTGGAAAGTTCCACATTGCTTTGAAATGCTAGCTTGAGTAAAAGGGACATGAAACTCACCACAACCTTCACAAGGGGCAGTAGCTCAATGGTAGAGCAGGTGCATTGCATGTATGAGGCTAAAGGAAAGTTCCAAATTGCTTTAAAATGCTGGGGATTGAACCCAGGACATTTGTTGCAAAAAAATCCAACAAAATAACTTTACAATTCTACGTGGTAAGACGGGAACTTTCCTTGGAGAAGCTGGGGATTGAACCCATGACCACATGAATGCAAAGCATATGCTCTACCACTGAGCTACTGTCACTTGAGAAAGCTGTGCTGAGTTACATGTGCCTTGTACTCAAGCTAGTTGTTATTTTTCCAAATATAAATTTGGCAGAGAGAGATGTGCAACAGAAAAAGCTTTGAGTTAAAGGATGACTTTCTTGGAGATGCTGGGGATTGAACCCAGGACCTCATACATGCAAAGCATGCAGTCTACCACTGAGCTACATCCCCTGATGGACTGAAGCAAGTTTCCTGCAGCCTAGTGGAAAGTTCCACATTGCGTTGAAATGCTAGCTTGAGTAAAAGGGACATGTAACTCACCACAACCTTCACAAGAGGCAGTAGCTCAATGGTAGAGCATATACTTTGCATGTGTGAGGCTAATGGAAAGTTCCACATTCCTTTAAATTGCTGGGGATTGAAACCAGGACCTTTGTTGCAAAAAAAATAAAAAAATAAAACTTTTCAATTCTACAACTTTCCTTAGAGACGCTGAGATTGAACCCAGGAGCTCATACATGCAAAGCATGTGCTGTACCACTGAACCACTGGCCCTTGTGAATGTTGGGCTGAGTTACATGTGCTTTGTACTCAAGCTAGATGCTAATTTTCCAACTAAATAATTAGGCAGAGAGAGATGTGCAACAGATAAAGGTTTGAGTTAAAGGAAAACTTTCCTTGGAGATGCTGGGGATTGAACCCAGGACCTCATACATGCAAAGCATGCGCTCTACCACTGAGCTACATCCCCTGATGGACTGAAGCAAGTTTCCTGCAGGCTAGTGGAAAGTTCCACATTGCTTTGAAGTGCTAGCTTGAGTAAAAGGGACATGAAACTCACCACAACCTTCACAGGGGGCAGTAGCTCAATGGTTGAGTATATGCGTTGCATGTATGAGGCTAAAGGAAAGTTCCAAATTGCTTTAAAATGCTGGGGATTGAACCCAGGACATTTGTTGCAAAAAAATCCAACAAAACAACTTTACAATTCTACGTGGTGACACGGGAACTTTCTTTGGAGACGGTGGGGATTGAACCCAGGAGCTCATACATGCAAAGCATGTGTTCTACCACTGAGCCACTGGCCCTAGTGAAGGTTCGGCTGAGATACATGTACCTTATACTCAAGCTAGCTGCCATTTTTCCAAATATAAATTAGGCAGAGAGAGATGCACAACAGATAAAGCTTTGATGTGAAGTATAACTATCCTTGGAGTTGCTGGAGATTGAACCCCTGACCACATGCATGCAAAGCATATGCTCTACCACTGAGCTACTGGCACTTGAGAAAGCTGTGTTGAGTTACATGTGCCTTGTACTCAAGCTAGTTGCTATTTTTCCAAATATAAATTTGGCAGAGAGAGATGTGCAACAGATAAAGCTTTGAGTTAAAGGATGACTTTCTTGGAGATGCTGGGGATTGAACCCAGGACCTCATACATGCAAAGCATGCGCTCTACCACTGAGCTACATCCCCTGATGGACTGAAGCAAGTTTCCTGCAGCCTAGTGGAAAGTTCCACATTGCGTTGAAATGCTAGCTTGAGTAAAAGGAACATGTAACTCACCACAACCTTCACAAGAGGCAGTAGCTCAATGGTAGAGCATATACTTTGCATGTGTGAGACTAATGGAAAGTTCCACATTCCTTTAAATTGCTGGGGATTGAAACCAGGACCTTTGTTGCAAAAAAAATAAAAAATAAAACTTTTCAATTCTTCAACTTTCCTTGGAGATGCTGAGATTGAACCCAGGAGCTCATACATGCAAAGCATGTGCTCTACCACTGAACCACTGGCCCTTGTGAATGTTGGGCTGAGTTACATGTGCCTTGTACTCAAGCTAGATGCTAATTTTCCAACTAAATAATTAGGCAGAGAGAGATGTGCAACAGATAAAGGTTTGAGTTAAAGGAAAACTTTCCTTGGAAATGGTGATTGAACCCAGGACCTCATACATGCAAAGCATGCGCTCTACCACTGAGCTACATCCCCTGATGGACTGAAGCAAGTTTCCTGCAGGCTAGTGGAAAGTTCCACATTGCTTTGAAATGCTAGCTTGAGTAAAAGGGACATGAAACTCACCACAACCTTCACAAGGGGCAGTAGCTCAATGGTAGAGCATATGCTTTGCATGTATTAGGCTAATGGAAAGTTCCAAATTGCTTTAAATGCTGGGGATTGAACCCAGGACCTTTTTTGCAAAAGTTTTTTGCAAAAAAAATACAAAAAAATCCTTACAATTCAACAAATTTCTTTGGAGACACTGGGGATTGAACCCAGGAGCTCATACATACAAAGCATGCGCTCTACCACTGAGCCACTGGACTTGTGAAGGTTGGGCTGAGTTACATGTACCTTATACTCAAGCTAGTTGCTATTTTTCCAAATATAAATTAGGCAGTGAGAGATGCGCAACAGATAAAGCTTAGTGTTGAAGGACAATATCCTTTGGAGTAGCTGGGGATTGAACCCATGACCACATGCATGCAAAGCATATGCTCTACCACTGAGCTACTGGCACTTGAGAAAGCTGTGCTGAGTTACATTTGCCTTGTACTCAAGCTAGTTGCTATTTTTCCAAATATAAATTTGGCAGAGAGAGATGTGCAACAGATGAAGCTTTGAGTTAAAGGATGACTTTCTTGGAGATGCTGGGGATTGAACCCAGGAACTCATACATGCAAAGCATGTGCTCTACCACTGAGCTACATCCCCTGATGGACTAACGCAAGTTTCCTGCAGGCGAGTGGAAAGTTCCACATTGCTTTGAAATGCTATCTTGAGTAAAAGGGACATGTAACTCACCACAACCTTCACAAGAGGCAGTAGCTCAATGGTAGAGCATATACTTTGCATGTGTGAGGCTAATGGAAAGTTCCACATTCCTTTAAATTGCTGGGGATTGAAACCAGGACCTTTGTTGCAAAAAAAATAAAAAATAAAACTTTTTAATTCTACAACTTTCATTGGAGACGCTGAGATTGTACCCAGGAGCTCATACATGCAAAGCATGTTCTCTACCACTGAACCACTGGCCCTTGTGAATGTTGGGCTGAGTTACAAGTGCCTTGTACTCAAGCTAGATGCTAATTTCCCAACTAAAAAATTAGGCAGAGAGAGATGTGCAACAGATAAAGGTTTAAGGATAACGGATAACTTTCCTTGGAGATGCTGGGGGTTGAACCCAGGACCTCATACATGCAAAGCATGCGGTCTACCACTGAGCTACATCCCCTGATGGACTGAAGCAAGTTTCCTGCAGCCTAGTGGAAAGTTCCACATTGCTTTGAAATGCTAGCTTGAGTAAAAGGGACATGAAACTCACCACAACCTTCACAAGGGGCAGTAGCTCAATGGTAGAGCATATACTTTGCATGTGTGAGGCTAATGGAAAGTTCCACATTCCTTTAAATTGCTGGGGATTGAAACCAGGACCTTTGTTGCAAAAAAAATAAAAAATAAAACTTTTCAATTCTACAACTTTCCTTGGAGACGCTGAGATTGAACCCAGGAGCTCATACATGCAAAGCATGTTCTCTACCACTGAACCACTGGCCCTTGTGAATGTTGGGCTGAGTTACAAGTGCCTTGTACTCAAGCTAGATGCTAATTTCCCAACTAAAAAATTAGTTAGAGAGAGATGTGCAACAGATAAAGGTTTGAGTTAAAGGATAACTTTCCTTGGAGATGCTGGGGATTGAACCCAGGACCTCATACATGCAAAGCATGTGCTCTACCACTGAGCTACATCCCCTGATGGACTGAAGCAAGTTTCCTGCAGCCTAGTGGAAAGTTCCACATTGCGTTGAAATGCTAGCTTGAGTAAAAGGGACATGTAACTCGCCACAATCTTCACAAGAGGCAGTAGCTCAATGGTAGAGCATATACTTTGCATGTGTGAGGCTAATGGAAAGTTTCACATTCCTATAAATTGCTGGGGATTGAAACCAGGACCTTTGTTGCAAAAAAAAAAAAAAAACTTTTCAATTCTACAACTTTCCTTGGAGACGCTGAGATTGATCCCAGGAGCTCATACATGCAAAGCATGTTCTCTACCACTGAACCACTGGCCCTTGTGAATGTTGGGCTGAGTTACAAGTGCCTTGTACTCAAGCTAGATGCTAATTTCCCAACTAAATAATTAGGCAGAGAGAGATGTGCAACAGATAAAGGTTTGAGTTAAAGGATAACTTTCCTTGGAGATGCTGGGGATTGAACCCAGGACCTCATACATGCAAAGCATGCGCTCTACCACTGAGCTACATCCCCTGATGGACTGAAGCAAGTTTCCTGCAGGCTAGTGGAAAGTTCCACATTGCTTTGAAATGCTAGCTTGAGTAAAAGGGACATGAAACTCACCACAACCTTCACAAGGGGCAGTAGCTCAATGGTAGAGCAGGTGCATTGCATGTATGAGGCTAAAGGAAAGTTCCAAATTGCTTTAAAATGCTGGGGATTGAACCCAGGACATTTGTTGCAAAAAAATCCAACAAAATAACTTTACAATTCTACGTGGTAAGACGGGAACTTTCCTTGGAGAAGCTGGGGATTGAACCCATGACCACATGAATGCAAAGCATATGCTCTACCACTGAGCTACTGTCACTTGAGAAAGCTGTGCTGAGTTACATGTGCCTTGTACTCAAGCTAGTTGTTATTTTTCCAAATATAAATTTGGCAGAGAGAGATGTGCAACAGAAAAAGCTTTGAGTTAAAGGATGACTTTCTTGGAGATGCTGGGGATTGAACCCAGGACCTCATACATGCAAAGCATGCAGTCTACCACTGAGCTACATCCCCTGATGGACTGAAGCAAGTTTCCTGCAGCCTAGTGGAAAGTTCCACATTGCGTTGAAATGCTAGCTTGAGTAAAAGGGACATGTAACTCACCACAACCTTCACAAGAGGCAGTAGCTCAATGGTAGAGCATATACTTTGCATGTGTGAGGCTAATGGAAAGTTCCACATTCCTTTAAATTGCTGGGGATTGAAACCAGGACCTTTGTTGCAAAAAAAATAAAAAATAAAACTTTTCAATTCTACAACTTTCCTTAGAGACGCTGAGATTGAACCCAGGAGCTCATACATGCAAAGCATGTGCTGTACCACTGAACCACTGGCCCTTGTGAATGTTGGGCTGAGTTACATGTGCTTTGTACTCAAGCTAGATGCTAATTTTCCAACTAAATAATTAGGCAGAGAGAGATGTGCAACAGATAAAGGTTTGAGTTAAAGGAAAACTTTCCTTGGAGATGCTGGGGATTGAACCCAGGACCTCATACATGCAAAGCATGCGCTCTACCACTGAGCTACATCCCCTGATGGACTGAAGCAAGTTTCCTGCAGGCTAGTGGAAAGTTCCACATTGCTTTGAAATGCTAGCTTGAGTAAAAGGGACATGAAACTCACCACAACCTTCACAGGGGGCAGTAGCTCAATGGTAGAGCATATGCTTTGCATGTATTAGGCTAATGGAAAGTTCCAAATTGCTTTAAATGCTGGGGATTGAACCCAGGACCTTTTTTGCAAAAGTTTTTTGCAAAAAAAATACAAAAAAATCCTTACAATTCAACAAATTTCTTTGGAGACACTGGGGATTGAACCCAGGAGCTCATACATACAAAGCATGCGCTCTACCACTGAGCCACTGGACTTGTGAAGGTTGGGCTGAGTTACATGTACCTTATACTCAAGCTAGTTGCTATTTTTCCAAATATAAATTAGGCAGTGAGAGATGCGCAACAGATAAAGCTTAGTGTTGAAGGACAATATCCTTTGGAGTAGCTGGGGATTGAACCCATGACCACATGCATGCAAAGCATATGCTCTACCACTGAGCTACTGGCACTTGAGAAAGCTGTGCTGAGTTACATTTGCCTTGTACTCAAGCTAGTTGCTATTTTTCCAAATATAAATTTGGCAGAGAGAGATGTGCAACAGATGAAGCTTTGAGTTAAAGGATGACTTTCTTGGAGATGCTGGGGATTGAACCCAGGAACTCATACATGCAAAGCATGTGCTCTACCACTGAGCTACATCCCCTGATGGACTAACGCAAGTTTCCTGCAGGCGAGTGGAAAGTTCCACATTGCTTTGAAATGCTAGCTTGAGTAAAAGGGACATGTAACTCACCACAACCTTCACAAGAGGCAGTAGCTCAATGGTAGAGCATATACTTTGCATGTGTGAGGCTAATGGAAAGTTCCACATTCCTTTAAATTGCTGGGGATTGAAACCAGGACCTTTGTTGCAAAAAAAATAAAAAATAAAACTTTTTAATTCTACAACTTTCATTGGAGACGCTGAGATTGTACCCAGGAGCTCATACATGCAAAGCATGTTCTCTACCACTGAACCACTGGCCCTTGTGAATGTTGGGCTGAGTTACAAGTGCCTTGTACTCAAGCTAGATGCAAATTTCCCAACTAAAAAATTAGGCAGAGAGAGATGTGCAACAGATAAAGGTTTAAGGATAACGGATAACTTTCCTTGGAGATGCTGGGGGTTGAACCCAGGACCTCATACATGCAAAGCATGCGGTCTACCACTGAGCTACATCCCCTGATGGACTGAAGCAAGTTTCCTGCAGCCTAGTGGAAAGTTCCACATTGCTTTGAAATGCTAGCTTGAGTAAAAGGGACATGAAACTCACCACAACCTTCACAAGGGGCAGTAGCTCAATGGTAGAGCATATACTTTGCATGTGTGAGGCTAATGGAAAGTTCCACATTCCTTTAAACTGCTGGGGATTGAAACCAGGACCTTTGTTGCAAAAAAAATAAAAAATAAAACTTTTCAATTCTACAACTTTCCTTGGAGACGCTGAGATTGAACCCAGGAGCTCATACATGCAAAGCATGTTCTCTACCACTGAACCACTGGCCCTTGTGAATGTTGGGCTGAGTTACAAGTGCCTTGTACTCAAGCTAGATGCTAATTTCCCAACTAAAAAATTAGTTAGAGAGAGATGTGCAACAGATAAAGGTTTGAGTTAAAGGATAACTTTCCTTGGAGATGCTGGGGATTGAACCCAGGACCTCATACATGCAAAGCATGTGCTCTACCACTGAGCTACATCCCCTGATGGACTGAAGCAAGTTTCCTGCAGCCTAGTGGAAAGTTCCACATTGCGTTGAAATGCTAGCTTGAGTAAAAGGGACATGTAACTCGCCACAACCTTCACAAGAGGCAGTAGCTCAATGGTAGAGCATATACTTTGCATGTGTGAGGCTAATGGAAAGTTTCACATTCCTATAAATTGCTGGGGATTGAAACCAGGACCTTTGTTGCAAAAAAAAAAAAAACTTTTCAATTCTACAACTTTCCTTGGAGACGCTGAGATTGATCCCAGGAGCTCATACATGCAAAGCATGTTCTCTACCACTGAACCACTGGCCCTTGTGAATGTTGGGCTGAGTTACAAGTGCCTTGTACTCAAGCTAGATGCTAATTTCCCAACTAAATAATTAGGCAGAGAGAGATGTGCAACAGATAAAGGTTTGAGTTAAAGGATAACTTTCCTTGGAGATGCTGGGGATTGAACCCAGGACCTCATACATGCAAAGCATGCGCTCTACCACTGAGCTACATCCCCTGATGGACTGAAGCAAGTTTCCTGCAGGCTAGTGGAAAGTTCCACATTGCTTTGAAATGCTAGCTTGAGTAAAAGGGACATGAAACTCACCACAACCTTCACAAGGGGCAGTAGCTCAATGGTAGAGCAGGTGCATTGCATGTATGAGGCTAAAGGAAAGTTCCAAATTGCTTTAAAATGCTGGGGATTGAACCCAGGACATTTGTTGCAAAAAAATCCAACAAAATAACTTTACAATTCTACGTGGTAAGACGGGAACTTTCCTTGGAGAAGCTGGGGATTGAACCCATGACCACATGAATGCAAAGCATATGCTCTACCACTGAGCTACTGTCACTTGAGAAAGCTGTGCTGAGTTACATGTGCCTTGTACTCAAGCTAGTTGTTATTTTTCCAAATATAAATTTGGCAGAGAGAGATGTGCAACAGAAAAAGCTTTGAGTTAAAGGATGACTTTCTTGGAGATGCTGGGGATTGAACCCAGGACCTCATACATGCAAAGCATGCAGTCTACCACTGAGCTACATCCCCTGATGGACTGAAGCAAGTTTCCTGCAGCCTAGTGGAAAGTTCCACATTGCGTTGAAATGCTAGCTTGAGTAAAAGGGACATGTAACTCACCACAACCTTCACAAGAGGCAGTAGCTCAATGGTAGAGCATATACTTTGCATGTGTGAGGCTAATGGAAAGTTCCACATTCCTTTAAATTGCTGGGGATTGAAACCAGGACCTTTGTTGCAAAAAAAATAAAAAATAAAACTTTTCAATTCTACAACTTTCCTTAGAGACGCTGAGATTGAACCCAGGAGCTCATACATGCAAAGCATGTGCTGTACCACTGAACCACTGGCCCTTGTGAATGTTGGGCTGAGTTACATGTGCTTTGTACTCAAGCTAGATGCTAATTTTCCAACTAAATAATTAGGCAGAGAGAGATGTGCAACAGATAAAGGTTTGAGTTAAAGGAAAACTTTCCTTGGAGATGCTGGGGATTGAACCCAGGACCTCATACATGCAAAGCATGCGCTCTACCACTGAGCTACATCCCCTGATGGACTGAAGCAAGTTTCCTGCAGGCTAGTGGAAAGTTCCACATTGCTTTGAAGTGCTAGCTTGAGTAAAAGGGACATGAAACTCACCACAACCTTCACAGGGGGCAGTAGCTCAATGGTTGAGTATATGCGTTGCATGTATGAGGCTAAAGGAAAGTTCCAAATTGCTTTAAAATGCTGTGGATTGAACCCAGGACATTTGTTGCAAAAAAATCCAACAAAACAACTTTACAATTCTACGTGGTGACACGGGAACTTTCTTTGGAGACGGTGGGGATTGAACCCAGGAGCTCATACATGCAAAGCATGTGTTCTACCACTGAGCCACTGGCCCTAGTGAAGGTTCGGCTGAGATACATGTACCTTATACTCAAGCTAGCTGCCATTTTTCCAAATATAAATTAGGCAGAGAGAGATGCACAACAGATAAAGCTTTGAGGTGAAGTATAACTATCCTTGGAGTTGCTGGAGATTGAACCCATGACCACATGCATGCAAAGCATATGCTCTACCACTGAGCTACTGCCACTTGAGAAAGCTGTGTTGAGTTACATGTGCCTTGTACTCAAGCTAGTTGTTATTTTTCCAAATATAAATTTGGCAGAGAGAGATGTGCAACAGATAAAGCTTTGAGTTAAAGGATGACTTTCTTGGAGATGCTGGGGATTGAACCCAGGACCTCATACATGCAAAGCATGCACTCTACCACTGAGCTACATCCCCTGATGGACTGAAGCAAGTTTCCTGCAGCCTAGTGGAAAGTTCCACATTGCGTTGAAATGCTAGCTTGAGTAAAAGGAACATGTAACTCACCACAACCTTCACAAGAGGCAGTTGCTCAATGGTAGAGCATATACTTTGCATGTGTGAGGCTAATGGAAAGTTCCACATTCCTTTAAATTGCTGGGGATTGAAACCAGGACCTTTGTTGCAAAAAAAATAAAAAATAAAACTTTTCAATTCTTCAACTTTCCTTGGAGATGCTGAGATTGAACCCAGGAGCTCATACATGCAAAGCATGTGCTCTACCACTGAACCACTGGCCCTTGTGAATGTTGGGCTGAGTTACATGTGCCTTGTACTCAAGCTAGATGCTAATTTTCCAACTAAATAATTAGGCAGAGAGAGATGTGCAACAGATAAAGGTTTGAGTTAAAGGAAAACTTTCCTTGGAAATGGTGATTGAACCCAGGACCTCATACATGCAAAGCATGCGCTCTACCACTGAGCTACATCCCCTGATGGACTGAAGCAAGTTTCCTGCAGGCTAGTGGAAAGTTCCACATTGCTTTGAAATGCTAGCTTGAGTAAAAGGGACATGAAACTCACCACAACCTTCACAAGGGGCAGTAGCTCAATGGTAGAGCATATGCTTTGCATGTATTAGGCTAATGGAAAGTTCCAAATTGCTTTAAATGCTGGGGATTGAACCCAGGACCTTTTTTGCAAAAGTTTTTTGCAAAAAAAATACAAAAAAATCCTTACAATTCAACAAATTTCTTTGGAGACACTGGGGATTGAACCCAGGAGCTCATACATACAAAGCATGCGCTCTACCACTGAGCCACTGGACTTGTGAAGGTTGGGCTGAGTTACATGTACCTTATACTCAAGCTAGTTGCTATTTTTCCAAATATAAATTAGGCAGTGAGAGATGCGCAACAGATAAAGCTTAGTGTTGAAGGACAATATCCTTTGGAGTAGCTGGGGATTGAACCCATGACCACATGCATGCAAAGCATATGCTCTACCACTGAGCTACTGGCACTTGAGAAAGCTGTGCTGAGTTACATTTGCCTTGTACTCAAGTTAGTTGCTATTTTTCCAAATATAAATTTGGCAGAGAGAGATGTGCAACAGATGAAGCTTTGAGTTAAAGGATGACTTTCTTGGAGATGCTGGGGATTGAACCCAGGAACTCATACATGCAAAGCATGTGCTCTACCACTGAGCTACATCCCCTGATGGACTAACGCAAGTTTCCTGCAGGCGAGTGGAAAGTTCCACATTGCTTTGAAATGCTAGTGTAGTGATTTTTACTTTTGTCCACCCAAGGACACTAAGTAAGAGAGTGATTGGTACTCACGTCACCGCTGACGTTGTGAATTTGGATCACACGTCACTTAAGGTGTGGTTATGAGTACATCAGATGACCACCTTCCCCCCCTCTTAGTTTGGGACACTAGTCAAGGCCTTTTACCTTGGCTGTATGAGAACACTCCACACAGGAGGCTGCCCAGTCATTTATAATGAATGTAAAGGGGGAAGAGTTGGTCAGCTGATTTATCTGAAAGATTGGTGAGATTTCTAACTTGTAGAGCCTTTTCTGCCTTATCAGCACAAGGAAGACACAATTGTAATAAAATAGATTTTATTAACAAAAGATAAACAGAACAATTAACACAACTACTAAATGAATACAATGAATGATAAAGGAACAAAGTGCGTAAAATGCATAAAATACATGTGAGTAAGTTAAGTGTGGCTATAGAAGAGTTACGTTATCTTATGGAAAGATAAACTGTTGTTTCTCTGAAACTAAGGTGAAGAACCTTATTATGTATCAAACAAATAAACGAAAGATTATTTGTTATTAACTAGCATCAGTTATATTACCTCTAATGTAAATTAGAAAATCATATACTGATAATATTCAACAATGCCAAGGTCTCTAGAAAGAGGTTTGGTTAAGTGATATTTACGTTCCACGTGGTTGAGTAAGCAGTCCGATGGTGATGACTTCTTCCAATGGTTTTGCTGGGAGACAGTGCAGTAAAGAAAGGAGCTGGAATCCGTTTCAACAGCCTTGAACACGAAGATCTGTGGGATGCTGATCTCCTGTGGCACCAAAGGGTCCTAAAATCTGGAACACGCAGATGAGGCCCTGAAGTAGGTGCAGAAGGTCCTTAACCTGGAACACGCAGATGAAGGAACCTTGAAGTGAAGGTTTGCTCTCCAGAGCTTAACCTTGTTACAAATGTCTCTGTGTCTTCTGCCTCTTTGGAACAGACACTCGGAAGTTGGTCAATCTGCTCTGGTCTCTTTAGCATGGAGACTCTGGACGTGCTGTAGTCATCTCGCTGGACTAAAACTCTGAACGTAGTGTTGGTTAATGTCTCTTTCATCACAGGCTGGAGGCTCAGAACGTTGTCGTATCTGTTGCTGCCTCACAAGCTGTAGATTCAGATCCTCGGATCTTGTGTTGTCTCTCTGGTTAAACCAGAGGCTCAGAACTTGGTTGCTCTGTCAAAGTCTAATCCTCGGCGGACAGACTCAGAACTTGGTGAACTGTTTGTCTCTCGGATGTGGAGACTCAGAACCTGGTTGCTCTGTCACAGTCTAATCCTCAAGGGACAGACTCAGAACTTGGTGAACTGTATGTCTCTCGCGTGGAGGAGACTCAGAACCTGGTTGCTCTGTTACAGTCTAATCCTCAGGGGACAGACTCAGAACTTGGTGAACTGTATGTCTCTCGCGTGGAGGAGACTCAGAACCTGGTTGCTCTGTTACAGTCTAATCCTCAGGGGACAGACTCAGAACAAGGAGTGTCTATTGAAAGGGTACCTTTATCCTTTTCCGAATAGGAGGAGATTGCAATTTGGCGCTTCTCCATTCCAGTGTTGCAATTGGCTGCTGGCATCAGAGAGGGCACACAGTGTGGCCCACCCTTCTTTCCCCTGTGGAACTCATTTGCATACTGTACACAGTTAGAAGTCTTTAAAGGGTCTTTAAAGTTCATCAATGCATTTCTCACTTTCCAAACCACCATCAGAATACCCTTGGCAATATACTAAACAAATAGACACTAAACATGATGGAAAAAGATTGAACTGTCATGTGTTCATTCATTTGTTCATTAACAGCTGCATTTGTGGAAGATGTTGCATTACAAATAGCTGTCACTGAAAATACTTATTTCTCTGAATAAGTATGAGATGGATATGTGTAGTTTACATCAGTCTTAAGGTTTCCAAACATAGTTGTGAATGGATTTGGATGGATCAGTTTTGGTCTTTCTTTGTTTCACCCACTACTGCTAAAGTCCTGAGGAATGTTTATGGCCGTCACAAATCAGGTCATTAGGGATCCATCTCTAGATGGGTGAAGGGCAGAAACTGCATGTGGACCAATGAGAAGTCTTGTCCTTCCTGGGCTTGGTACTAGAGGTCTTCTTCTTGCCCTCAAAGAGGTATCTGGATGTTGTCCAAGCATCTTTATCTGATGGGTTGGACATCTTGTTTGTGCTAGTCCAACAATATCCAATCAAAATGGAGCAAACCTTTGTCCACTGTTATGGGCAAAGAGGGGCCCGGCCATAAACTGGGCCCTGGAATTCTGCTGTCCACTACACTAGCTTGAGTAAAAGGGACATGTAACTCACCACAACCTTCACAAGAGGCAGTAGCTCAATGGTAGAGCATATACTTTGCATGTGTGAGGCTAATGGAAAGTTCCACATTCCTTTAAATTGCTGGGGATTGAAACCAGGACCTTTGTTGCAAAAAAAATAAAAAATAAAACTTTTTAATTCTACAACTTTCATTGGAGACGCTGAGATTGTACCCAGGAGCTCATACATGCAAAGCATGTTCTCTACCACTGAACCACTGGCCCTTGTGAATGTTGGGCTGAGTTACAAGTGCCTTGTACTCAAGCTAGATGCAAATTTCCCAACTAAAAAATTAGGCAGAGAGAGATGTGCAACAGATAAAGGTTTAAGGATAACGGATAACTTTCCTTGGAGATGCTGGGGATTGAACCCAGGACCTCATACATGCAAAGCATGCGGTCTACCACTGAGCTACATCCCCTGATGGACTGAAGCAAGTTTCCTGCAGCCTAGTGGAAAGTTCCACATTGCTTTGAAATGCTAGCTTGAGTAAAAGGGACATGAAACTCACCACAACCTTCACAAGGGGCAGTAGCTCAATGGTAGAGCATATACTTTGCATGTGTGAGGCTAATGGAAAGTTCCACATTCCTTTAAATTGCTGGGGATTGAAACCAGGACCTTTGTTGCAAAAAAAATAAAAAATAAAACTTTTCAATTCTACAACTTTCCTTGGAGACGCTGAGATTGAACCCAGGAGCTCATACATGCAAAGCATGTGCTGTACCACTGAACCACTGGCCCTTGTGAATGTTGGGCTGAGTTACAAGTGCCTTGTACTCAAGCTAGATGCTAATTTCCCAACTAAAAAATTAGGCAGAGAGAGATGTGCAACAGATAAAGGTTTGAGTTAAAGGATAACTTTCCTTGGAGATG
This sequence comes from Pseudorasbora parva, assembly GCF_024679245.1. Lineage (NCBI taxonomy): Eukaryota > Metazoa > Chordata > Actinopteri > Cypriniformes > Gobionidae > Pseudorasbora > Pseudorasbora parva. The sequence continues at coordinate 14,501,215 of NC_090191.1, read as the reverse complement.
CTGGGGATTGAACCCAGGACCTCATACATGCAAAGCATGCGCTCTACCACTGAGCTACATCCCCTGATGGACTGAACAAGTTTCCTGCAGGCGAGTGGAAAGTTCCACATTGCTAAGAAATGCTAGCTTGAGTAAAAGGGACATGAAACTCACCACAACCTTCACAAGGGGCAGTAGCTCAATGGTAGAGCAGGTGCATTGCATGTATGAGGCTAAAGGAAAGTTCCAAATTGCTTTAAAATGCTGGGGATTGAACCCAGGACATTTGTTGCAAAAAAATCCAACAAAATAACTTTACAATTCTACGTGGTAAGACGGGAACTTTCCTTGGAGAAGCTGGGGATTGAACCCATGACCACATGAATGCAAAGCATATGCTCTACCACTGAGCTACTGTCACTTGAGAAAGCTGTGCTGAGTTACATGTGCCTTGTACTCAAGCTAGTTGTTATTTTTCCAAATATAAATTTGGCAGAGAGAGATGTGCAACAGAAAAAGCTTTGAGTTAAAGGATGACTTTCTTGGAGATGCTGGGGATTGAACCCAGGACCTCATACATGCAAAGCATGCAGTCTACCACTGAGCTACATCCCCTGATGGACTGAAGCAAGTTTCCTGCAGCCTAGTGGAAAGTTCCACATTGCGTTGAAATGCTAGCTTGAGTAAAAGGGACATGTAACTCACCACAACCTTCACAAGAGGCAGTAGCTCAATGGTAGAGCATATACTTTGCATGTGTGAGGCTAATGGAAAGTTCCACATTCCTTTAAATTGCTGGGGATTGAAACCAGGACCTTTGTTGCAAAAAAAATAAAAAATAAAACTTTTCAATTCTACAACTTTCCTTAGAGACGCTGAGATTGAACCCAGGAGCTCATACATGCAAAGCATGTGCTGTACCACTGAACCACTGGCCCTTGTGAATGTTGGGCTGAGTTACATGTGCTTTGTACTCAAGCTAGATGCTAATTTTCCAACTAAATAATTAGGCAGAGAGAGATGTGCAACAGATAAAGGTTTGAGTTAAAGGAAAACTTTCCTTGGAGATGCTGGGGATTGAACCCAGGACCTCATACATGCAAAGCATGCGCTCTACCACTGAGCTACATCCCCTGATGGACTGAAGCAAGTTTCCTGCAGGCTAGTGGAAAGTTCCACATTGCTTTGAAGTGCTAGCTTGAGTAAAAGGGACATGAAACTCACCACAACCTTCACAGGGGGCAGTAGCTCAATGGTTGAGTATATGCGTTGCATGTATGAGGCTAAAGGAAAGTTCCAAATTGCTTTAAAATGCTGGGGATTGAACCCAGGACATTTGTTGCAAAAAAATCCAACAAAACAACTTTACAATTCTACGTGGTGACACGGGAACTTTCTTTGGAGACGGTGGGGATTGAACCCAGGAGCTCATACATGCAAAGCATGTGTTCTACCACTGAGCCACTGGCCCTAGTGAAGGTTCGGCTGAGATACATGTACCTTATACTCAAGCTAGCTGCCATTTTTCCAAATATAAATTAGGCAGAGAGAGATGCACAACAGATAAAGCTTTGAGGTGAAGTATAACTATCCTTGGAGTTGCTGGAGATTGAACCCATGACCACATGCATGCAAAGCATATGCTCTACCACTGAGCTACTGCCACTTGAGAAAGCTGTGTTGAGTTACATGTGCCTTGTACTCAAGCTAGTTGTTATTTTTCCAAATATAAATTTGGCAGAGAGAGATGTGCAACAGATAAAGCTTTGAGTTAAAGGATGACTTTCTTGGAGATGCTGGGGATTGAACCCAGGACCTCATACATGCAAAGCATGCACTCTACCACTGAGCTACATCCCCTGATGGACTGAAGCAAGTTTCCTGCAGCCTAGTGGAAAGTTCCACATTGCGTTGAAATGCTAGCTTGAGTAAAAGGAACATGTAACTCACCACAACCTTCACAAGAGGCAGTTGCTCAATGGTAGAGCATATACTTTGCATGTGTGAGGCTAATGGAAAGTTCCACATTCCTTTAAATTGCTGGGGATTGAAACCAGGACCTTTGTTGCAAAAAAAATAAAAAATAAAACTTTTCAATTCTTCAACTTTCCTTGGAGATGCTGAGATTGAACCCAGGAGCTCATACATGCAAAGCATGTGCTCTACCACTGAACCACTGGCCCTTGTGAATGTTGGGCTGAGTTACATGTGCCTTGTACTCAAGCTAGATGCTAATTTTCCAACTAAATAATTAGGCAGAGAGAGATGTGCAACAGATAAAGGTTTGAGTTAAAGGAAAACTTTCCTTGGAAATGGTGATTGAACCCAGGACCTCATACATGCAAAGCATGCGCTCTACCACTGAGCTACATCCCCTGATGGACTGAAGCAAGTTTCCTGCAGGCTAGTGGAAAGTTCCACATTGCTTTGAAATGCTAGCTTGAGTAAAAGGGACATGAAACTCACCACAACCTTCACAAGGGGCAGTAGCTCAATGGTAGAGCATATGCTTTGCATGTATTAGGCTAATGGAAAGTTCCAAATTGCTTTAAATGCTGGGGATTGAACCCAGGACCTTTTTTGCAAAAGTTTTTTGCAAAAAAAATACAAAAAAATCCTTACAATTCAACAAATTTCTTTGGAGACACTGGGGATTGAACCCAGGAGCTCATACATACAAAGCATGCGCTCTACCACTGAGCCACTGGACTTGTGAAGGTTGGGCTGAGTTACATGTACCTTATACTCAAGCTAGTTGCTATTTTTCCAAATATAAATTAGGCAGTGAGAGATGCGCAACAGATAAAGCTTAGTGTTGAAGGACAATATCCTTTGGAGTAGCTGGGGATTGAACCCATGACCACATGCATGCAAAGCATATGCTCTACCACTGAGCTACTGGCACTTGAGAAAGCTGTGCTGAGTTACATTTGCCTTGTACTCAAGTTAGTTGCTATTTTTCCAAATATAAATTTGGCAGAGAGAGATGTGCAACAGATGAAGCTTTGAGTTAAAGGATGACTTTCTTGGAGATGCTGGGGATTGAACCCAGGAACTCATACATGCAAAGCATGTGCTCTACCACTGAGCTACATCCCCTGATGGACTAACGCAAGTTTCCTGCAGGCGAGTGGAAAGTTCCACATTGCTTTGAAATGCTAGTGTAGTGATTTTTACTTTTGTCCACCCAAGGACACTAAGTAAGAGAGTGATTGGTACTCACGTCACCGCTGACGTTGTGAATTTGGATCACACGTCACTTAAGGTGTGGTTATGAGTACATCAGATGACCACCTTCCCCCCCTCTTAGTTTGGGACACTAGTCAAGGCCTTTTACCTTGGCTGTATGAGAACACTCCACACAGGAGGCTGCCCAGTCATTTATAATGAATGTAAAGGGGGAAGAGTTGGTCAGCTGATTTATCTGAAAGATTGGTGAGATTTCTAACTTGTAGAGCCTTTTCTGCCTTATCAGCACAAGGAAGACACAATTGTAATAAAATAGATTTTATTAACAAAAGATAAACAGAACAATTAACACAACTACTAAATGAATACAATGAATGATAAAGGAACAAAGTGCGTAAAATGCATAAAATACATGTGAGTAAGTTAAGTGTGGCTATAGAAGAGTTACGTTATCTTATGGAAAGATAAACTGTTGTTTCTCTGAAACTAAGGTGAAGAACCTTATTATGTATCAAACAAATAAACGAAAGATTATTTGTTATTAACTAGCATCAGTTATATTACCTCTAATGTAAATTAGAAAATCATATACTGATAATATTCAACAATGCCAAGGTCTCTAGAAAGAGGTTTGGTTAAGTGATATTTACGTTCCACGTGGTTGAGTAAGCAGTCCGATGGTGATGACTTCTTCCAATGGTTTTGCTGGGAGACAGTGCAGTAAAGAAAGGAGCTGGAATCCGTTTCAACAGCCTTGAACACGAAGATCTGTGGGATGCTGATCTCCTGTGGCACCAAAGGGTCCTAAAATCTGGAACACGCAGATGAGGCCCTGAAGTAGGTGCAGAAGGTCCTTAACCTGGAACACGCAGATGAAGGAACCTTGAAGTGAAGGTTTGCTCTCCAGAGCTTAACCTTGTTACAAATGTCTCTGTGTCTTCTGCCTCTTTGGAACAGACACTCGGAAGTTGGTCAATCTGCTCTGGTCTCTTTAGCATGGAGACTCTGGACGTGCTGTAGTCATCTCGCTGGACTAAAACTCTGAACGTAGTGTTGGTTAATGTCTCTTTCATCACAGGCTGGAGGCTCAGAACGTTGTCGTATCTGTTGCTGCCTCACAAGCTGTAGATTCAGATCCTCGGATCTTGTGTTGTCTCTCTGGTTAAACCAGAGGCTCAGAACTTGGTTGCTCTGTCAAAGTCTAATCCTCGGCGGACAGACTCAGAACTTGGTGAACTGTTTGTCTCTCGGATGTGGAGACTCAGAACCTGGTTGCTCTGTCACAGTCTAATCCTCAAGGGACAGACTCAGAACTTGGTGAACTGTATGTCTCTCGCGTGGAGGAGACTCAGAACCTGGTTGCTCTGTTACAGTCTAATCCTCAGGGGACAGACTCAGAACTTGGTGAACTGTATGTCTCTCGCGTGGAGGAGACTCAGAACCTGGTTGCTCTGTTACAGTCTAATCCTCAGGGGACAGACTCAGAACAAGGAGTGTCTATTGAAAGGGTACCTTTATCCTTTTCCGAATAGGAGGAGATTGCAATTTGGCGCTTCTCCATTCCAGTGTTGCAATTGGCTGCTGGCATCAGAGAGGGCACACAGTGTGGCCCACCCTTCTTTCCCCTGTGGAACTCATTTGCATACTGTACACAGTTAGAAGTCTTTAAAGGGTCTTTAAAGTTCATCAATGCATTTCTCACTTTCCAAACCACCATCAGAATACCCTTGGCAATATACTAAACAAATAGACACTAAACATGATGGAAAAAGATTGAACTGTCATGTGTTCATTCATTTGTTCATTAACAGCTGCATTTGTGGAAGATGTTGCATTACAAATAGCTGTCACTGAAAATACTTATTTCTCTGAATAAGTATGAGATGGATATGTGTAGTTTACATCAGTCTTAAGGTTTCCAAACATAGTTGTGAATGGATTTGGATGGATCAGTTTTGGTCTTTCTTTGTTTCACCCACTACTGCTGAAGTCCTGAGGAATGTTTATGGCCGTCACAAATCAGGTCATTAGGGATCCATCTCTAGATGGGTGAAGGGCAGAAACTGCATGTGGACCAATGAGAAGTCTTGTCCTTCCTGGGCTTGGTACTAGAGGTCTTCTTCTTGCCCTCAAAGAGGTATCTGGATGTTGTCCAAGCATCTTTATCTGATGGGTTGGACATCTTGTTTGTGCTAGTCCAACAATATCCAATCAAAATGGAGCAAACCTTTGTCCACTGTTATGGGCAAAGAGGGGCCCGGCCATAAACTGGGCCCTGGAATTCTGCTGTCCACTACATACCCCCCTGATCGGCTTGATCGAGGACCTGAAGTCGTTGATCTGGGCGATGCACTGAAAGGGAACAGCAGGAACAAAACACACACACCTCACCTCTCCCTTTTAACCAATGGCATTGGAAATAAAATTTGGCTCAATATGTTCTTTACAGAGTTAAATGAGCCAAATAAAAGGTTTGGTAGAATAATTTCTAAACAGGTTAGAAGCTTTCTAGAGAAGGTACCTATGTGTGGATGAAAATTACATATCCTAAATTTAGCTTAAACAGTTTAGAATATCAAAAGAGTATTCGTTGTGAGAGTAAACACTTGAAATGTTTGATCAGATTTAGCAGGAAACAAATTATTTAAATGTCTAGATTGACATAATTTGGTATAGCACTATCCAAGCTGTAAGCTTAGTGCACCTGCTTGTTTTACTTGCATTGCCTGATTAACAGAATCCTCAACTAGTTCACCTGGTACCACCAACGACAAGATTTTATCTTTCATCACCTTATCAGGAGCAAAGCTCACAAGTAATAATTGCATTATTATACAGACTAATTAATGGGAGTAGTCAAGTTGTATGACATCCATTATCTTGGCTATGCTAGAAGCTCAAGAGGCTGTATGTTGACCAGTACTGGGGGTTGGGAATTTGATTGCTCTGCCTGACGTTTGCAGCTTCCTCTGGAAGGCTGTACCAGAGGTCTAATCCACTATCTCTTATTTTTGGAGGTCTCCTATAAGAAAGTTTGAATGGCTGGAATAGAGAACAAATTATCTAACCCTGGCTGAGATCTGCAATATTTTACTGTACGAGTGGCCAGTGAATTAGTTGATCATAAATATCATAGGAGGCTTTGACCCCCCTTTCATGACATCCAAAGCGATTGTCATGGGCATGCAAAATCATAACCTTGCGATTTATAGATTGACTGAAAAGTCTAAACTGAAACAAAACTAAAATAGAAATGTATGAACCCTTCTTAGGCTGAAGTTGAAGTTTAAAAGGTAACAGGGACTTGATGTCTGCTGAATCTGAAAGACCCTGTTCAGTTATGGGCTACTGTTCTCTCCCCTGACTCTTGTCCACAGTCTGAGATGTTAGGTGGAGGGGGAGGGCCCTGACCTGATCATGCTTAGAAGACCAAGTCTCTGTCAGTGGACTGGTACTCCTCTGACTTGAGGTCTTTGAGGGCTTTAAGAAGTATGTGCTGGATCTCTGCTAAGTTCTCAGCATCCTTACGTTCAGTCCCTCTAGATTTCCAATTCTGACCTCTCTGTTTTTGGCCATTCTCAGAGTAATCTCTACTCTTCTTTGGTCCTTGCAATCTAGCCCCTCCCACTGCCACAGCTTGCTCTCCTTTCTGGGGGCATACCTTTGATTGTTATGACCCCTGTAACCTGAGAGCTTAGGGCTCTGGGAGCTCTGCTGGAAATTGCTGCAATGGACTAATCTGTTTTGGGGAAGTTCTGACTCTACCATATGAATGGGAGTCTTACAGTCATGTCTAGATTCAAGCACAGATGAACATGGCTGCCTGTCTTGTCTGTCTGAGCCTATCTTCCCACTGTCCCAGGCTCGCATGGCAAGCTGCCTCAGTTCTCCTGCAGACATATTTTCAACATCTACCAGGAGTATGAGTGGTTTCCTAACAGTAGGGTAAAGATTACTTACAAACAGACTCTTAAACATAACATCCTCCTCTGCCTTGGGGTCATCTTTGCCAGCAAAATACATTTTCCTTAAGCGCTCATAGTACTCTCTGGGAGACTCATGGCGGCCTTGCTTAATTCGGAAAGCTGAGAGACGAGAGGCAGATGGGTTCTGATATAGAGTATACTCTACCAGAAGAGCTTTACACAATTTTTCATAATTGTTAGCAATATCTGGGCTTTGTCTATCCATGAAGCCATGGACAATCTGTGATGTGGTCTTTCTCAAAAGAAAGACTTTGTCAGTCATGCTGGCCTCAGGAAAGTATGTCAAGGCTGCATTTACATCCTTTAAATACAACTCTATGTTGTGTTTAGTTGTCTCAGGGTTAAAAACCTCTATGTCACGTGCTAATTCTCTAAGAATACACAGTCTGTTGCTAGATGGTAGCATGTTAGGAAGCTTAGGTAAGGAGCGGAAAGTTTTAGGAGAGTCACTCACAGTTAGGCTGCTTGAGACTGTGACATCACTGTCCTGATGATGCTTTCTCTGTTCAAAGCTATACAACAGGGGGACCCTACCAGCTGAACCAAAGGAGCGGGGGTGCACACTTTGTGGTTCAGGTTTCTGCTGGGTGAGGCACTTGACTCTATCCAGTTGACTTATCCTGTCTGTATGCTCAATTTGTTGGAGCTTCTTCAGCTCAGAAATTTTGAGCAATGCTGAACTTAACTCAGCTTTAGTCCTTGTCTCACTATAGCTCAGAGAATTTAACTTCTCTGTCTGTTCTAGCAGGTCATTTTGGGTATGGGCCAACTCTGTCTGCAGAGTGGCCATGTCAGTTTTGACTCTTTTAAGTTCTGCTTCCTGAATCACAGTAATAGACTGTAAGCTTTTTGTCTCAGATGACAATCTACATATTTTAGCTCTTAATCTCAAATTATCCCTATGCAGATCAGCCAGCTCATTTTTGAGTTCCTGGAACAAATCTTTATTCTGTTCTTGGGCGAGGGATATTTTGTCTGTGGCTTGGTTTTGTTGTACAGGCCAATTTAGTGCTAGGCTAGAAAGAAGCTTTATTAGTGAAGCGCCCTTTAAGGCCTGGCTCACTGCTTCAGCGGTCATATCAGCCATCTTTATTTAATATATATACTTGTGTTGTATATATAATAAATAAATACACCACCCAAACTAGCTAAACTCTGAAAGTTTACCACAAGTGTAAGCAGCTCTAAGCCACTACGACAATGAATGTCACACACACTAGGGGGTGAGAATTCTAGCACTTGTCTTCAATTTGTCAGAAGGCACTACCCTTATCTGACACGTTCATAAAAATTCTAAAACAGTATGGTAGACTTAGGTGAACACCATATGCTATTCTTATATTAGCAATTAGTTATAATCAACAATTACAACGTGTGCTAAAAAAAAACATTGCCAGTTCTATGCCACAATAAAAATTCTACAAACTTTGCAACCAATCCTAGTCATAAATTGTACCAAGGAGTTGAGCAAGGAAACTATCAATCAGGCTTAGAGAGAACCACTCGTTGCGATGCAATTGGTGTCTGACTTGGTGAAAGACTTAGTTTCCTGCTAAAGTTACTTACTTTTTATCTTTAAGTGTATTAACTTGTGTTGACAAAACAGAAGGCTCATTTCATTCTAAGTTAGCCCACCCAGGGACGCCAATTATGTAGTGATTTTTACTTTTGTCCACCCAAGGACACTAAGTAAGAGAGTGATTGGTACTCACGTCACCGCTGACGTTGTGAATTTGGATCACACGTCACTTAAGGTGTGGTTATGAGTACATCAGATGACCACCTTCCCCCCCTCTTAGTTTGGGACACTAGTCAAGGCCTTTTACCTTGGCTGTATGAGAACACTCCACACAGGAGGCTGCCCAGTCATTTATAATGAATGTAAAGGGGGAAGAGTTGGTCAGCTGATTTATCTGAAAGATTGGTGAGATTTCTAACTTGTAGAGCCTTTTCTGCCTTATCAGCACAAGGAAGACACAATTGTAATAAAATAGATTTTATTAACAAAAGATAAACAGAACAATTAACACAACTACTAAATGAATACAATGAATGATAAAGGAACAAAGTGCGTAAAATGCATAAAATACATGTGAGTAAGTTAAGTGTGGCTATAGAAGAGTTACGTTATCTTATGGAAAGATAAACTGTTGTTTCTCTGAAACTAAGGTGAAGAACCTTATTATGTATCAAACAAATAAACGAAAGATTATTTGTTATTAACTAGCATCAGTTATATTACCTCTAATGTAAATTAGAAAATCATATACTGATAATATTCAACAATGCCAAGGTCTCTAGAAAGAGGTTTGGTTAAGTGATATTTACGTTCCACGTGGTTGAGTAAGCAGTCCGATGGTGATGACTTCTTCCAATGGTTTTGCTGGGAGACAGTGCAGTAAAGAAAGGAGCTGGAATCCGTTTCAACAGCCTTGAACACGAAGATCTGTGGGATGCTGATCTCCTGTGGCACCAAAGGGTCCTAAAATCTGGAACACGCAGATGAGGCCCTGAAGTAGGTGCAGAAGGTCCTTAACCTGGAACACGCAGATGAAGGAACCTTGAAGTGAAGGTTTGCTCTCCAGAGCTTAACCTTGTTACAAATGTCTCTGTGTCTTCTGCCTCTTTGGAACAGACACTCGGAAGTTGGTCAATCTGCTCTGGTCTCTTTAGCATGGAGACTCTGGACGTGCTGTAGTCATCTCGCTGGACTAAAACTCTGAACGTAGTGTTGGTTAATGTCTCTTTCATCACAGGCTGGAGGCTCAGAACGTTGTCGTATCTGTTGCTGCCTCACAAGCTGTAGATTCAGATCCTCGGATCTTGTGTTGTCTCTCTGGTTAAACCAGAGGCTCAGAACTTGGTTGCTCTGTCAAAGTCTAATCCTCGGCGGACAGACTCAGAACTTGGTGAACTGTTTGTCTCTCGGATGTGGAGACTCAGAACCTGGTTGCTCTGTCACAGTCTAATCCTCAAGGGACAGACTCAGAACTTGGTGAACTGTATGTCTCTCGCGTGGAGGAGACTCAGAACCTGGTTGCTCTGTTACAGTCTAATCCTCAGGGGACAGACTCAGAACTTGGTGAACTGTATGTCTCTCGCGTGGAGGAGACTCAGAACCTGGTTGCTCTGTTACAGTCTAATCCTCAGGGGACAGACTCAGAACAAGGAGTGTCTATTGAAAGGGTACCTTTATCCTTTTCCGAATAGGAGGAGATTGCAATTTGGCGCTTCTCCATTCCAGTGTTGCAATTGGCTGCTGGCATCAGAGAGGGCACACAGTGTGGCCCACCCTTCTTTCCCCTGTGGAACTCATTTGCATACTGTACACAGTTAGAAGTCTTTAAAGGGTCTTTAAAGTTCATCAATGCATTTCTCACTTTCCAAACCACCATCAGAATACCCTTGGCAATATACTAAACAAATAGACACTAAACATGATGGAAAAAGATTGAACTGTCATGTGTTCATTCATTTGTTCATTAACAGCTGCATTTGTGGAAGATGTTGCATTACAAATAGCTGTCACTGAAAATACTTATTTCTCTGAATAAGTATGAGATGGATATGTGTAGTTTACATCAGTCTTAAGGTTTCCAAACATAGTTGTGAATGGATTTGGATGGATCAGTTTTGGTCTTTCTTTGTTTCACCCACTACTGCTGAAGTCCTGAGGAATGTTTATGGCCGTCACAAATCAGGTCATTAGGGATCCATCTCTAGATGGGTGAAGGGCAGAAACTGCATGTGGACCAATGAGAAGTCTTGTCCTTCCTGGGCTTGGTACTAGAGGTCTTCTTCTTGCCCTCAAAGAGGTATCTGGATGTTGTCCAAGCATCTTTATCTGATGGGTTGGACATCTTGTTTGTGCTAGTCCAACAATATCCAATCAAAATGGAGCAAACCTTTGTCCACTGTTATGGGCAAAGAGGGGCCCGGCCATAAACTGGGCCCTGGAATTCTGCTGTCCACTACACTAGCTTGAGTAAAAGGGACATGTAACTCACCACAACCTTCACAAGAGGCAGTAGCTCAATGGTAGAGCATATACTTTGCATGTGTGAGGCTAATGGAAAGTTCCACATTCCTTTAAATTGCTGGGGATTGAAACCAGGACCTTTGTTGCAAAAAAAATAAAAAATAAAACTTTTTAATTCTACAACTTTCATTGGAGACGCTGAGATTGTACCCAGGAGCTCATACATGCAAAGCATGTTCTCTACCACTGAACCACTGGCCCTTGTGAATGTTGGGCTGAGTTACAAGTGCCTTGTACTCAAGCTAGATGCAAATTTCCCAACTAAAAAATTAGGCAGAGAGAGATGTGCAACAGATAAAGGTTTAAGGATAACGGATAACTTTCCTTGGAGATGCTGGGGATTGAACCCAGGACCTCATACATGCAAAGCATGCGGTCTACCACTGAGCTACATCCCCTGATGGACTGAAGCAAGTTTCCTGCAGCCTAGTGGAAAGTTCCACATTGCTTTGAAATGCTAGCTTGAGTAAAAGGGACATGAAACTCACCACAACCTTCACAAGGGGCAGTAGCTCAATGGTAGAGCATATACTTTGCATGTGTGAGGCTAATGGAAAGTTCCACATTCCTTTAAATTGCTGGGGATTGAAACCAGGACCTTTGTTGCAAAAAAAATAAAAAATAAAACTTTTCAATTCTACAACTTTCCTTGGAGACGCTGAGATTGAACCCAGGAGCTCATACATGCAAAGCATGTGCTGTACCACTGAACCACTGGCCCTTGTGAATGTTGGGCTGAGTTACAAGTGCCTTGTACTCAACCTAGATGCTAATTTCCCAACTAAAAAATTAGGCAGAGAGAGATGTGCAACAGATAAAGGTTTGAGTTAAAGGATAACTTTCCTTGGAGATGCTGGGGATTGAACCCAGGACCTCATACATGCAAAGCATGCGCTCTACCACTGAGCTACATCCCCTGATGGACTGAACAAGTTTCCTGCAGGCGAGTGGAAAGTTCCACATTGCTAAGAAATGCTAGCTTGAGTAAAAGGGACATGAAACTCACCACAACCTTCACAGGGGGCAGTAGCTCAATGGTAGAGTATATGCTTTGCATGTATGAGGCTAAAGAAAAGTTCCAAATTGCTTTAAAATGCTGGGGATTGAACCCAGGACATTTGTTGCAAAAAAAATCCAACAAAAAAACTTTACAATTCTACGTGGTGACACGGGAACTTTCTTTGGAGACGCTGGGGATTGAACCCAGGAGCTCATACATGCAAAGCATGTGTTCTACCACTGAGCCACTGGCCCTAGTGAAGGTTGGGCTGAGATACATGTACCTTATACTCAAGCTAGCTGCCATTTTTCCAAATATAAATTAGGCAGAGAGATGCACAACAGATAAAGCTTTGAGGTGAAGTATAACTATCCTTGGAGTTGCTGGAGATTGAACCCATGACCACATGCATGCAAAGCATATGCTCTACCACTGAGCTACTGGCACTTGAGAAAGCTGTGTTGAGTTACATGTGCCTTGTACTCAAGCTAGTTGTTATTTTTCCAAATATAAATTTGGCAGAGAGAGATGTGCAACAGATAAAGCTTTGAGTTAAAGGATGACTTTCTTGGAGATGCTGGGGATTGAACCCAGGACCTCATACATGCAAAGCATGCGCTCTACCACTGAGCTACATCCCCTGATGGACTGAAGCAAGTTTCCTGCAGCCTAGTGGAAAGTTCCACATTGCGTTGAAATGCTAGCTTGAGTAAAAGGGACATGTAACTCACCACAACCTTCACAAGAGGCAGTAGCTCAATGGTAGAGCATATACTTTGCATGTGTGAGGCTAATGGAAAGTTCCACATTCCTTTAAATTGCTGGGGATTGAAACCAGGACCTTTGTTGCAAAAAAAATAAAAAATAAAACTTTCCAATTCTACAACTTTCCTTGGAGAGGCTGAGATTGAACCCAGGAGCACATACATGCAAAGCATGTTCTCTACCACTGAACCACTGGCCCTTGTGAATGTTGGGCTGAGTTACAAGTGCCTTGTACTCAAGCTAGATGCAAATTTCCCAACTAAAGAATTAGGCAGAGAGAGATGTGCAACAGATAAAGGTTTGAGTTAAAGGATAACTTTCCTTGGAGATGCTGGGGATTGAACCCAGGACCTCATACATGCAAAGCATGCGCTCTACCACTGAGCTACATCCCCTGATGGACTGAAGCAAGTTTCCTGCAGGCTAGTGGAAAGTTCCACATTGCTTTGAAATGCTAGCTTGAGTAAAAGGGACATGAAACTCACCACAAACTTCACAAGGGGCAGTAGCTCAATGGTAGAGCATATGCTTTGCATGTATTAGGCTAATGGAAAGTTCCAAATTGCTTTAAATGCTGGGGATTGAACCCAGGACCTTTTTTGCAAAAGTTTTTTGCAAAAAAAATACAAAAAAATCCTTACAATTCAACAAATTTCTTTGGAGACACTGGGGATTGAACCCAGGAGCTCATACATAGAAAGCATGCGCTCTACCACTGAGCCACTGGACTTGTGAAGGTTGGGCTGAGTTACATGTACCTTATACTCAAGCTAGTTGCTATTTTTCCAAATATAAATTAGTTAGTGAGAGATGCGCAACAGATAAAGCTTAGTGTTGAAGGACAATATCCTTTGGAGTAGCTGGGGATTGAACCCATGACCACATGCATGCAAAGCATATGCTCTACCACTGAGCTACTGGCACTTGAGAAAGTTGTACTGAGTTACATTTGCCTTGTACTCAAGCTAGTTGCTATTTTTCAAAATATAAATTTGGCAGAGAGAGATGTGCAACAGATAAAGCTTTGAGTTAAAGGATGACTTTCTTGGAGATGCTGGGGATTGAACCCAGGAACGCATACATGCAAAGCATGTGCTCTACCACTGAGCTACATCCCCTGATGGACTAACGCAAGTTTCCTGCAGGCGAGTGGAAAGTTCCACATTGCTTTGAAATGCTAGCTTGAGTAAAAGGGACATGTAACTCACCACAACCTTCACAAGAGGCAGTAGCTCAATGGTAGAGCATATACTTTGCATGTGTGAGGCTAATGGAAAGTTCCACATTCCTTTAAATTGCTGGGGATTGAAACCAGGACCTTTGTTGCAAAAAAAATAAAAAATAAAACTTTTTAATTCTACAACTTTCCTTGGAGACGCTGAGATTGTACCCAGGAGCTCATACATGCAAAGCATGTTCTCTACCACTGAACCACTGGCCCTTGTGAATGTTGGGCTGAGTTACAAGTGCCTTGTACTCAAGCTAGATGCAAATTTCCCAACTAAAAAATTAGGCAGAGAGAGATGTGCAACAGATAAAGGTTTAAGGATAACGGATAACTTTCCTTGGAGATGCTGGGGATTGAACCCAGGACCTCATACATGCAAAGCATGCGGTCTACCACTGAGCTACATCCCCTGATGGACTGAAGCAAGTTTCCTGCAGCCTAGTGGAAAGTTCCACATTGCTTTGAAATGCTAGCTTGAGTAAAAGGGACATGAAACTCACCACAACCTTCACAAGGGGCAGTAGCTCAATGGTAGAGCATATGCTTTGCATGTATTAGGCTAATGGAAAGTTCCAAATTGCTTTAAATGCTGGGGATTGAACCCAGGACCTTTTTTGCAAAAGTTTTTTGCAAAAAAAATACAAAAAAATCCTTACAATTCAACAAATTTCTTTGGAGACACTGGGGATTGAACCCAGGAGCTCATACATACAAAGCATGCGCTCTACCACTGAGCCACTGGCCCTAGTGAAGGTTGGGCTGAGATACATGTACCTTATACTCAAGCTAGCTGCCATTTTTCCAAATATAAATTAGGCAGAGAGAGATGCACAACAGATAAAGCTTTGAGGTGAAGTATAACTATCCTTGGAGTTGCTGGAGATTGAACCCATGACCACACGCATGCAAAGCATATGCTCTACCACTGAGCTACTGGCACTTGAGAAAGCTGTGTTGAGTTACATGTGCCTTGTACTCAAGCTAGTTGTTATTTTTCCAAATATAAATTTGGCAGAGAGAGATGTGCAACAGATAAAGCTTTGAGTTAAAGGATGACTTTCTTGGAGATGCTGGGGATTGAACCCAGGACCTCATACATGCAAAGCATGCGCTCTACCACTGAGCTACATCCCCTGATGGACTGAAGCAAGTTTCCTGCAGCCTAGTGGAAAGTTCCACATTGCGTTGAAATGCTAGCTTGAGTAAAAGTTACATGTAACTCACCACAACCTTCACAAGAGGCAGTTGCTCAATGGTAGAGCATATACTTTGCATGTGTGAGGCTAATGGAAAGTTCCACATTCCTTTAAATTGCTGGGGATTGAAACCAGGACCTTTGTTGCAAAAAAAATAAAAAATAAAACTTTTCAATTCTTCAACTTTCCTTGGAGACGCTGAGATTGAACCCAGGAGCTCATACATGCAAAGCATGTGCTCTACCACTGAACCACTGGCCCTTGTGAATGTTGGTCTGAGTTACATGTGCCTTGTACTCAAGCTAGATGCTAATTTTCCAACTAAATAATTAGGCAGAGAGAGATGTGCAACAGATAAAGGTTTGAGTTAAAGGAAAACTTTCCTTGGAGATGCTGGGGATTGAACCCAGGACCTCATACATGCAAAGCATGCGCTCTACCACTGAGCTACATCCCCTGATGGACTGAAGCAAGTTTCCTGCAGGCTAGTGGAAAGTTCCACATTGCTTTGAAATGCTAGCTTGAGTAAAAGGGACATGAAACTCACCACAACCTTCACAAGGGGCAGTAGCTCAATGGTAGAGCATATGCTTTGCATGTATTAGGCTAATGGAAAGTTCCAAATTGCTTTAAATGCTGGGGATTGAACCCAGGACCTTTTTTGCAAAAGTTTTTTGCAAAAAAAATACAAACAAATCCTTACAATTCAACAAATTTCTTTGGAGACACTGGGGATTGAACCAAGGAGCTCATACATACAAAGCATGCGCTCTACCACTGAGCCACTGGATTTGTGAAGGTTGGGCTGAGTTACATGTACCTTATACTCAAGCTAGTTGCTATTTTTCCAAATATAAATTAGGCAGTGAGAGATGCGCAACAGATAAAGCTTAGTGTTGAAGGACAATTTCCTTTGAAGTAGCTGGGGATTGAACCCATGACCACATGCATGCAAAGCATATGCTCTACCACTGAGCTACTGGCACTTGAGAAAGCTGTGCTGAGTTACATTTGCCTTGTACTCAAGCTAGTTGCTATTTTTCCAAATATAAATTTGGCAGAGAGAGATGTGCAACAGATAAAGCTTTGAGTTAAAGGATGACTTTCTTGGAGATGCTGGGGATTGAACCCAGGAACTCATACATGCAAAGCATGCGCTCTACCACTGAGCTACATCCCCTGATGGACTAACGCAAGTTTCCTGCAGGCGAGTGGAAAGTTCCACATTGCTTTGAAATGCTAGCTTGAGTAAAAGGGACATGTAACTCACCACAACCTTCACAAGAGGCAGTAGCTCAATGGTAGAGCATATACTTTGCATGTGTGAGGCTAATGGAAAGTTCCACATTCCTTTAAATTGCTGGGGATTGAAACCAGGACCTTTGTTGCAAAAAAAATAAAAAATAAAACTTTTCAATTCTACAACTTTCCTTGGAGACGCTGAGATTGAACCCAGGAGCTCATACATGCAAAGCATGTGCTGTACCACTGAACCACTGGCCCTTGTGAATGTTGGGCTGAGTTACATGTGCTTTGTACTCAAGCTAGATGCTAATTTTCCAACTAAATAATTAGGCAGAGAGAGATGTGCAACAGATAAAGGTTTGAGTTAAAGGATAACTTTCCTTGGAGATGCTGGGGATTGAACCCAGGACCTCAACCATGCAAAGCATGCGCTCTACCACTGAGCTAAATCCCCTGATGGACTGAAGCAAGTTTCCTGCAGCCTAGTGGAAAGTTCCACATTGCGTTGAAATGCTAGTTCGAGTAAAAAGGACATGTAACTCACCACAACCTTCACAAGAGGCAGTAGCTCAATTTTAGAGCATATACTTTGCATGTGTGAGGCTAATGGAAAGTTCCACATTCCTTTAAATTGCTGGGGCTTGAAACGAGGACCTTTGTTGCAAAAAAATAAAAAAAATAAAAAACTTTTCAATTCAACAACTTTCCTTGGAGACGCTGAGATTGAACCCAGGGGCTCACACATTCAAAGCATGTGCTCTACCACTGAACCACTGGCCCTTGTGAATGTCGGGCTGAGTTACATGTGCCTTGTACTCAAGCTAGATGCTAATTTCCCAACTAAATAATTAGGCAGAGAGAGATGTGCAACAGATAAAGGTTTGAGTTAAATGACAACTTTCCTTGGAGATGCTGGGGGTTGAACCCAGGACCTCATACATGCAAAGCATGCGCTCTACCACTGAGCTACATCCCCTGACGGACTGAAGTAAGTTTCCTGCAGGCTAGTGGAAAGTTCCACATTGCTTTGAAATGCTAGCTTGAGTAAAAGGGACATGAAACTCACCACAACCTTCACAAGGGGCAGTAGCTCAATGGTAGAGCATATACTTTGCATGTGTGAGGCTAATGGAAAGTTCCACATTCCTTTAAATTGCTGGGGCTTGAAACGAGGACCTTTGTTGCAAAAAAATAAAAAAAATAAAAACTTCTCAATTCAACAACTTTCCTTGGAGACGCTGAGATTGAACCCAGGAGCTCATACATGCAAAGCATGTGCTCTACCACTGAACCACTGGCCCTTGTGAATGTCGGGCTGAGTTACATTTGCCTTGTACTCAAGCTAGATGCTAAATTCCCAACTAAATAATTAGGCAGAGAGAGATGTGCAACAGATAAAGGTTTGAGTTAAAGGATAACTTTCCTTGGAGATGCTGGGGATTGAACCCAGGACCTCATACATGCAAAGCATGCGCTCTACCACTGAGCTACATCCCCTGATGGACTGAAGCAAGTTTCCTGCAGGCTAGTGGAAAGTTCCACATTGCTAAGAAATGCTAGCTTGAGTAAAAGGGACATGAAACTCACCACAACCTTCACAAGGGGCAGTAGCTCAATGGTAGAGCAGGTGCTTTGCATGTATGAGGCTAAAGGAAAGTTCCAAATTGCTTTAAAATGCTGGGGATTGAACCCAGGACATTTGTTGCAAAAAAATCCAAAAAAATAACTTTACAATTCTACGTGGTAACACGGGAACTTTTCTTGGAGAAGCTGGGGATTGAACCCATGACCACACGAATGCAAAGCATATGCTCTACCACTGAGCTACTGTCACTTGAGAAAGCTGTGCTGAGTTACATGTGCCTTGTACTCAAGCTAGTTGTTATTTTTCCAAATATAAATTTGGCAGAGAGAGATGTGCAACAGAAAAAGCTTTGAGTTAAAGGATGACTTTCTTGGAGATGCTGGGGATTGAACCCAGGACCTCATACATGCAAAGCATGCAGTCTACCACTGAGCTACATCCCCTGATGGACTGAAGCAAGTTTCCTGCAGCCTAGTGGAAAGTTCCACATTGCGTTGAAATGCTAGCTTGAGTAAAAGGGACATGTAACTCACCACAACCTTCACAAGAGGCAGTAGCTCAATGGTAGAGCATATACTTTGCATGTGTGAGGCTAATGGAAAGTTCCACATTCCTTTAAATTGCTGGGGCTTGAAACGAGGACCTTTGTTGCAAAAAAATAAAAAAAAAATAAAAACTTTTCAATTCAACAACTTTCCTTGGAGACGCTGAGATTGAACCCAGGAGCTCATACATGCAAAGCATGTGCTGTACCACTGAACCACTGGCCCTTGTGAATGTCAGGCTGAGTTACATGTGCCTTGTACTCAAGCTAAATGCTAATTTCCCAACTAAATAATTAGGCAGAGAGAGATGTGCAACAGGTAAAGGTTTGAGTTAAATGATAACTTTCCTTGGAGATGCTGGGGATTGAACCCAGGACCTCATACATGCAAAGCATGCGCTCTACCACTGAGCTACATCCCCTGACGGACTGAAGCAAGTTTCCTGCAGGCTAGTGGAAAGTTCCACATTGCTTTGAAATGCTAGCTTGAGTAAAAGGGACATGAAACTCACCACAACCTTCACAAGGGGCAGTAGCTCAATGGTAGAGCAGGTGCTTTGCATGTATGAGGCTAAAGGAAAGTTCCAAATTGCTTTAAAATGCTGGGGATTGAACCCAGGACCTTTGTTGCAAAAAATCCAACAAAATAACTTTACAATTCTACGTGGTAACACAGGAACTTTCCTTGGAGACGATGGGGATTGAACCCATAACCACATGAATGCAAGGCATATGCTCTACCACTGAGCTACTGTCACTTGAGAAAGCTGTGCTGAGTTACATGTGCCTTGTACTCAGCTAGTTGTTATTTTTCCAAATATAAATTTGGCCGAGAGAGATGTGCAACAGAAAAAGCTTTGAGTTAAAGGATGACTTTCTTGGAGATGCTGGGGATTGAACCCAGGACCTCATACATGCAAAGCATGCGCTCTACCCCTGAGCTACATCCCCTGATAGACTGAAGAAAGTTTCCTGCAGGCTAGTGGAAAGTTCCACATTGCTTTGAAATGCTAGCTTGAGTAAAAGGGACATGAAACTCACCACAACCTTCACAAGGGGCAGTAGCTCAATGGTAGAGCAGGTGCTTTGCATGTATGAGGCTAAAGGAAAGTTCCAAATTGCTTTAAAATGCTGGGGATTGAACCCAGGACATTTCTTGCAAAAAAATCCAACAAAATAACTTTACAACTCTACGTGGTAACACGGGAACTTTCCAGGGAGACGCTGGGGATTGAACCCATGACCACATGAATGCAAAGCATATGCTCTACCACTGAGCTACTGTCACTTGAGAAAGCTGTGGTGAGTTACATGTGCCTTGTACTCAAGCTAGCTGCCATTTTTCCAAATATAAATTAGGCAGAGAGAGATGCACAACAGATAAAGCTTTGAGGTGAAGTATAACTATCCTTGGAGTTGCTGGAGATTGAACCCATGACCACACGCATGCAAAGCATATGCTCTACCACTGAGCTACTGGCACTTGAGAAAGCTGTGTTGAGTTACATGTGCCTTGTACTCAAGCTAGTTGTTATTTTTCCAAATATAAATTTGGCAGAGAGAGATGTGCAACAGATAAAGCTTTGAGTTAAAGGATGACTTTCTTGGAGATGCTGGGGATTGAACCCAGGACCTCATACATGCAAAGCATGCGCTCTACCACTGAGCCACTGGCCCTAGTGAAGGTTGGGCTGAGATACATGTACCTTATACTCAAGCTAGCTGCCATTTTTCCAAATATAAATTAGGCAGAGAGAGATGCACAACAGATAAAGCTTTGAGGTGAAGTATAACTATCCTTGGAGTTGCTGGAGATTGAACCCATGACCACATGCATGCAAAGCATATGCTCTACCACTGAGCTACTGGCACTTGAGAAAGCTGTGTTGAGTTACATGTGCCTTGTACTCAAGCTAGTTGTTATTTTTCCAAATATAAATTTGGCAGAGAGAGATGTGCAACAGATAAAGCTTTGAGTTAAAGGATGACTTTCTTGGAGATGCTGGGGATTGAACCCAGGACCTCATACATGCAAAGCATGCGCTCTACCACTGAGCTACATCCCCTGATGGACTAAAGCAAGTTTCCTGCAGCCTAGTGGAAAGTTCCACATTGCGTTGAAATGCTAGCTTGAGTAAAAGGAACATGTAACTCACCACAACCTTCACAAGAGGCAGTTGCTCAATGGTAGAGCATATACTTTGCATGTGTGAGGCTAATGGAAAGTTCCACATTCCTTTAAATTGCTGGGGATTGAAACCAGGACCTTTGTTGCAAAAAAAATAAAAAATAAAACTTTTCAATTCTTCAACTTTCCTTGGAGACGCTGAGATTGAACCCAGGAGCTCATACATGCAAAGCATGTGCTCTACCACTGAACCACTGGCCCTTGTGAATGTTGGGCTGAGTTACATGTGCCTTGTACTCAAGCTAGATGCTAATTTTCCAACTAAATAATTAGGCAGAGAGAGATGTGCAACAGATAAAGGTTTGAGTTAAAGGAAAACTTTCCTTGGAGATGCTGGGGATTGAACCCAGGACCTCATACATGCAAAGCATGCGCTCTACCACTGAGCTACATCCCCTGATGGACTGAAGCAAGTTTCCTGCAGCCTAGTGGAAAGTTCCACATTGCTTTGAAATGCTAGCTTGAGTAAAAGGGACATGAAACTCACCACAACCTTCACAAGGGGCAGTAGCTCAATGGTAGAGCATATGCTTTGCATGTATTAGGCTAATGGAAAGTTCCAAATTGCTTTAAATGCTGGGGATTGAACCCAGGACCTTTTTTGCAAAAGTTTTTTGCAAAAAAAATACAAAAAAATCCTTACAATTCAACAAATTTCTATGGAGACACTGGGGATTGAACCCAGGAGCTCATACATACAAAGCATGCGCTCTACCACTGAGCCACTGGCCCTAGTGAAGGTTGGGCTGAGATACATGTACCTTATACTCAAGCTAGCTGCCATTTTTCCAAATATAAATTAGGCAGAGAGAGATGCACAACAGATAAAGCTTTGAGGTGAAGTATAACTATCCTTGGAGTTGCTGGAGATTGAACCCATGACCACACGCATGCAAAGCATATGCTCTACCACTGAGCTACTGGCACTTGAGAAAGCTGTGTTGAGTTACATGTGCCTTGTACTCAAGCTAGTTGTTATTTTTCCAAATATAAATTTGGCAGAGAGAGATGTGCAACAGATAAAGCTTTGAGTTAAAGGATGACTTTCTTGGAGATGCTGGGGATTGAACCCAGGACCTCATACATGCAAAGCATGCGCTCTACCACTGAGCTACATCCCCTGATGGACTGAAGCAAGTTTCCTGCAGCCTAGTGGAAAGTTCCACATTGCGTTGAAATGCTAGCTTGAGTAAAAGTTACATGTAACTCACCACAACCTTCACAAGAGGCAGTTGCTCAATGGTAGAGCATATACTTTGCATGTGTGAGGCTAATGGAAAGTTCCACATTCCTTTAAATTGCTGGGGATTGAAACCAGGACCTTTGTTGCAAAAAAAATAAAAAATAAAACTTTTCAATTCTTCAACTTTCCTTGGAGACGCTGAGATTGAACCCAGGAGCTCATACATGCAAAGCATGTGCTCTACCACTGAACCACTGGCCCTTGTGAATGTTGGTCTGAGTTACATGTGCCTTGTACTCAAGCTAGATGCTAATTTTCCAACTAAATAATTAGGCAGAGAGAGATGTGCAACAGATAAAGGTTTGAGTTAAAGGAAAACTTTCCTTGGAGATGCTGGGGATTGAACCCAGGACCTCATACATGCAAAGCATGCGCTCTACCACTGAGCTACATCCCCTGATGGACTGAAGCAAGTTTCCTGCAGGCTAGTGGAAAGTTCCACATTGCTTTGAAATGCTAGCTTGAGTAAAAGGGACATGAAACTCACCACAACCTTCACAAGGGGCAGTAGCTCAATGGTAGAGCATATGCTTTGCATGTATTAGGCTAATGGAAAGTTCCAAATTGCTTTAAATGCTGGGGATTGAACCCAGGACCTTTTTTGCAAAAGTTTTTTGCAAAAAAAATACAAACAAATCCTTACAATTCAACAAATTTCTTTGGAGACACTGGGGATTGAACCAAGGAGCTCATACATACAAAGCATGCGCTCTACCACTGAGCCACTGGATTTGTGAAGGTTGGGCTGAGTTACATGTACCTTATACTCAAGCTAGTTGCTATTTTTCCAAATATAAATTAGGCAGTGAGAGATGCGCAACAGATAAAGCTTAGTGTTGAAGGACAATTTCCTTTGAAGTAGCTGGGGATTGAACCCATGACCACATGCATGCAAAGCATATGCTCTACCACTGAGCTACTGGCACTTGAGAAAGCTGTGCTGAGTTACATTTGCCTTGTACTCAAGCTAGTTGCTATTTTTCCAAATATAAATTTGGCAGAGAGAGATGTGCAACAGATAAAGCTTTGAGTTAAAGGATGACTTTCTTGGAGATGCTGGGGATTGAACCCAGGAACTCATACATGCAAAGCATGCGCTCTACCACTGAGCTACATCCCCTGATGGACTAACGCAAGTTTCCTGCAGGCGAGTGGAAAGTTCCACATTGCTTTGAAATGCTAGCTTGAGTAAAAGGGACATGTAACTCACCACAACCTTCAAAAGAGGCAGTAGCTCAATGGTAGAGCATATACTTTGCATGTGTGAGGCTAATGGAAAGTTCCACATTCCTTTAAATTGCTGGGGATTGAAACCAGGACCTTTGTTGCAAAAAAAATAAAAAATAAAACTTTTCAATTCTACAACTTTCCTTGGAGACGCTGAGATTGTACCCAGGAGCTCATACATGCAAATCATGTTCTCTACCACTGAACCACTGGCCCTTGTGAATGTTGGGCTGAGTTAAAAGTGCCTTGTACTCAAGCTAGATGCAAATTTCCCAACTAAAAAATTAGGCAGAGAGATGTGCAACAGATAAAGGTTTAAGTTAAAGGATAACTTTCCTTGGAGATGCTGGGGATTGAACCCAGGACCTCATACATGCAAAGCATGCGGTCTACCACTGAGCTACATCCCCTGATGGACTGAAGCAAGTTTCCTGCAGCCTAGTGGAAAGTTCCACATTGCGTTGAAATGCTAGCTTGAGTAAAAGGGACATGTAACTCACCACAACCTTCACAAGAGGCAGTAGCTCAATGGTAGAGCATATACTTTGCATGTGTGAGGCTAATGGAAAGTTCCACATTCCTTTAAATTGCTGGGGATTGAAACCAGGACCTTTGTTGCAAAAAAAAAAAAAAAAAAAAACTTTTCAATTCTACAACTTTCCTTGGAGACGCTGAGATTGAACCCAGGAGCTCATACATGCAAAGCATGTGCTGTACCACTGAACCACTGGCCCTTGTGAATGTTGGGCTGAGTTACATGTGCTTTGTACTCAAGCTAGATGCTAATTTTCCAACTAAATAATTAGGCAGAGAGAGATGTGCAACAGATAAAGGTTTGAGTTAAAGGAAAACTTTCCTTGGAGATGCTGGGGATTGAACCCAGGACCTCATACATGCAAAGAATGCGCTCTACCACTGAGCTACATCCCCTGATGGACTGAAGCAAGTTTCCTGCAGGCTAGTGGAAAGTTCCACATTGCTTTGAAATGCTAGCTTGAGTAAAAGGGACATGAAACTCACCACAACCTTCACAAGGGGCAGTAGCTCAATGTTAGAGCATATGCTTTGCATGTATTAGGCTAATGGAAAGTTCCAAATTGCTTTAAAATGCTGGGGATTGAACCCAGGACCTTTTTTGCAAAAGTTTTTTGCAAAAAAAATACAAAAAAATCCTTACAATTCAAAAAATTTCTTTGGTGACACTGGGGATTGAACCCAGGAGCTCATACATACAAAGCATGCGCTCTACCACTGAGCCACTGGACTTGTGAAGGTTGGGCTGAGTTACATGTACCTTATACTCAAGCTAGTTGCTATTTTTCCAAATATAAATTAGTTAGTGAGAGATGCGCAACAGATAAAGCTTAGTGTTGAAGGACAATATCCTTTGGAGTAGCTGGGGATTGAACCCATGACCACATGCATGCAAAGCATATGCTCTACCACTGAGCTACTGGCACGTGAGAAAGCTGTACTGAGTTACATTTGCCTTGTACTCAAGCTAGTTGCTATTTTTCAAAATATAAATTTGGCAGAGAGAGATGTGCAACAGATAAAGCTTTGAGTTAAAGGATGACTTTCTTGGAGATGCTGGGGATTGAACCCAGGAACTCATACATGCAAAGCATGTGCTCTACCACTGAGCTACATCCCCTGATGGACTAACGCAAGTTTCCTGCAGGCGAGTGGAAAGTTCCACATTGCTTTGAAATGCTAGCTTGAGTAAAAGGGACATGTAACTCACCACAACCTTCACAAGAGGCAGTAGCTCAATGGTAGAGCATATACTTTGCATGTGTGAGGCTAATGGAAAGTTCCACATTCCTTTAAATTGCTGGGGATTGAAACCAGGACCTTTGTTGCAAAAAAAATAAAAAATAAAACTTTCCAATTCTACAACTTTCCTTGGAGACGCTGAGATTGTACCCAGGAGCTCATACATGCAAAGCATGTTCTCTACCACTGAACCACTGGCCCTTGTGAATGTTGGGCTGAGTTACAAGTGCCTTGTACTCAAGCTAGATGCAAATTTCCCAACTAAAAAATTAGGCAGAGAGAGATGTGCAACAGATAAAGGTTTAAGGATAACGGATAACTTTCCTTGGAGATGCTGGGGATTGAACCCAGGACCTCATACATGCAAAGCATGCGGTCTACCACTGAGCTACATCCCCTGATGGACTGAAGCAAGTTTCCTGCAGCCTAGTGGAAAGTTCCACATTGCGTTGAAATGCTAGCTTGAGTAAAAGGGACATGTAACTCACCACAACCTTCACAAGAGGCAGTAGCTCAATGGTAGAGCATATACTTTGCATGTGTGAGGCTAATGGAAAGTTCCACATTCCTTTAAATTGCTGGGGATTGAAACCAGGACCTTTGTTGCAAAAAAAAAAAAAAAAAAACTTTTCAATTCTACAACTTTCCTTGGAGACGCTGAGATTGAACCCAGGAGCTCATACATGCAAAGCATGTGCTGTACCACTGAACCACTGGCCCTTGTGAATGTTGGGCTGAGTTACATGTGCTTTGTACTCAAGCTAGATGCTAATTTTCCAACTAAATAATTAGGCAGAGAGAGATGTGCAACAGATAAAGGTTTGAGTTAAAGGAAAACTTTCCTTGGAGATGCTGGGGATTGAACCCAGGACCTCATACATGCAAAGCATGCGCTCTACCACTGAGCTACATCCCCTGATGGACTGAAGCAAGTTTCCTGCAGGCGAGTGGAAAGTTCCACATTGCTAAGAAATGCTAGCTTGAGTAAAAGGGACATGAAACTCACCACAACCTTCACAGGGGGCAGTAGCTCAATGGTAGAGTATATGCTTTGCCTGTATGAGGCTAAAGGAAAGTTCCAAATTGCTTTAAAATGCTGGGGATTGAACCCAGGACATTTGTTGCAAAAAAAATCCAACAAAACAACTTTACAATTCTACGTGGTGACACGGGAACTTTCTTTGGAGACGCTGGGGATTGAACCCAGGAGCTCATACATGCAAAGCATGTGTTCTACCACTGAGCCACTGGCCCTAGTGAAGGTTGGGCTGAGATACATGTACCTTATACTCAAGCTAGCTGCCATTTTTCCAAATATAAATTAGGCAGAGAGAGATGCACAACAGATAAAGCTCTGAGGTGAAGTATAACTATCCTTGGAGTTGCTGGAGATTGAACCCATGACCACATGCATGCAAAGCATATGCTCTACCACTGAACCACTGGCCCTTGTGAATGTTGGGCTGAGTTACATGTGCCTTGTACTCAAGCTAGATGCTAATTTCCCAACTAAATAATTAGGCAGAGAGAGATGTGCAACAGATAAAGGTTTGAGTTAAATGATAACTTTCTTGGAGATGCTGGGGATTGAACCCAGGACCTCATACATGCAAAGCATGCGCTCTACCACTGAGCTACATCCCCTGACGGAATGAAGCAAGTTTCCTGCAGGCTAGTGGAAAGTTCCACATTGCTTTGAAATGCTAGCTTGAGTAAAAGGGACATGAAACTCACCACAACCTTCACAAGGGGCAGTAGCTCAATGGTAGAGCATATACTTTGCATGTGTGAGGCTAATGGAAAGTTCCACATTCCTTTAAATTGCTGGGGATTGAAACCAGGACCTTTGTTGCAAAAAAAATAAAAAATAAAACTTTTCAATTCTACAACTTTCCTTGGAGACGCTGAGATTGAACCCAGGAGCTCATACATGCAAAGCATGTTCTCTACCACTGAACCACTGGCCCTTGTGAATGTTGGGCTGAGTTACAAGTGCCTTGTACTCAAGCTAGATGCTAATTTCCCAACTAAAAAATTAGGCAGAGAGAGATGTGCAACAGATAAAGGTTTGAGTTAAAGGATAACTTTCCTTGGAGATGCTGGGGATTGAACCCAGGACCTCATACATGCAAAGCATGCGCTCTACCACTGAGCTACATCCCCTGATGGACTGAAGCAAGTTTCCTGCAGCCTAGTGGAAAGTTCCACATTGCGTTGAAATGCTAGCTTGAGTAAAAGGGACATGTAACTCACCACAACCTTCACAAGAGGCAGTAGCTCAATGGTAGAGCATATACTTTGCATGTGTGAGGCTAATGGAAAGTTCCACATTCCTATAAATTGCTGGGAATTGAAACCAGGACCTTTGTTGCAAAAAAAATAAAAATAAAAACTTTTCAATTCTACAACTTTCCTTGGAGACGCTGAGATTGATCCCAGGAGCTCATACATGCAAAGCATGTTCTCTACCACTGAACCACTGGCCCTTGTGAATGTTGGGCTGAGTTACAAGTGCCTTGTACTCAAGCTAGATGCAAATTTCCCAACTAAAGAATTAGGCAGAGAGAGATGTGCAACAGATAAAGGTTTGAGTTAAAGGATAACTTTCCTTGGAGATGCTGGGGATTGAACCCAGGACCTCATACATGCAAAGCATGCGCTCTACCACTGAGCTACATCCCCTGATGGACTGAAGCAAGTTTCCTGCAGGCTAGTGGAAAGTTCCACATTGCTTTGAAATGCTAGCTTGAGTAAAAGGGACATGAAACTCACCACAACCTTCACAAGGGGCAGTAGCTCAATGGTAGAGCAGGTGCTTTGCATGTATGAGGCTAAAGGAAAGTTCCAAATTGCTTTAAAATGCTGGGGATTTAACCCAGGACATTTCTTGCAAAAAATCCAACAAAATAACTTTACAATTCTACGTGGTAACACGGGAAATTTCCTTGGAGACGCTGGGGATTGAACCCATGACCACATGAATGCAAAGCATATGCTCTACCACTGAGCTACTATCATTTGAGAAAGCTGTGCTGAGTTACATGTGCCTTGTACTCAAGCTAGTTGTTATTTTTCCAAATATAAATTTGGCAGAGAGAGATGTGCAACAGAAAAAGCTTTGAGTTAAAGGATGACTTTCTTGGAGATGCTGGGGATTGAACCCAGGACCTCATACATGCAAAGCATGCGCTCTACCACTGAGCTACATCCCCTGATGGACTGAAGCAAGTTTCCTGCAGGCGAGTGGAAAGTTCCACATTGCTAAGAAATGCTAGCTTGAGTAAAAGGGACATGAAACTCACCACAACCTTCACAGGGGGCAGTAGCTCAATGGTAGAGTATATGCTTTGCATGTATGAGGCTAAAGGAAAGTTCCAAATTGCTTTAAAATGCTGGGGATTGAACCCAGGACATTTGTTGCAAAAAAAATCCAACAAAACAACTTCACAATTCTACGTGGTGACACGGGAACTTTCTTTGGAGACGCTGGGGATTGAACCCAGGAGCTCATACATGCAACGCATGTGTTCTACCACTGAGCCACTGGCCCTAGTGAAGGTTGGGCTGAGATACATGTACCTTATACTCAAGCTAGCTGCCATTTTTCCAAATATAAATTAGGCAGAGAGATGCACAACAGATAAAGCTTTGAGGTGAAGTATAACTATCCTTGGAGTTGCTGGAGATTGAACCCATGACCACATGCATGCAAAGCATATGCTCTACCACTGAGCTACTGGCACTTGAGAAAGCTGTGTTGAGTTACATGTGCCTTGTACTCAAGCTAGTTGTTATTTTTCCAAATATAAATTTGGCAGAGAGAGATGTGCAACAGATAAAGCTTTGAGTTAAAGGATGACTTTCTTGGAGATGCTGGGGATTGAACCCAGGACCTCATACATGCAAAGCATGCGCTCTACCACTGAGCTACATCCCCTGATGGACTGAAGCAAGTTTCCTGCAGCCTAGTGGAAAGTTCCACATTGCGTTGAAATGCTAGCTTGAGTAAAAGGGACATGTAACTCACCACAACCTTCACAAGAGGCAGTAGCTCAATGGTAGAGCATATACTTTGCATGTGTGAGGCTAATGGAAAGTTCCACATTCCTTTAAATTGCTGGGGATTGAAACCAGGACCTTTGTTGCAAAAAAAATAAAAAATAAAACTTTCCAATTCTACAACTTTCCTTGGAGAGGCTGAGATTGAACCCAGGAGCTCATACATGCAAAGCATGTTCTCTACCACTGAACCACTGGCCCTTGTGAATGTTGGGCTGAGTTACAAGTGCCTTGTACTCAAGCTAGATGCAAATTTCCCAACTAAAGAATTAGGCAGAGAGAGATTTGCAACAGATAAAGGTTTGAGTTAAAGGATAACTTTCCTTGGAGATGCTGGGAATTGAACCCAGGACCTCATACATGCAAAGCATGCGCTCTACCACTGAGCTACATCCCCTGATGGACTGAAGCAAGTTTCCTGCAGCCTAGTGGAAAGTTCCACATTACGTTGAAATGCTAGCTTGAGTAAAAGGGACATGTAACTCACCACAACCTTCACAAGAGGCAGTAGCTCAATGGTAGAGCATATACTTTGCATGTGTGAGGCTAATGGAAAGTTCCACATTCCTTTAAATTGCTGGGGATTGAAACCAGGACCTTTGTTGCAAAAATAAATAAATAAATAAAATTTTTCAATTCTACAACTTTCCTTGGAGACGCTGAGATTGATCCCAGGAGCTCATACATGCAAAGCATGTTCTCTACCACTGAACCACTGGCCCTTGTGAATGTTGGGCTGAGTTACAAGTGCCTTGTACTCAAGCTAGATGCTAATTTCCCATTTAAATAATTAGGCAGAGAGAGATGTGCAACAGATAAAGGTTTGAGTTAAAGGATAACTTTCCTTGGAGATGCTGGGGATTGAACCCAGGACCTCAACCATGCAAAGCATGCGCTCTACCACTGAGCTAAATCCCCTGATGGACTGAAGCAAGTTTCCTGCAGCCTAGTGGAACGTTCCACATTGCGTTGAAATGCTAGTTCGAGTAAAAGGGACATGTAACTCACCACAACCTTCACAAGAGGCAGTAGCTCAATGGTAGAGCATATACTTTGCATGTGTGAGGCTAATGGAAAGTTCCACATTCCTTTAAATTGCTGGGGCTTGAAACGAGGACCTTTGTTGCAAAAAAATAAAAAAAAATAAAAACTTTTCAATTCAACAACTTTCCTTGGAGACGCTGAGATTGAACCCAGGAGCTCATACATGCAAAGCATGTGCTCTACCACTGAACCACTGGCCCCTGTGAATGTCGGGCTGAGTTACATGTGCCTTGTACTCAAGCTAGATGCTAATTTCCCAACTAAATAATTAGGCAGAGAGAGATGTGCAACAGATAAAGGTTTGAGTTAAATGATAACTTTCCTTGGAGATGCTGGGGATTGAACCCAGGACCTCATACATGCAAAGCATGCGCTCTACCACTGAGCTACATCCCCTGACAGACTGAAGCAAGTTTCCTGCAGGCTAGTGGAAAGTTCCACATTGCTTTGAAATGCTAGCTTGAGTAAAAGGGACATGAAACTCACCACAACCTTCACAAGGGGCAGTAGCTCAATGGTAGAGCAGGTGCTTTGCATGTATGAGGCTAAAGGAAAGTTCCAAATTGCTTTAAAATGCTGGGGATTGAACCCAGGACCTTTGTTGCAAAAAAATCCAACAAAATAACTTTACAATTCTACGTGGTAACACAGGAACTTTCCTTGGAGACGCTGGGGATTGAACCCATGAACACATGAATGCAAGGCATATGCTCTACCACTGAGCTACTGTCACTTGAGAAAGCTGTGCTGAGTTACATGTGCCTTGTACTCAAGCTAGTTGTTATTTTTCCAAATATAAATTTGGCCGAGAGAGATGTGCAACAGAAAAAGCTTTGAGTTAAAGGATGACTTTCTTGGAGATGCTGGGGATTGAACCCAGGACCTCATACATGCAAAGCATGCGCTCTACCACTGAGCTACATCCCCTGATGGACTGAAGAAAGTTTCCTGCAGGCTAGTGGAAAGTTCCACATTGCTTTGAAATGCTAGCTTGAGTAAAAGGGACATGAAACTCACCACAACCTTCACAAGGGGCAGTAGCTCAATGGTAGAGCAGGTGCTTTGCATGTATGAGGCTAAAGGAAAGTTCCAAATTGCTTTAAAATGCTGGGGATTGAACCCAGGACATTTGTTGCAAAAAAAATCCAACAAAACAACTTTACAATTGTACGTGGTGACACGGGAACTTTCTTTGGAGACGGTGGGGATTGAACCCAGGAGCTCATACATGCAAAGCATGTGTTCTACCACTGAGCCACTGGCCCTAGTGAAGGTTGGGCTGAGATACATGTACCTTATACTCAAGCTAGCTGCCATTTTTCCAAATATAAATTAGGCAGAGAGAGATGCACAACAGATAAAGCTTTGAGGTGAAGTATAACTATCCTTGGAGTTGCTGGAGATTGAACCCATGACCACATGCATGCAAAGCATATGCTCTACCACTGAGCTACTGGCACTTGAGAAAGCCGTGTTGAGTTACATGTGCCTTGTACTCAAGCTAGTTGTTATTTTTCCAAATATAAATTTGGCAGAGAGAGATGTGCAACAGATAAAGCTTTGAGTTAAAGGATGACTTTCTTGGAGATGCTGGGGATTGAACCCAGGACCTTTTTTGCAAAAGTTTTTTGCAAAAAAAATACAAAAAAATCCTTGCAATTCAACAAATTTCTTTGGAGACACTGGGGATTGAACCCAGGACCTCATACATGCAAAGCATGCGCTCTACCACTGAGCTACATCCCCTGATGGACTGAAGCAAGTTTCCTGCAGCCTAGTGGAAAGTTCCACATTGCGTTGAAATGCTAGCTTGAGTAAAAGGAATATGTAACTCACCACAACCTTCACAAGAGGCAGTTACTCAATGGTAGAGCATATACTTTGCATGTGTGAGGCTAATGGAAAGTTCCACATTCCTTTAAATTGCTGGGGATTGAAACCAGGACCTTTGTTGCAAAAAAAATAAAAAATAAAACTTTTCAATTCTTCAACTTTCCTTGGAGACGCTGAGATTGAACCCAGGAGCTCATACATGCAAAGCATGTGCTCTACCACTGAACCAGTGGCCCTTGTGAATGTTGGGCTGAGTTACATGTGCCTTGTACTCAAGCTAGATGCTAATTTTCCAACTAAATAATTAGGCAGAGAGAGAGATGTGCAACAGATAAAGGTTTGAGTTAAAGGAAAACTTTCCTTGGAGATGCTGGGGATTGAACCCAGGACCTCATACATGCAAAGCATGCGCTCTACCACTGAGCTACATCCCCTGATGGACTGAAGCAAGTTTCCTGCAGGCTAGTGGAAAGTTCCACATTGCTTTGAAATGCTAGCTTGAGTAAAAGGGACATGAAACTCACCACAACCTTCACAAGGGGCAGTAGCTCAATGGTAGAGCATATGCTTTGCATGTATTAGGCTAATGGAAAGTTCCAAATTGCTTTAAATGCTGGGGATTGAACCCAGGACCTTTTTTGCAAAAGTTTTTTGCAAAAAAAATACAAAAAAATCCTTACAATTCAAAAAATTTCTTTGGAGACACTGGGGATTGAACCCAGGAGCTCATACATACAAAGCATGCGCTCTACCACTGAGCCACTGGACCTGTGAAGGTTGGGCTGAGTTACATGTACCTTATACTCAAGCTAGTTGCTATTTTTCCAAATATAAATTAGGCAGTGAGAGATGCGCAACAGATAAAGCTTAGTGTTGAAGGACAATTTCCTTTGGAGTAGCTGGGGATTGAACCCATGACCACATGCATGCAAAGCATATGCTCTACCACTGAGCTACTGGCACTTGAGAAAGCTGTGCTGAGTTACATTTGCCTTGTACTCAAGCTAGTTGCTATTTTTCCAAATATAAATTTGGCAGAGAGAGATGTGCAACAGATAAAGCTTTGAGTTAAAGGATGACTTTCTTGGAGATGCTGGGGATTGAACCCAGGACCTCATACATGCAAAGCATGCGCTCTACCACTGAACCACTGGCCCTTGTGAATGTTGGGCTGAGTTACATGTGCTTTGTACTCAAGCTAGATGCTAATTTTCCAACTAAATAATTAGGCAGAGAGAGATGTGCAACAGATAAAGGTTTGAGTTAAAGGATAACTTTCCTTGGAGATGCTGGGGATTGAACCCAGGACCTCAACCATGCAAAGCATGCGCTCTACCACTGAGCTAAATCCCCTGATGGACTGAAGCAAGTTTCCTGCAGCCTAGTGGAAAGTTCCACATTGCGTTGAAATGCTAGCTTGAGTAAAAGGGACATGTAACTCACCACAACCTTCACAAGAGGCAGTAGCTCAATGGTAGAGCATATACTTTGCATGTGTGAGGCTAATGGAAAGTTCCACATTCCTATAAATTGCTGGGAATTGAAACCAGGACCTTTGTTGCAAAAAAAATAAAAATAAAAACTTTTCAATTCTACAACTTTCCTTGGAGACGCTGAGATTGATCCCAGGAGCTCATACATGCAAAGCATGTTCTCTACCACTGAACCACTGGCCCTTGTGAATGTTGGGCTGAGTTACAAGTGCCTTGTACTCAAGCTAGATGCAAATTTCCCAACTAAAGAATTAGGCAGAGAGAGATGTGCAACAGATAAAGGTTTGAGTTAAAGGATAACTTTCCTTGGAGATGCTGGGGATTGAACCCAGGACCTCATACATGCAAAGCATGCGCTCTACCACTGAGCTACATCCCCTGATGGACTGAAGCAAGTTTCCTGCAGGCTAGTGGAAAGTTCCACATTGCTTTGAAATGCTAGCTTGAGTAAAAGGGACATGAAACTCACCACAACCTTCACAAGGGGCAGTAGCTCAATGGTAGAGCAGGTGCTTTGCATGTATGAGGCTAAAGGAAAGTTCCAAATTGCTTTAAAATGCTGGGGATTTAACCCAGGACATTTCTTGCAAAAAATCCAACAAAATAACTTTACAATTCTACGTGGTAACACGGGAAATTTCCTTGGAGACGCTGGGGATTGAACCCATGACCACATGAATGCAAAGCATATGCTCTACCACTGAGCTACTATCATTTGAGAAAGCTGTGCTGAGTTACATGTGCCTTGTACTCAAGCTAGTTGTTATTTTTCCAAATATAAATTTGGCAGAGAGAGATGTGCAACAGAAAAAGCTTTGAGTTAAAGGATGACTTTCTTGGAGATGCTGGGGATTGAACCCAGGACCTCATACATGCAAAGCATGCGCTCTACCACTGAGCTACATCCCCTGATGGACTGAAGCAAGTTTCCTGCAGGCGAGTGGAAAGTTCCACATTGCTAAGAAATGCTAGCTTGAGTAAAAGGGACATGAAACTCACCACAACCTTCACAGGGGGCAGTAGCTCAATGGTAGAGTATATGCTTTGCATGTATGAGGCTAAAGGAAAGTTCCAAATTGCTTTAAAATGCTGGGGATTGAACCCAGGACATTTGTTGCAAAAAAAATCCAACAAAACAACTTCACAATTCTACGTGGTGACACGGGAACTTTCTTTGGAGACGCTGGGGATTGAACCCAGGAGCTCATACATGCAACGCATGTGTTCTACCACTGAGCCACTGGCCCTAGTGAAGGTTGGGCTGAGATACATGTACCTTATACTCAAGCTAGCTGCCATTTTTCCAAATATAAATTAGGCAGAGAGATGCACAACAGATAAAGCTTTGAGGTGAAGTATAACTATCCTTGGAGTTGCTGGAGATTGAACCCATGACCACATGCATGCAAAGCATATGCTCTACCACTGAGCTACTGGCACTTGAGAAAGCTGTGTTGAGTTACATGTGCCTTGTACTCAAGCTAGTTGTTATTTTTCCAAATATAAATTTGGCAGAGAGAGATGTGCAACAGATAAAGCTTTGAGTTAAAGGATGACTTTCTTGGAGATGCTGGGGATTGAACCCAGGACCTCATACATGCAAAGCATGCGCTCTACCACTGAGCTACATCCCCTGATGGACTGAAGCAAGTTTCCTGCAGCCTAGTGGAAAGTTCCACATTGCGTTGAAATGCTAGCTTGAGTAAAAGGGACATGTAACTCACCACAACCTTCACAAGAGGCAGTAGCTCAATGGTAGAGCATATACTTTGCATGTGTGAGGCTAATGGAAAGTTCCACATTCCTTTAAATTGCTGGGGATTGAAACCAGGACCTTTGTTGCAAAAAAAATAAAAAATAAAACTTTCCAATTCTACAACTTTCCTTGGAGAGGCTGAGATTGAACCCAGGAGCTCATACATGCAAAGCATGTTCTCTACCACTGAACCACTGGCCCTTGTGAATGTTGGGCTGAGTTACAAGTGCCTTGTACTCAAGCTAGATGCAAATTTCCCAACTAAAGAATTAGGCAGAGAGAGATTTGCAACAGATAAAGGTTTGAGTTAAAGGATAACTTTCCTTGGAGATGCTGGGAATTGAACCCAGGACCTCATACATGCAAAGCATGCGCTCTACCACTGAGCTACATCCCCTGATGGACTGAAGCAAGTTTCCTGCAGCCTAGTGGAAAGTTCCACATTACGTTGAAATGCTAGCTTGAGTAAAAGGGACATGTAACTCACCACAACCTTCACAAGAGGCAGTAGCTCAATGGTAGAGCATATACTTTGCATGTGTGAGGCTAATGGAAAGTTCCACATTCCTTTAAATTGCTGGGGATTGAAACCAGGACCTTTGTTGCAAAAATAAATAAATAAATAAAATTTTTCAATTCTACAACTTTCCTTGGAGACGCTGAGATTGATCCCAGGAGCTCATACATGCAAAGCATGTTCTCTACCACTGAACCACTGGCCCTTGTGAATGTTGGGCTGAGTTACAAGTGCCTTGTACTCAAGCTAGATGCTAATTTCCCATTTAAATAATTAGGCAGAGAGAGATGTGCAACAGATAAAGGTTTGAGTTAAAGGATAACTTTCCTTGGAGATGCTGGGGATTGAACCCAGGACCTCAACCATGCAAAGCATGCGCTCTACCACTGAGCTAAATCCCCTGATGGACTGAAGCAAGTTTCCTGCAGCCTAGTGGAACGTTCCACATTGCGTTGAAATGCTAGTTCGAGTAAAAGGGACATGTAACTCACCACAACCTTCACAAGAGGCAGTAGCTCAATGGTAGAGCATATACTTTGCATGTGTGAGGCTAATGGAAAGTTCCACATTCCTTTAAATTGCTGGGGCTTGAAACGAGGACCTTTGTTGCAAAAAAATAAAAAAAAATAAAAACTTTTCAATTCAACAACTTTCCTTGGAGACGCTGAGATTGAACCCAGGAGCTCATACATGCAAAGCATGTGCTCTACCACTGAACCACTGGCCCCTGTGAATGTCGGGCTGAGTTACATGTGCCTTGTACTCAAGCTAGATGCTAATTTCCCAACTAAATAATTAGGCAGAGAGAGATGTGCAACAGATAAAGGTTTGAGTTAAATGATAACTTTCCTTGGAGATGCTGGGGATTGAACCCAGGACCTCATACATGCAAAGCATGCGCTCTACCACTGAGCTACATCCCCTGACAGACTGAAGCAAGTTTCCTGCAGGCTAGTGGAAAGTTCCACATTGCTTTGAAATGCTAGCTTGAGTAAAAGGGACATGAAACTCACCACAACCTTCACAAGGGGCAGTAGCTCAATGGTAGAGCAGGTGCTTTGCATGTATGAGGCTAAAGGAAAGTTCCAAATTGCTTTAAAATGCTGGGGATTGAACCCAGGACCTTTGTTGCAAAAAAATCCAACAAAATAACTTTACAATTCTACGTGGTAACACAGGAACTTTCCTTGGAGACGCTGGGGATTGAACCCATGAACACATGAATGCAAGGCATATGCTCTACCACTGAGCTACTGTCACTTGAGAAAGCTGTGCTGAGTTACATGTGCCTTGTACTCAAGCTAGTTGTTATTTTTCCAAATATAAATTTGGCCGAGAGAGATGTGCAACAGAAAAAGCTTTGAGTTAAAGGATGACTTTCTTGGAGATGCTGGGGATTGAACCCAGGACCTCATACATGCAAAGCATGCGCTCTACCACTGAGCTACATCCCCTGATGGACTGAAGAAAGTTTCCTGCAGGCTAGTGGAAAGTTCCACATTGCTTTGAAATGCTAGCTTGAGTAAAAGGGACATGAAACTCACCACAACCTTCACAAGGGGCAGTAGCTCAATGGTAGAGCAGGTGCTTTGCATGTATGAGGCTAAAGGAAAGTTCCAAATTGCTTTAAAATGCTGGGGATTGAACCCAGGACATTTGTTGCAAAAAAAATCCAACAAAACAACTTTACAATTGTACGTGGTGACACGGGAACTTTCTTTGGAGACGGTGGGGATTGAACCCAGGAGCTCATACATGCAAAGCATGTGTTCTACCACTGAGCCACTGGCCCTAGTGAAGGTTGGGCTGAGATACATGTACCTTATACTCAAGCTAGCTGCCATTTTTCCAAATATAAATTAGGCAGAGAGAGATGCACAACAGATAAAGCTTTGAGGTGAAGTATAACTATCCTTGGAGTTGCTGGAGATTGAACCCATGACCACATGCATGCAAAGCATATGCTCTACCACTGAGCTACTGGCACTTGAGAAAGCCGTGTTGAGTTACATGTGCCTTGTACTCAAGCTAGTTGTTATTTTTCCAAATATAAATTTGGCAGAGAGAGATGTGCAACAGATAAAGCTTTGAGTTAAAGGATGACTTTCTTGGAGATGCTGGGGATTGAACCCAGGACCTTTTTTGCAAAAGTTTTTTGCAAAAAAAATACAAAAAAATCCTTGCAATTCAACAAATTTCTTTGGAGACACTGGGGATTGAACCCAGGACCTCATACATGCAAAGCATGCGCTCTACCACTGAGCTACATCCCCTGATGGACTGAAGCAAGTTTCCTGCAGCCTAGTGGAAAGTTCCACATTGCGTTGAAATGCTAGCTTGAGTAAAAGGAATATGTAACTCACCACAACCTTCACAAGAGGCAGTTACTCAATGGTAGAGCATATACTTTGCATGTGTGAGGCTAATGGAAAGTTCCACATTCCTTTAAATTGCTGGGGATTGAAACCAGGACCTTTGTTGCAAAAAAAATAAAAAATAAAACTTTTCAATTCTTCAACTTTCCTTGGAGACGCTGAGATTGAACCCAGGAGCTCATACATGCAAAGCATGTGCTCTACCACTGAACCAGTGGCCCTTGTGAATGTTGGGCTGAGTTACATGTGCCTTGTACTCAAGCTAGATGCTAATTTTCCAACTAAATAATTAGGCAGAGAGAGAGATGTGCAACAGATAAAGGTTTGAGTTAAAGGAAAACTTTCCTTGGAGATGCTGGGGATTGAACCCAGGACCTCATACATGCAAAGCATGCGCTCTACCACTGAGCTACATCCCCTGATGGACTGAAGCAAGTTTCCTGCAGGCTAGTGGAAAGTTCCACATTGCTTTGAAATGCTAGCTTGAGTAAAAGGGACATGAAACTCACCACAACCTTCACAAGGAGCAGTAGCTCAATGGTAGAGCATATGCTTTGCATGTATTAGGCTAATGGAAAGTTCCAAATTGCTTTAAATGCTGGGGATTGAACCCAGGACCTTTTTTGCAAAAGTTTTTTGCAAAAAAAATACAAACAAATCCTTACAATTCAACAAATTTCTTTGGAGACACTGGGGATTGAACCAAGGAGCTCATACATACAAAGCATGCGCTCTACCACTGAGCCACTGGACCTGTGAAGGTTGGGCTGAGTTACATGTACCTTATACTCAAGCTAGTTGCTATTTTTCCAAATATAAATTAGGCAGTGAGAGATGCGCAACAGATAAAGCTTAGTGTTGAAGGACAATTTCCTTTGGAGTAGCTGGGGATTGAACCCATGACCACATGCATGCAAAGCATATGCTCTACCACTGAGCTACTGGCACTTGAGAAAGCTGTGCTGAGTTACATTTGCCTTGTACTCAAGCTAGTTGCTATTTTTCCAAATATAAATTTGGCAGAGAGAGATGTGCAACAGATAAAGCTTTGAGTTAAAGGATGACTTTCTTGGAGATGCTGGGGATTGAACCCAGGACCTCATACATGCAAAGCATGCGCTCTACCACTGAACCACTGGCCCTTGTGAATGTTGGGCTGAGTTACATGTGCTTTGTACTCAAGCTAGATGCTAATTTTCCAACTAAATAATTAGGCAGAGAGAGATGTGCAACAGATAAAGGTTTGAGTTAAAGGATAACTTTCCTTGGAGATGCTGGGGATTGAACCCAGGACCTCAACCATGCAAAGCATGCGCTCTACCACTGAGCTAAATCCCCTGATGGACTGAAGCAAGTTTCCTGCAGCCTAGTGGAAAGTTCCACATTGCGTTGAAATGCTAGTTCGAGTAAAAGGGACATGTAACTCACCACAACCTTCACAAGAGGCAGTAGCTCAATTTTAGAGCATATACTTTGCATGTGTGAGGCTAATGGAAAGTTCCACATTCCTTTAAATTGCTGGGGCTTGAAACGAGGACCTTTGTTGCAAAAAAATAAAAAAAAATAAAAACTTTTCAATTCAACAACTTTCCTTGGAGACGCTGAGATTGAACCCAGGGGCTCATACATGCAAAGCATGTGCTCTACCACTGAACCACTGGCCCTTGTGAATGTCGGGCTGAGTTACATGTGCCTTGTACTCAAGCTAGATGCTAATTTCCCAACTAAATAATTAGGCAGAGAGAGATGTGCAACAGATAAAGGTTTGAGTTAAATGACAACTTTCCTTGGAGATGCTGGGGATTGAACCCAGGACCTCATACATGCAAAGCATGCGCTCTACCACTGAGCTACATCCCCTGACGGACTGAAGTAAGTTTCCTGCAGGCTAGTGGAAAGTTCCACATTGCTTTGAAATGCTAGCTTGAGTAAAAGGGACATGAAACTCACCACAACCTTCACAAGGGGCAGTAGCTCAATGGTAGAGCATATACTTTGCATGTGTGAGGCTAATGGAAAGTTCCACATTCCTTTAAATTGCTGGGGCTTGAAACGAGGACCTTTGTTGCAAAAAAATAAAAAAAAATAAAAACTTTTCAATTCAACAACTTTCCTTGGAGACGCTGAGATTGAACCCAGGAGCTCATACATGCAAAGCATGTGCTCTACCACTGAACCACTGGCCCTTGTGAATGTTGGGCTGAGTTACATGTGCCTTGTACTCAAGCTAGATGCTAAATTCCCAACTAAATAATTAGGCAGAGAGAGATGTGCAACAGATAAAGGTTTGAGTTAAAGGATAACTTTCCTTGGAGATGCTGGGGATTGAACCCAGGACCTCATACATGCAAAGCATGCGCTCTACCACTGAGCTACATCCCCTGATGGACTGAAGCAAGTTTCCTGCAGGCTAGTGGAAAGTTCCACATTGCTAAGAAATGCTAGCTTGAGTAAAAGGGACATGAAACTCACCACAACCTTCACAAGGGGCAGTAGCTCAATGGTAGAGCAGGTGCTTTGCATGTATGAGGCTAAAGGAAAGTTCCAAATTGCTTTAAAATGCTGGGGATTGAACCCAGGACATTTGTTGCAAAAAAATCCAAAAAAATAACTTTACAATTCTACGTGGTAACACGGGAACTTTTCTTGGAGAAGCTGGGGATTGAACCCATGACCACACGAATGCAAAGCATATGCTCTACCACTGAGCTACTGTCACTTGAGAAAGCTGTGCTGAGTTACATGTGCCTTGTACTCAAGCTAGTTGTTATTTTTCCAAATATAAATTTGGCAGAGAGAGATGTGCAACAGAAAAAGCTTTGAGTTAAAGGATGACTTTCTTGGAGATGCTGGGGATTGAACCCAGGACCTCATACATGCAAAGCATGCAGTCTACCACTGAGCTACATCCCCTGATGGACTGAAGCATGTTTCCTGCAGCCTAGTGGAAAGTTCCACATTGCGTTGAAATGCTAGCTTGAGTAAAAGGGACATGTAACTCACCACAACCTTCACAAGAGGCAGTAGCTCAATGGTAGAGCATATACTTTGCATGTGTGAGGCTAATGGAAAGTTCCACATTCCTTTAAATTGCTGGGGCTTGAAACGAGGACCTTTGTTGCAAAAAAATTAAAAAAAATAAAAACTTTTCAATTCAACAACTTTCCTTGGAGACGCTGAGATTGAACCCAGGAGCTCATACATGCAAAGCATGTGCTGTACCACTGAACCACTGGCCCTTGTGAATGTCAGGCTGAGTTACATGTGCCTTGTACTCAAGCTAAATGCTAATTTCCCAACTAAATAATTAGGCAGAGAGAGATGTGCAACAGATAAAGGTTTGAGTTAAATGATAACTTTCCTTGGAGATGCTGGGGATTGAACCCAGGACCTCATACATGCAAAGCATGCGCTCTACCACTGAGCTACATCCCCTGACGGACTGAAGCAAGTTTCCTGCAGGCTAGTGGAAAGTTCCACATTGCTTTGAAATGCTAGCTTGAGTAAAAGGGACATGAAACTCACCACAACCTTCACAAGGGGCAGTAGCTCAATGGTAGAGCAGGTGCTTTGCATGTATGAGGCTAAAGGAAAGTTCCAAATTGCTTTAAAATGCTGGGGATTGAACCCAGGACCTTTGTTGCAAAAAATCCAACAAAATAACTTTACAATTCTACGTGGTAACACAGGAACTTTCCTTGGAGACGCTGGGGATTGAACCCATAACCACATGAATGCAAGGCATATGCTCTACCACTGAGCTACTGTCACTTGAGAAAGCTGTGCTGAGTTACATGTGCCTTGTACTCAAGCTAGTTGTTATTTTTCCAAATATAAATTTGGCCGAGAGAGATGTGCAACAGAAAAAGCTTTGAGTTAAAGGATGACTTTCTTGGAGATGCTGGGGATTGAACCCAGGACCTCATACATGCAAAGCATGCGCTCTACCACTGAGCTACATCCCCTGATAGACTGAACAAAGTTTCCTGCAGGCTAGTGGAAAGTTCCACATTGCTTTGAAATGCTAGCTTGAGTAAAAGGGACATGAAACTCACCACAACCTTCACAAGGGGCAGTAGCTCAATGGTAGAGCAGGTGCTTTGCATGTATGAGGCTAAAGGAAAGTTCCAAATTGCTTTAAAATGCTGGGGATTGAACCCAGGACATTTCTTGCAAAAAAATCCAACAAAATAACTTTACAACTCTACGTGGTAACACGGGAACTTTCCAGGGAGACGCTGGGGATTGAACCCATGACCACATGAATGCAAAGCATATGCTCTACCACTGAGCTACTGTCACTTGAGAAAGCTGTGGTGAGTTACATGTGCCTTGTACTCAAGCTAGTTGTTATTTTTCCAAATATAAATTTTGCAGTGAGAGATGTGCAACAGAAAAAGCTTTGAGTTAAAGGATGACTTTCTTGGAGATGCTGGGGATTGAACCCAGGACCTCATACATGCAAAGCATGCGCTCTACCACTG
This sequence comes from Pseudorasbora parva, assembly GCF_024679245.1. Lineage (NCBI taxonomy): Eukaryota > Metazoa > Chordata > Actinopteri > Cypriniformes > Gobionidae > Pseudorasbora > Pseudorasbora parva. The sequence continues at coordinate 14,458,464 of NC_090191.1, read as the reverse complement.
AGCTACATCCCCTGATGGACTGAAGCAAGTTTCCTGCAGGCGAGTGGAAAGTTCCACATTGCTAAGAAATGCTAGCTTGAGTAAAAGGGACATGAAACTCACCACAACCTTCACAGGGGGCAGTAGCTCAATGGTAGAGTATATGCTTTGCATGTATGAGGCTAAAGGAAAGTTCCAAATTGCTTTAAAATGCTGGGGATTGAACCCAGGACATTTGTTGCAAAAAAATTCCAACAAAACAACTTTACAATTCTACGTGGTGACACGGGAACTTTCTTTGGAGACGCTGGGGATTGAACCCAGGAGCTCATTCATGCAAAGCATGTGTTCTACCACTGAGCCACTGGCCCTAGTGAAGGTTGGGCTGAGATACATGTACCTTATACTCAAGCTAGCTGCCATTTTTCCAAATATAAATTAGGCAGAGAGAGATGCACAACAGATAAAGCTTTGAGGTGAAGTATAACTATCCTTGGAGTTGCTGGAGATTGAACCCATGACCACATGCATGCAAAGCATATGCTCTACCACTGAGCTACTGGCACTTGAGAAAGCTGTGTTGAGTTACATGTGCCTTGTACTCAAGCTAGTTGTTATTTTTCCAAATATAAATTTGGCAGAGAGAGATGTGCAACAGATAAAGCTTTGAGTTAAAGGATGACTTTCTTGGAGATGCTGGGGATTGAACCCAGGACCTCATACATGCAAAGCATGCGCTCTACCACTGAGCTACATCCCCTGATGGACTAAAGCAAGTTTCCTGCAGCCTAGTGGAAAGTTCCACATTGCGTTGAAATGCTAGCTTGAGTAAAAGGAACATGTAACTTACCACAACCTTCACAAGAGGCAGTTGCTCAATGGTAGAGCATATACTTTGCATGTGTGAGGCTAATGGAAAGTTCCACATTCCTTTAAATTGCTGGGGATTGAAACCAGGACCTTTGTTGCAAAAAAAATAAAAAATAAAACTTTTTCAATTCTTCAACTTTCCTTGGAGACGCTGAGATTGAACCCAGGAGCTCATACATGCAAAGCATGTGCTCTACCACTGAACCACTGGCCCTTGTGAATGTTGGGCTGAGTTACATGTGCCTTGTACTCAAGCTAGATGCTAATTTTCCAACTAAATAATTAGGCAGAGAGAGATGTGCAACAGATAAAGGTTTGAGTTAAAGGAAAACTTTCCTTGGAGATGCTGGGGATTGAACCCAGGACCTCATACATGCAAAGCATGCGCTCTACCACTGAGCTACATCCCCTGATGGACTGAAGCAAGTTTCCTGCAGCCTAGTGGAAAGTTCCACATTGCTTTGAAATGCTAGCTTGAGTAAAAGGGACATGAAACTCACCACAACCTTCACAAGGGGCAGTAGCTCAATGGTAGAGCATATGCTTTGCATGTATTAGGCTAATGGAAAGTTCCAAATTGCTTTAAATGCTGGGGATTGAACCCAGGACCTTTTTTGCAAAAGTTTTTTGCAAAAAAAATACAAAAAAATCCTTACAATTCAACAAATTTCTTTGGAGACACTGGGGATTGAACCCAGGAGCTCATACATACAAAGCATGCGCTCTACCACTGAGCCACTGGCCCTAGTGAAGGTTGGGCTGAGATACATGTACCTTATACTCAAGCTAGCTGCCATTTTTCCAAATATAAATTAGGCAGAGAGAGATGCACAACAGATAAAGCTTTGAGGTGAAGTATAACTATCCTTGGAGTTGCTGGAGATTGAACCCATGACCACACGCATGCAAAGCATATGCTCTACCACTGAGCTACTGGCACTTGAGAAAGCTGTGTTGAGTTACATGTGCCTTGTACTCAAGCTAGTTGTTATTTTTCCAAATATAAATTTGGCAGAGAGAGATGTGCAACAGATAAAGCTTTGAGTTAAAGGATGACTTTCTTGGAGATGCTGGGGATTGAACCCAGGACCTCATACATGCAAAGCATGCGCTCTACCACTGAGCTACATCCCCTGATGGACTGAAGCAAGTTTCCTGCAGCCTAGTGGAAAGTTCCACATTGCGTTGAAATGCTAGCTTGAGTAAAAGTTACATGTAACTCACCACAACCTTCACAAGAGGCAGTTGCTCAATGGTAGAGCATATACTTTGCATGTGTGAGGCTAATGGAAAGTTCCACATTCCTTTAAATTGCTGGGGATTGAAACCAGGACCTTTGTTGCAAAAAAAATAAAAAATAAAACTTTTCAATTCTTCAACTTTCCTTGGAGACGCTGAGATTGAACCCAGGAGCTCATACATGCAAAGCATGTGCTCTACCACTGAACCACTGGCCCTTGTGAATGTTGGTCTGAGTTACATGTGCCTTGTACTCAAGCTAGATGCTAATTTTCCAACTAAATAATTAGGCAGAGAGAGATGTGCAACAGATAAAGGTTTGAGTTAAAGGAAAACTTTCCTTGGAGATGCTGGGGATTGAACCCAGGACCTCATACATGCAAAGCATGCGCTCTACCACTGAGCTACATCCCCTGATGGACTGAAGCAAGTTTCCTGCAGGCTAGTGGAAAGTTCCACATTGCTTTGAAATGCTAGCTTGAGTAAAAGGGACATGAAACTCACCACAACCTTCACAAGGGGCAGTAGCTCAATGGTAGAGCATATGCTTTGCATGTATTAGGCTAATGGAAAGTTCCAAATTGCTTTAAATGCTGGGGATTGAACCCAGGACCTTTTTTGCAAAAGTTTTTTGCAAAAAAAATACAAACAAATCCTTACAATTCAACAAATTTCTTTGGAGACACTGGGGATTGAACCAAGGAGCTCATACATACAAAGCATGCGCTCTACCACTGAGCCACTGGACTTGTGAAGGTTGGGCTGAGTTACATGTACCTTATACTCAAGCTAGTTGCTATTTTTCCAAATATAAATTAGGCAGTGAGAGATGCGCAACAGATAAAGCTTAGTGTTGAAGGACAATTTCCTTTGAAGTAGCTGGGGATTGAACCCATGACCACATGCATGCAAAGCATATGCTCTACCACTGAGCTACTGGCACTTGAGAAAGCTGTGCTGAGTTACATTTGCCTTGTACTCAAGCTAGTTGCTATTTTTCCAAATATAAATTTGGCAGAGAGAGATGTGCAACAGATAAAGCTTTGAGTTAAAGGATGACTTTCTTGGAGATGCTGGGGATTGAACCCAGGAACTCATACATGCAAAGCATGCGCTCTACCACTGAGCTACATCCCCTGACGGACTAACGCAAGTTTCCTGCAGGCGAGTGGAAAGTTCCACATTGCTTTGAAATGCTAGCTTGAGTAAAAGGGACATGTAACTCACCACAACCTTCACAAGAGGCAGTAGCTCAATGGTAGAGCATATACTTTGCATGTGTGAGGCTAATGGAAAGTTCCACATTCCTTTAAATTGCTGGGGATTGAAACCAGGACCTTTGTTGCAAAAAAAATAAAAAATAAAACTTTTCAATTCTACAACTTTCCTTGGAGACGCTGAGATTGTACCCAGGAGCTCATACATGCAAATCATGTTCTCTACCACTGAACCACTGGCCCTTGTGAATGTTGGGCTGAGTTACAAGTGCCTTGTACTCAAGCTAGATGCAAATTTCCCAACTAAAAAATTAGGCAGAGAGAGATGTGCAACAGATAAAGGTTTAAGTTAAAGGATAACTTTCCTTGGAGATGCTGGGGATTGAACCCAGGACCTTTTTTGCAAAAGTTTTTTGCAAAAAAAATACAAAAAAATCCTTACAATTCAAAAAAATTCTTTGGTGACACTGGGGATTGAACCCAGGAGCTCATACATACAAAGCATGCGCTCTACCACTGAGCCACTGGACTTGTGAAGGTTGGGCTGAGTTACATGTACCTTATACTCAAGCTAGTTGCTATTTTTCCAAATATAAATTAGGCAGTGAGAGATGCGCAACAGATAAAGCTTAGTGTTGAAGGACAATTTCCTTTGGAGTAGCTGGGGATTGAACCCATGACCACATGCATGCAAAGCATATGCTCTACCACTGAGCTACTGGCACTTGAGAAAGCTGTGCTGAGTTACATTTGCCTTGTACTCAAGCTAGTTGCTATTTTTCCAAATTTAAATTTGGCAGAGAGAGATGTGCAACAGATAAAGCTTTGAGTTAAAGGATGACTTTCTTGGAGATGCTGGGGATTGAACCCAGGACCTCATACATGCAAAGCATGCGCTCTACCACTGAGCTACATCCCCTGACGGACTAACGCAAGTTTCCTGCAGGCGAGTGGAAAGTTCCACATTGCTTTGAAATGCTAGCTTGAGTAAAAGGGACATGTAACTCACCACAACCTTCACAAGAGGCAGTAGCTCAATGGTAGAGCATATACTTTGCATGTGTGAGGCTAATGGAAAGTTCCACATTCCTTTAAATTGCTGGGGATTGAAACCAGGACCTTTGTTGCAAAAAAAATAAAAAATAAAACTTTTCAATTCTACAACTTTCCTTGGAGACGCTGAGATTGAACCCAGGAGCTCATACATGCAAAGCATGTTCTCTACCACTGAACCACTGGCCCTTGTGAATGTTGGGCTGAGTTACAAGTGCCTTGTACTCAAGCTAGATGCAAATTTCCCAACTAAAAAATTAGGCAGAGAGAGATGTGCAACAGAAAAAGCTTTGAGTTAAAGGATGACTTTCTTGGAGATGCTGGGGATTGAACCCAGGACCTCATACATGCAAAGCATGCGCTCTACCACTGAGCTACATCCCATGATGGACTGAAGCAAGTTTCCTGCTGGCGAGTGGAAAGTTCCACCTTGCTAAGAAATGCTAGCTTGAGTAAAAGGGACATGTAACTCACCACAACCTTCACAAGAGGCAGTAGCTCAATGGTAGAGCAGGTGCTTTGCATGTATGAGGCTAAAGGAAAGTTCCAAATTGCTTTAAAATGCTGGGGATTGAACCCAGGACATTTGTTGCAAAAAAATCCAAAAAAATAACTTTACAATTCTACGTGGTAACACGGGAACTTTTCTTGGAGAAGCTGGGGATTGAACCCATGACCACACGAATGCAAAGCATATGCTCTACCACTGAGCTACTGTCACTTGAGAAAGCTGTGCTGAGTTACATGTGCCTTGTACTCAAGCTAGTTGTTATTTTTCCAAATATAAATTTGGCAGAGAGAGATGTGCAACAGAAAAAGCTTTGAGTTAAAGGATGACTTTCTTGGAGATGCTGGGGATTGAACCCAGGACCTCATACATGCAAAGCATGCAGTCTACCACTGAGCTACATCCCCTGATGGACTGAAGCAAGTTTCCTGCAGCCTAGTGGAAAGTTCCACATTGCGTTGAAATGCTAGCTTGAGTAAAAGGGACATGTAACTCACCACAACCTTCACAAGAGGCAGTAGCTCAATGGTAGAGCATATACTTTGCATGTGTGAGGCTAATGGAAAGTTCCACATTCCTTTAAATTGCTGGGGATTGAAACCAGGACCTTTGTTGCAAAAAAAAAAAAAAAAAAAAACTTTTCAATTCTACAACTTTCCTTGGAGACGCTGAGATTGAACCCAGGAGCTCATACATGCAAAGCATGTGCTGTACCACTGAACCACTGGCCCTTGTGAATGTTGGGCTGAGTTACATGTGCTTTTTACTCAAGCTAGATGCTAATTTTCCAACTAAATAATTAGGCAGAGAGAGATGTGCAACAGATAAAGGTTTGAGTTAAAGGAAAACTTTCCTCGGAGATGCTGGGGATTGAACCCAGGACCTCATACATGCAAAGCATGCGCTCTACCACTGAGCTACATCCCCTGACGGACTAACGCAAGTTTCCTGCAGGCGAGTGGAAAGTTCCACATTGCTTTGAAATGCTAGCTTGAGTAAAAGGGACATGTAACTCACCACAACCTTCACAAGAGGCAGTAGCTCAATGGTAGAGCATATACTTTGCATGTGTGAGGCTAATGGAAAGTTCCACATTCCTTTAAATTGCTGGGGATTGAAACCAGGACCTTTGTTGCAAAAAAAATAAAAAATAAAACTTTTCAATTCTACAACTTTCCTTGGAGACGCTGAGATTGAACCCAGGAGCTCATACATGCAAAGCATGTTCTCTACCACTGAACCACTGGCCCTTGTGAATGTTGGGCTGAGTTACAAGTGCCTTGTACTCAAGCTAGATGCTAATTTCCCAACTAAAAAATTAGGCAGAGAGAGATGTGCAACAGAAAAAGCTTTGAGTTAAAGGATGACTTTCTTGGAGATGCTGGGGATTGAACCCAGGACCTCATACATGCAAAGCATGCGCTCTACCACTGAGCTACATCCCCTGATGGACTGAAGCAAGTTTCCTGCTGGCGAGTGGAAAGTTCCACCTTGCTAAGAAATGCTAGCTTGAGTAAAAGGGACATGTAACTCACCACAACCTTCACAAGAGGCAGTAGCTCAATGGTAGAGCATATACTTTGCATGTGTGAGGCTAATGGAAAGTTCCACATTCCTATAAATTGCTGGGGATTGAAACCAGGACCTTTGTTGCAAAAAAAAATAAAAAATAAAACTTTTCAATTCTACAACTTTCCTTGGAGACGCTGAGATTGATCCCAGGAGCTCATACATGCAAAGCTTGTTCTCTACCACTGAACCACTGGCCCTTGTGAATGTTGGGCTGAGTTACAAGTGCCTTGTACTCAAGCTAGATGCTAATTTCCCAACTAAATAATTAGGCAGAGAGAGATGTGCAACAGATAAAGGTTTGAGTTAAAGGATAACTTTCCTTGGAGATGCTGGGGATTGAACCCAGGACCTCATACATGCAAAGCATGCGCTCTACCACTGAGCTACATCCCCTGACGGACTGAAGCAAGTTTCCTGCAGGCTAGTGGAAAGTTCCACATTGCTTTGAAATGCTAGCTGGAGTAAAAGGGACATGAAACTCACCACAACCTTCACAAGGGGCAGTAGCTCAATGGTAGAGCAGGTGCTTTGCATGTATGAGGCTAAAGGAAAGTTCCAAATTGCTTTAAAATGCTGGGGATTGAACCCAGGACCTTTGTTGCAAAAAAATCCAACAAAATTACTTTACAATTCTACGTGGTAACACAGGAACTTTCCTTGGAGACGCTGGGGATTGAACCCATGACCACATGAATGCAAGGCATATGCTCTACCACTGAGCTACTGTCACTTGAGAAAGCTGTGCTGAGTTACATGTGCCTTGTACTCAAGCTAGTTGTTATTTTTCCAAATATTAATTTGGCAGAGAGAGATGTGCAACAGAAAAAGCTTTGAGTTAAAGGATGACTTTCTTGGAGATGCTGGGGATTGAACCCAGGACCTCATACATGCAAAGCATGCGCTCTACCACTGAGCTACATCCCCTGATGGACTGAAGCAAGTTTCCTGCAGGCTAGTGGAAAGTTCCACATTGCTTTGAAATGCTAGCTTGAGTAAAAGGGACATGAAACTCACCACAACCTTCACAAGGGGCAGAAGCTCAATGGTAGAGCAGGTGCTTTGCATGTATGAGGCTAAAGGAAAGTTCCAAATTGCTTTAAAATGCTGGGGATTGAACCCAGGACATTTCTTGCAAAAAAATCCAACAAAATAACTTTACAATTCTACGTGGTAACACGGGAACTTTCCATGGAGACGCTGGGGATTGAACCCATGACCACATGAATGCAAAGCATATGCTCTACCACTGAACTACTGTCACTTGAGAAAGCTGTGGTGAGTTACATGTGCCTTGTACTCAAGCTAGTTGTTATTTTTCCAAATATAAATTTGGCAGTGAGAGATGTGCAACAGAAAAAGCTTTGAGTTAAAGGATGACTTTCTTGGAGATGCTGGGGATTGAACCCAGGACCTCATACATGCAAAGCATGCGCTCTACCACTGAGCTACATCCCCTGATGGACTGAAGCAAGTTTCCTGCAGGCGAGTGGAAAGTTCCACATTGCTAAGAAATGCTAGCTTGAGTAAAAGGGACATGAAACTCACCACAACCTTCACAGGGGGCAGTAGCTCAATGGTAGAGTATATGCTTTGCATGTATGAGGCTAAAGGAAAGTTCCAAATTGCTTTAAAATGCTGGGGATTGAACCCAGGACATTTGTTGCAAAAAAAGTCCAACAAAACAACTTTACAATTCTACGTGGTGACACGGGAACTTTCTTTGGAGACGGTGGGGATTGAACCCAGGAGCTCATACATGCAAAGCATGTGTTCTACCACTGAGCCACTGGCCCTAGTGAAGGTTGGGCTGAGATACATGTACCTTATACTCAAGCTAGCTGCCATTTTTCCAAATATAAATTAGGCAGAGAGAGATGCACAACAGATAAAGCTTTGAGGTGAAGTATAACTATCCTTGGAGTTGCTGGAGATTGAACCCATGACCACATGCATGCAGAGCATATGCTCTACCACTGAGCTACTGGCACTTGAGAAAGCTGTGTTGAGTTACATGTGCCTTGTACTCAAGCTAGTTGTTATTTTTCCAAATATAAATTTGGCAGAGAGAGATGTGCAACAGATAAAGCTTTGAGTTAAAGGATGACTTTCTTGGAGATGCTGGGGATTGAACCCAGGACCTCATACATGCAAAGCATGCGCTCTACCACTGAGCTACATCCCCTGATGGACTGAAGCAAGTTTCCTGCAGCCCAGTGGAAAGTTCCACATTGCGTTGAAATGCTAGCTTGAGTAAAAGGAACATGTAACTCACCACAACCTTCACAAGAGGCAGTTGCTCAATGGTAGAGCATATACTTTGCATGTGTGAGGCTAATGGAAAGTTCCATATTCCTTTAAATTGCTGGGGATTGAAACCAGGACCTTTGTTGCAAAAAAAATAAAAAATAAAACTTTTCAATTCTTCAGTTTTCCTTGGAGACGCTGAGATTGAACCCAGGAGCTCATACATGCAAAGCATGTGCTCTACCACTGAACCACTGGCCCTTGTGGATGTTGGGCTGAGTTACATGTGTCTTGTACTCAAGCTAGATGCTAATTTTCCAACTAAATAATTAGGCAGAGAGAGATGTGCAACAGATAAAGGTTTGAGTTAAAGGAAAACTTTCCTTGGAGATGCTGGGGATTGAACCCAGGACCTCATACATGCAAAGCATGCGCTCTACCACTGAGCTACATCCCCTGATGGACTGAAGCAAGTTTCCTGCAGGCTAGTGGAAAGTTCCACATTGCTTTGAAATGCTAGCTTGAGTAAAAGGGACATGAAACTCACCACAACCTTCACAAGGGGCAGTAGCTCAATGGTAGAGCATATGCTTTGCATGTATTAGGCTAATGGAAAGTTCCAAATTGCTTTAAATGCTGGGGATTGAACCCAGGACCTTTTTTGCAAAAGTTTTTTGCAAAAAAAATACAAAAAAATCCTTACAATTCAACAAATTTCTTTGGAGACACTGGGGATTCACTACACTGACACTACATCCCCTGATGGACTGAAGCAAGTTTCCTGCTGGCGAGTGGAAAGTTCCACCTTGCTAAGAAATGCTAGCTTGAGTAAAAGGGACATGTAACTCACCACAACCTTCACAAGAGGCAGTAGCTCAATGGTAGAGCATATACTTTGCATGTGTGAGGCTAATGGAAAGTTCCACATTCCTATAAATTGCTGGGGATTGAAACCAGGACCTTTGTTGCAAAAAAAAATAAAAAATAAAACTTTTCAATTCTACAACTTTCCTTGGAGACGCTGAGATTGATCCCAGGAGCTCATACATGCAAAGCTTGTTCTCTACCACTGAACCACTGGCCCTTGTGAATGTTGGGCTGAGTTACAAGTGCCTTGTACTCAAGCTAGATGCTAATTTCCCAACTAAATAATTAGGCAGAGAGAGATGTGCAACAGATAAAGGTTTGAGTTAAAGGATAACTTTCCTTGGAGATGCTGGGGATTGAACCCAGGACCTCATACATGCAAAGCATGCGCTCTACCACTGAGCTACATCCCCTGACGGACTGAAGCAAGTTTCCTGCAGGCTAGTGGAAAGTTCCACATTGCTTTGAAATGCTAGCTGGAGTAAAAGGGACATGAAACTCACCACAACCTTCACAAGGGGCAGTAGCTCAATGGTAGAGCAGGTGCTTTGCATGTATGAGGCTAAAGGAAAGTTCCAAATTGCTTTAAAATGCTGGGGATTGAACCCAGGACCTTTGTTGCAAAAAAATCCAACAAAATTACTTTACAATTCTACGTGGTAACACAGGAACTTTCCTTGGAGACGCTGGGGATTGAACCCATGACCACATGAATGCAAGGCATATGCTCTACCACTGAGCTACTGTCACTTGAGAAAGCTGTGCTGAGTTACATGTGCCTTGTACTCAAGCTAGTTGTTATTTTTCCAAATATAAATTTGTCAGAGAGAGATGTGCAACAGAAAAAGCTTTGAGTTAAAGGATGACTTTCTTGGAGATGCTGGGGATTGAACCCAGGACCTCATACATGCAAAGCATGCGCTCTACCACTGAGCTACATCCCCTGATGGACTGAAGCAAGTTTCCTGCAGGCTAGTGGAAAGTTCCACATTGCTTTGAAATGCTAGCTTGAGTAAAAGGGACATGAAACTCACCACAACCTTCACAAGGGGCAGTAGCTCAATGGTAGAGCAGGTGCTTTGCATGTATGAGGCTAAAGGAAAGTTCCAAATTGCTTTAAAATGCTGGGGATTGAACCCAGGACATTTCTTGCAAAAAAATCCAACAAAATAACTTTACAATTCTACGTGGTAACACGGGAACTTTCCATGGAGACGCTGGGGATTGAACCCATGACCACATGAATGCAAAGCATATGCTCTACCACTGAACTACTGTCACTTGAGAAAGCTGTGGTGAGTTACATGTGCCTTGTACTCAAGCTAGTTGTTATTTTTCCAAATATAAATTTGGCAGAGAGAGATGTGCAACAGAAAAAGCTTTGAGTTAAAGGATGACTTTCTTGGAGATGCTGGGGATTGAACCCAGGACCTCATACATGCAAAGCATGCGCTCTACCACTGAGCTACATCCCCTGATGGACTGAAGCAAGTTTCCTGCAGGCTAGTGGAAAGTTCCACATTGCTTTGAAATGCTAGCTTGAGTAAAAGGGACATGAAACTCACCACAACCTTCACAAGGGGCAGTAGCTCAATGGTAGAGCAGGTGCTTTGCATGTATGAGGCTAAAGGAAAGTTCCAAATTGCTTTAAAATGCTGGGGATTGAACCCAGGACATTTCTTGCAAAAAAATCCAACAAAATAACTTTACAATTCTACGTGGTAACACGGGAACTTTCCATGGAGACGCTGGGGATTGAACCCATGACCACATGAATGCAAAGCATATGCTCTACCACTGAACTACTGTCACTTGAGAAAGCTGTGGTGAGTTACATGTGCCTTGTACTCAAGCTAGTTGTTATTTTTCCAAATATAAATTTGGCAGTGAGAGATGTGCAACAGAAAAAGCTTTGAGTTAAAGGATGACTTTCTTGGAGATGCTGGGGATTGAACCCAGGACCTCATACATGCAAAGCATGCGCTCTACCACTGAGCTACATCCCCTGATGGACTGAAGCAAGTTTCCTGCAGGCGAGTGGAAAGTTCCACATTGCTAAGAAATGCTAGCTTGAGTAAAAGGGACATGAAACTCACCACAACCTTCACAGGGGGCAGTAGCTCAATGGTAGAGTATATGCTTTGCATGTATGAGGCTAAAGGAAAGTTCCAAAATGCTTTAAAATGCTGGGGATTGAACCCAGGACATTTGTTGCAAAAAAAATCCAACAAAACAACTTTACAATTCTACGTGGTGACACGGGAACTTTCTTTGGAGACGGTGGGGATTGAACCCAGGAGCTCATACATGCAAAGCATGTGTTCTACCACTGAGCCACTGGCCCTAGTGAAGGTTGGGCTGAGATACATGTACCTTATACTCAAGCTAGCTGCCATTTTTCCAAATATAAATTAGGCAGAGAGAGATGCACAACAGATAAAGCTTTGAGGTGAAGTATAACTATCCTTGGAGTTGCTGGAGATTGAACCCATGACCACATGCATGCAGAGCATATGCTCTACCACTGAGCTACTGGCACTTGAGAAAGCTGTGTTGAGTTACATGTGCCTTGTACTCAAGCTAGTTGTTATTTTTCCAAATATAAATTTGGCAGAGAGAGATGTGCAACAGATAAAGCTTTGAGTTAAAGGATAACTTTCTTGGAGATGCTGGGGATTGAACCCAGGACCTCATACATGCAAAGCATGCGCTCTACCACTGAGCTACATCCCCTGATGGACTGAAGCAAGTTTCCTGCAGCCTAGTGGAAAGTTCCACATTGCGTTGAAATGCTAGCTTGAGTAAAAGGAACATGTAACTCACCACAACCTTCACAAGAGGCAGTTGCTCAATGGTAGAGCATATACTTTGCATGTGTGAGGCTAATGGAAAGTTCCATATTCCTTTAAATTGCTGGGGATTGAAACCAGGACCTTTGTTGCAAAAAAAATAAAAAATAAAACTTTTCAATTCTTCAGTTTTCCTTGGAGACGCTGAGATTGAACCCAGGAGCTCATACATGCAAAGCATGTGCTCTACCACTGAACCACTGGCCCTTGTGGATGTTGGGCTGAGTTACATGTGCCTTGTACTCAAGCTAGATGCTAATTTTCCAACTAAATAATTAGGCAGAGAGAGATGTGCAACAGATAAAGGTTTGAGTTAAAGGAAAACTTTCCTTGGAGATGCTGGGGATTGAACCCAGGACCTCATACATGCAAAGCATGCGCTCTACCACTGAGCTACATCCCCTGATGGACTGAAGCAAGTTTCCTGCAGGCTAGTGGAAAGTTCCACATTGCTTTGAAATGCTAGCTTGAGTAAAAGGGACATGAAACTCACCACAACCTTCACAAGGGGCAGTAGCTCAATGGTAGAGCATATGCTTTGCATGTATTAGGCTAATGGAAAGTTCCAAATTGCTTTAAATGCTGGGGATTGAACCCAGGACCTTTTTTGCAAAAGTTTTTTGCAAAAAAAATACAAAAAAATCCTTACAATTCAACAAATTTCTTTGGAGACACTGGGGATTGAACCCAGGAGCTCATACATACAAAGCATGCGCTCTACCACTGAGCCACTGGCCCTAGTGAAGGTTGGGCTGAGATACATGTACCTTATACTCAAGCTAGCTGCCATTTTTCCAAATATAAATTAGGCAGAGAGAGATGCGCAACAGATAAAGCTTAGTGTTGAAGGACAATTTCCTTTGGAGTAGCTGGGGATTTAACCCATGACCACATGCATGCAAAGCATATGCTCTACCACTGAGCTACTGGCACTTGAGAAAGCTGGGCTGAGTTACATTTGCCTTGTACTCAAGCTAATTGCTATTTTTCCAAATTTAAATTTGGCAGAGAGAGATGTGCAACAGATAAAGCTTTGAGTTAAAGGATGACTTTCTTGGAGATGCTGGGGATTGAACCCAGGACCTCATACATGCAAAGCATGCGCTCTACCACTGAGCTACATCCCCTGACGGACTAACGCAAGTTTCCTGCAGGCGAGTGGAAAGTTCCACATTGCTTTGAAATGCTAGCTTGAGTAAAAGGGACATGTAACTCACCACAACCTTCACAAGAGGCAGTAGCTCAATGGTAGAGCATATACTTTGCATGTGTGAGGCTAATGGAAAGTTCCACATTCCTTTAAATTGCTGGGGATTGAAACCAGGACCTTTGTTGCAAAAAAAATAAAAAATAAAACTTTTCAATTCTACAACTTTCCTTGGAGACGCTGAGATTGAACCCAGGAGCTCATACATGCAAAGCATGTTCTCTACCACTGAACCACTGGCCCTTGTGAATGTTGGGCTGAGTTACAAGTGCCTTGTACTCAAGCTAGATGCAAATTTCCCAACTAAAAAATTAGGCAGAGAGAGATGTGCAACAGAAAAAGCTTTGAGTTAAAGGATGACTTTCTTGGAGATGCTGGGGATTGAACCCAGGACCTCATACATGCAAAGCATGCGCTCTACCACTGAGCTACATCCCATGATGGACTGAAGCAAGTTTCCTGCTGGCGAGTGGAAAGTTCCACCTTGCTAAGAAATGCTAGCTTGAGTAAAAGGGACATGTAACTCACCACAACCTTCACAAGAGGCAGTAGCTCAATGGTAGAGCATATGCTTTGCATGTATTAGGCTAATGGAAAGTTCCAAATTGCTTTAAATGCTGGGGATTGAACCCAGGACCTTTTTTGCAAAAGTTTTTTGCAAAAAAAATACAAAAAAATCCTTACAATTCAACAAATTTCTTTGGAGACACTGGGGATTGAACCCAGGAGCTCATACATACAAAGCATGCGCTCTACCACTGAGCCACTGGCCCTAGTGAAGGTTGGGCTGAGATACATGTACCTTATACTCAAGCTAGCTGCCATTTTTCCAAATATAAATTAGGCAGAGAGAGATGCACAACAGATAAAGCTTTGAGGTGAAGTATAACTATCCTTGGAGTTGCTGGAGATTGAACCCATGACCACACGCATGCAAAGCATATGCTCTACCACTGAGCTACTGGCACTTGAGAAAGCTGTGTTGAGTTACATGTGCCTTGTACTCAAGCTAGTTGTTATTTTTCCAAATATAATTTTGGCAGAGAGAGATGTGCAACAGATAAAGCTTTGAGGTAAAGAATGACTTTCTTGGAGATGCTGGGGATTGAACCCAGGACCTCATACATGCAAAGCATGCGCTCTACCACTGAGCTACATCCCCTGATGGACTGAAGCAAGTTTCCTGCAGCCTAGTGGAAAGTTCCACATTGCGTTGAAATGCTAGCTTGAGTAAAAGTTACATGTAACTCACCACAACCTTCACAAGAGGCAGTTGCTCAATGGTAGAGCATATACTTTGCATGTGTGAGGCTAATGGAAAGTTCCACATTCCTTTAAATTGCTGGGGATTGAAACCAGGACCTTTGTTGCAAAAAAAATAAAAAATAAAACTTTTCAATTCTTCAACTTTCCTTGGAGACGCTGAGATTGAACCCAGGAGCTCATACATGCAAAGCATGTGCTCTACCACTGAACCACTGGCCCTTGTGAATGTTGGTCTGAGTTACATGTGCCTTGTACTCAAGCTAGATGCTAATTTTCCAACTAAATAATTAGGCAGAGAGAGATGTGCAACAGATAAAGGTTTGAGTTTAAGGAAAACTTTCCTTGGAGATGCTGGGGATTGAACCCAGGACCTCATACATGCAAAGCATGCGCTCTACCACTGAGCTACATCCCCTGATGGACTGAAGCAAGTTTCCTGCAGGCTAGTGGAAAGTTCCACATTGCTTTGAAATGCTAGCTTGAGTAAAAGGGACATGAAACTCACCACAACCTTCACAAGGGGCAGTAGCTCAATGGTAGAGCATATGCTTTGCATGTATTAGGCTAATGGAAAGTTCCAAATTGCTTTAAATGCTGGGGATTGAACCCAGGACCTTTTTTGCAAAAGTTTTTTGCAAAAAAAATACAAACAAATCCTTACAATTCAACAAATTTCTTTGGAGACACTGGGGATTGAACCCAGGAGCTCATACATGCAAAGCATGCCCTCTACCACTGAGCCACTGGACTTGTGAAGGTTGGGCTGAGTTACATGTACCTTATACTCAAGCTAGTTGCTATTTTTCCAAATATAAATTAGGCAGTGAGAGATGCGCAACAGATAAAGCTTAGTGTTGAAGGACAATTTCCTTTGAAGTAGCTGGGGATTGAACCCATGACCACATGCATGCAAAGCATATGCTCTACCACTGAGCTACTGGCACTTGAGAAAGCTGTGCTGAGTTACATTTGCCTTGTACTCAAGCTAGTTGCTATTTTTCCAAATATAAATTTGGCAGAGAGAGATGTGCAACAGATAAAGCTTTGAGTTAAAGGATGACTTTCTTGGAGATGCTGGGGATTGAACCCAGGAACTCATACATGCAAAGCATGCGCTCTACCACTGAGCTACATCCCCTGATGGAGTAACGCAAGTTTCCTGCAGGCGAGTGGAAAGTTCCACATTGCTTTGAAATGCTAGCTTGAGTAAAAGGGACATGTAACTCACCACAACCTTCACAAGAGGCAGTAGCTCAATGGTAGAGCATATACTTTGCATGTGTGAGGCTAATGGAAAGTTCCACATTCCTTTAAATTGCTGGGGATTGAAACCAGGACCTTTGTTGCAAAAAAAATAAAAAATAAAACTTTTCAATTCTACAACTTTCCTTGGAGACGCTGAGATTGTACCCAGGAGCTCATACATGCAAATCATGTTCTCTACCACTGAACCACTGGCCCTTGTGAATGTTGGGCTGAGTTACAAGTGCCTTGTACTCAAGCTAGATGCAAATTTCCCAACTAAAAAATTAGGCAGAGAGAGATGTGCAACAGATAAAGGTTTAAGTTAAAGGATAACTTTCCTTGGAGATGCTGGGGATTGAACCCAGGACCTCATACATGCAAAGCATGCGGTCTACCACTGAGCTACATCCCCTGATGGACTGAAGCAAGTTTCCTGCAGCCTAGTGGAAAGTTCCACATTGCGTTGAAATGCTAGCTTGAGTAAAAGGGACATGTAACTCACCACAACCTTCACAAGAGGCAGTAGCTCAATGGTAGAGCATATACTTTGCATGTGTGAGGCTAATGGAAAGTTCCACATTCCTTTAAATTGCTGGGGATTGAAACCAGGACCTTTGTTGCAAAAAAAAAAAAAAAAAAAAAAAAACTTTTCAATTCTACAACTTTCCTTGGAGACGCTGAGATTGAACCCAGGAGCTCATACATGCAAAGCATGTGCTGTACCACTGAACCACTGGCCCTTGTGAATGTTGGGCTGAGTTACATGTGCTTTTTACTCAAGCTAGATGCTAATTTTCCAACTAAATAATTAGGCAGAGAGAGATGTGCAACAGATAAAGGTTTGAGTTAAAGGAAAACTTTCCTCGGAGATGCTGGGGATTGAACCCAGGACCTCATACATGCAAAGCATGCGCTCTACCACTGAGCTACATCCCCTGATGGACTGAAGCAAGTTTCCTGCAGGCTAGTGGAAAGTTCCACATTGCTTTGAAATGCTAGCTTGAGTAAAAGGGACATGAAACTCACCACAACCTTCACAAGGGGCAGTAGCTCAATGTTAGAGCATATGCTTTGCATGTATTAGGCTAATGGAAAGTTCCAAATTGCTTTAAAATGCTGGGGATTGAACCCAGGACCTTTTTTGCAAAAGTTTTTTGCAAAAAAAATACAAAAAAATCCTTACAATTCAAAAAATTTCTTTGGTGACACTGGGGATTGAACCCAGGAGCTCATACATACAAAGCATGCGCTCTACCACTGAGCCACTGGACTTGTGAAGGTTGGGCTGAGTTACATGTACCTTATACTCAAGCTAGTTGCTATTTTTCCAAATATAAATTAGGCAGTGAGAGATGCGCAACAGATAAAGCTTAGTGTTGAAGGACAATTTCTTTTGGAGTAGCTGGGGATTGAACCCATGACCACATGCATGCAAAGCATATGCTCTACCACTGAGCTACTGGCACTTGAGAAAGCTGTGCTGAGTTACATTTGCCTTGTACTCAAGCTAGTTGCTATTTTTCCAAATTTAAATTTGGCAGAGAGAGATGTGCAACAGATAAAGCTTTGAGTTAAAGGATGACTTTCTTGGAGATGCTGGGGATTGAACCCAGGACCTCATACATGCAAAGCATGCGCTCTACCACTGAGCTACATCCCCTGACAGACTAACGCAAGTTTCCTGCAGGCGAGTGGAAAGTTCCACATTGCTTTGAAATGCTAGCTTGAGTAAAAGGGACATGTAACTCACCACAACCTTCACAAGAGGCAGTAGCTCAATGGTAGAGCATATACTTTGCATGTGTGAGGCTAATGGAAAGTTCCACATTCCTTTAAATTGCTGGGGATTGAAACCAGGACCTTTGTTGCAAAAAAAATAAAAAATAAAACTTTTCAATTCTACAACTTTCCTTGGAGACGCTGAGATTGAACCCAGGAGCTCATACATGCAAAGCATGTTCTCTACCACTGAACCACTGGCCCTTGTGAATGTTGGGCTGAGTTACAAGTGCCTTGTACTCAAGCTAGATGCAAATTTCCCAACTAAAAAATTAGGCAGAGAGAGATGTGCAACAGAAAAAGCTTTGAGTTAAAGGATGACTTTCTTGGAGATGCTGGGGATTGAACCCAGGACCTCATACATGCAAAGCATGCGCTCTACCACTGAGCTACATCCCCTGATGGACTGAAGCAAGTTTCCTGCAGGCGAGTGGAAAGTTCCACATTGCTTTGAAATGCTAGCTTGAGTAAAAGGGACATGAAACTCACCACAACCTTCACAAGGGGCAGTAGCTCAATGGTAGAGTATATGCTTTGCATGTATGAGGCTAAAGGAAAGTTCCAAATTGCTTTAAAATGCTGGGGATTGAACCCAGGACATTTGTTGCAAAAAAAATCCAACAAAACAACTTTACAATTCTACGTGGTGACACGGGAACTTTCTTTGGAGACGCTAGGGATTGAACCCAGGAGCTCATACATGCAAAGCATGTGTTCTACCACAGAGCCACTGGCCCTAGTGAAGATTCGGCTGAGATACATGTACGTTATACTCAAGCTAGCTGCCATTTTTCCAAATATAAATTAGGCAGAGAGAGATGCACAACAGATAAAGCTTTGAGGTGAAGTATAACTATCCTTGGAGTTGCTGGAGATTGAACCCATGACCACATGCATGCAAAGCATATGCTCTACCACTGAACCACTGGCCCTTGTGAATGTTGGGCTGAGTTACATGTGCCTTGTACTCAAGCTAGATGCTAATTTCCCAACTAAATAATTAGGCAGAGAGAGATGTGCAACAGATAAAGGTTTGAGTTAAATGATAACTTTCCTTGGAGATGCTGGGGATTGAACCCAGGACCTCATACATGCAAAGCATGCACTCTACCACTGAGCTACATCCCCTGACGGACTGAAGCAAGTTTCCTGCAGGCTAGTGGAAAGTTCCACATTGCTTTGAAATGCTAGCTTGAGTAAAAGGGACATGAAACTCACCACAACCTTCACAAGGGGCAGGAGCTCAATGGTAGAGCATATACTTTGCATGTGTGAGGCTAATGGAAAGTTCCACATTCCTATAAATTGCTGGGGATTGAAACCAGGACCTTTGTTGCAAAAAAAAATAAAAAATAAAACTTTTCAATTCTACAACTTTCCTTGGAGACGCTGAGATTGATCCCAGGAGCACATACATGCAAAGCATGTTCTCTACCACTGAACCACTGGCCCTTGTGAATGTTGGGCTGAGTTACAAGTGCCTTGTACTCAAGCTAGATGCTAATTTCCCAACTAAATAATTAGGCAGAGAGAGATGTGCAACAGATAAAGGTTTGAGTTAAAGGATAACTTTCCTTGGAGATGCTGGGGATTGAACCTAGGACCTCATACATGCAAAGCATGCGCTCTACCACTGAGCTACATCCCCTGATGGACTGAAGCAAGTTTCCTGCAGGCTAGTGGAAAGTTCCACATTGCTTTGAAATGCTAGCTTGAGTAAAAGGGACATGAAACTCACCACAACCTTCACAAGGGGAAGTAGCTCAATGTTAGAGCAGGTGCTTTGCAAGTATGAGGCTAAAGGAAAGTTCCAAATTGCTTTAAAATGCTGGGGATTGAACCCAGGACATTTATTGCAAAAAAATCCAAAAAAATAACTTTACAATTCTACGTGGTAACACGGGAACTTTCCTTGGAGAAGCTGGGATTGAACCCATGACCACATGAATGCAAAGCATATGCTCTACCACTGAGCTACTGTCACTTGAGAAAGCTGTGCTGAGTTACATGTGCCTTGTACTCAAGCTAGTTGTTATTTTTCCAAATATAAATTTGGCAGAGAGAGATGTGCAACAGAAAAAGCTTTGAGGAGGAGGGGTTATGGCCGCGACGGAGTAAGACGCGGAAAGCATCGCTCCCACAGAAAATCCTGCTTATTGTGTATTAACTAAAGTAAAGCGCGGCTGTGCTTGTATTATATTTTATCTAAACTGGGTAGACTTCGTTGAGCAACATCTGAGGATGCCTCCCAAGAAACTCGCCGAGAACAAGAAGGAAACAGTCACCGAAGATAGCTCTACGTTACCCGTAGCAGCTAGCTTGACGTCGCCCCCTGAATGGTTTCAGACAGAGCTGGAGAAATTTTTCGCGAAAATCCAAGTTATGATAGACGGACGTCTGTGTGAAATACGGGACTCGGTAGACAAAGTACACAACGACCTTCAGGAAACAAGACAAAAAGTGAGCGAACTTGAATCACGTCAAGATGGGTTTGAGGAAGCCATTGTGAATCTGCGCGAAGACATTGCTGAGGCCAAGAAACACTCGGAGTACGAAATACTCACTCTGAAAGACAAGATCGACGATCTTGAAAATCGCTCAAGACGCAACAATTTACGCCTCGTTGGTTTTCCTGAAGGAGTGGAGGGGAGAGACGCGGTGTCGTTTGTGGAGGAATGGCTTCCTAAAATCATCGGCGTTGATCAGGAGCGTCCTTTTGAAGTTGAACATCGTACACTTCAGCGTCGGCCGGCAGAACACGAAAGACCGCGAGCCATCGTGATTAGACTGCTTCGCTTCAAAGATACAGTCTCAATACTGAATGCTGCACGAGAGAAAAAAGAGCTTGCATACGGCAATTCAAAGATTATGATCTTCCGGGACATGTCTACGACCCTTTACAAGAAGAAACAGGCATTTACTCCTCTCAGAAGACTGCTCCGGGACCACAATATTTCCTACAGCATGCAGTACCCAGCAAACTTGAGGGTGGATCTCCCTGAGGGCGCGCGTTCCTTTAGTTCGAAAGACGCTGCTGAGGCCTACTTGAAAGCCCGTCATCCGACACTCTTGTCGTCAGAGTGAGACTGTTGGTACCGTTATTGATCTGTTGACAGTTTGTCTCTGATTAGTTATCAACATGGACAATACTGAATAACAACTTTCTACATTCTTAATAGTCTGTTTATAAGCTACAACTGACTGAGGAAGCTCTGTTGAGCTGTTAGTGTTTGTACTCTGTAGGTTGCTTAGCGTTTTCTGCCCAGTATATGGTATAGTCTGCGTTAACTATTCCACTGTTAATGTGGGAAGCCCTAGCTGGAAGTTGTTTCGTATGCAACGTTCCGCGAATGTGTTAGGTAGTGGAAGGTGGAAAGTGTTGCGGGGGGGGGGGGGGGGGGGGGATGTTATGTGCCACATTTTTTTTTTTTTTTTTTTTTTTGATCTATGACCGATAGAGACAAGTATAAATATCTGTCCTGGAATGTGAATGGGATTAATAACAACCTAAAGAGAAAGAAAATATTGTTGTTCTTAAAGAAAAATAAGATAGACTTTGCTCTCTTACAAGAGACCCATTTAACTGAGGAAGATCACTGCAAGCTATCACGTCAATGGCCCGGTCAAATATTTTTTGCCTCGTATAGTTCTCATTCAAGAGGGGTTGCTATTCTGATAAACCGCAGAGTGTCTTTTGTTTTGGAACACATAGTTAAAGATAACTATGGAAGATATGTTATTCTTAAAGGATATATTGCCTCTGAGAATGTTATAATAGCAAACGTTTATGCTCCCAATCAAGATGACCCTCAGTTTTTTCACAATTTACATTTCAAACTTTTTTTGCCCTGTACAATTATTGGAGGTGACTTTAATTTGGTTCTAGATCCAGCTGATAGATCACCTGTTAAATGTTTTGCCTCAACCTCTTCAACAAGAGCTGTGAAACACATGATGGCTGAATTGGAACTGATAGATATATGGAGGGTTCTTCATAAGACCCAACAAGACTTCTCTTTTTTTTCCAGACCACACAAAAGTTTCTCTAGAATAGACTTTTTTCTTCTACATAAAAGACATGAACACTTAGTTGAATCATGTGAATATCTTCCACGAACTCTATCAGATCATTCTCCATTAATTCTCACAATTAATGCTCCTACTACTAGAACATATCTTAAAAGATGGCGGTTTTGCAATTACCTTCTCAATGATCCTGATTTTATAGCCCTTTTGAATGACAATATTGAAAGCTTTTTGAACTCTAATGTGGGATCTGCCTCTGCAGGGGTGATTTGGGAGTCACTGAAGGCTTATTTGAGGGGAATAATTATATCATACACATCTGGTAAAAAGAAAAAATATCAGAATCGATTGAATTCACTCTCCAGAGACATTAAAAAATTGGAACAGGACTGTTCTGTCTGTGGAGATGAGAGTATGTTTCGGAAACTCCGTGCATTGCAGCTTGAGTATGATATGCTGTACACTAAAGAAGCAGAGTGTGCCCTCCTAAGATCCAAACAACGGTATTATGAGCACGGGGACAAAATAGGCAAATTGTTGGCCTGGCAAATCCGAAAAGATGATGCGGTAAGGTCTATTAATACAATTCGTCGACGTGATAATACTGTCATTCGAGATCCTAAAGCTATTAACCAGGAATTTATGCAATTCTATAAATTGTTATATACCTCCCAGGGTACAGATGTAGCGAGAACACACACTTTTCTGGATAAACTGGATATACCCTCACTTACTAAGGATTACAGGGACTGTTTAGAGGGGGACATCACTGAGGTCGAAATACAAGAGGCCATATCATGTCTAGCTGTGGGCAAGTCGCCTGGTATAGATGGTTTCCCTATAGATTTCTTAAAGACATTTTTACCCAAATTAATTAACCCTCTGAAGGATATGTATATCCAGGCTATAGAGACTCAGCGTTTACCAGATACTCTTGAGCAGGCTATGATAACTCTTTTACTCAAGCCTGGAAAAGACCCCTGTCTGTGTGGCTCCTATAGGCCGATTTCTTTACTTAACTCAGACTACAAGGTACTTGCCAAAATTATTGCCCTAAGATTGGAAAAAGTTATCTCACAATTGGTACACATGGATCAGACAGGATTTATTCAGAATCGTTCTCTTTTTGATAATATTCGTAGACTTCTGAATATAATTTTTTCTGCGTCTCAGGTAGACTATCCCGTTATTGCTATTTCTTTAGATGCAGAAAAGGCCTTTGACCGAGTTGAGTGGTTATACTTGCTTTTAGTCCTCCAAAAGATGAATTTTGGCCCTAAATTTATTAATATGGTTAAGATGCTTTATAGCCACCCAACAGCGGCCATTCAGACCAATGGTGAGATCTCGACTCTGTTCCCCTTGGGGCGGGGCACGAGACAGGGCTGCCCACTGTCTCCCCTCTTATTTGCTCTAGCAATAGAGCCATTAGCTATTGCAATTCGCTCACATGATGTCATTGGTGGATTTACAATCCTCCAATCTCAGCATGTAATCTCACTATACGCGGACGATATCATGCTGTATTTGACCAATGTAGACACATCTATACCAGCCTTAACAGCTCTATTACAGGATTATGGGAACATATCTGGTTATAAAATTAATATGAATAAGAGTGTTTCTATGCCAATTAATATAGCTGCTACTCGATTGCCTCGTACAAATTTCCCCTTTGCTTGGAATATAGATAAGTTTCAGTATTTAGGATTACAAATACCCAGAGATCTGTCTCAGCTTTACAATCTAAACTATTATCCTTTGCTTAAAAGTGTAGAAATGGACTTAGATAGATGGAAATCTCTTCCTATTTCGTTGATTGGCAGAGTAAATTCCATCAAAATGACTGTTCTACCAAAAATTTTATATCTGTTTCAGGCACTCCCTCCTGTGTTGCCAAAGTCTTTTTTTAAGGACCTCCACAGAATCATCTCAAGGTTCTTATGGAAAGGGAAAGTACCGCGGGTCAAGCTAAATTCCCTATTTATGACATTCCGAAAAGGAGGACTCAAGTTGCCTAACTTTTATCTATATTACTGTGCAGCTCAGCTGCGTTCGGTGTGGATTTGGCGATCAAATTGCATTTCTCCCCCTGCCTGGCGACAAATAGAGGAAGTACAAATACAAGGCATAGCTCTCGCTGCAATACCTTTTGTTCCTATAAATTGCGTAAAGAGATTGACTTCTAATCCACTGATTGTTGGTACTTGTAAAATTTTCGCAGACCTAAGAAAAAAGACAAACTGCGAACAGACTTTGTTCAGATCCACTGCATTTCATTATAATCTTTTCCTACCCCCAGCTCTTAAAGACGGCATAACCAAACAGTGGTACGAGTGTGGTATTCAAACTTTCGGTAAGCTTTATGAGGGGGATACACTCATGTCCTTCGAGCAGCTACAACAAAATTTTTACTTCCCCCCTAAATTTTTCTTTAAATACCTTCAAATCCGACATTACATTCAGACTCAGCAAGGTGGCCGTTTATCAGACCTCTCCCTTTCCCCTCTGGAGGCAATCCTATCTGGAAAAACAGACCATAAGAGTCTTGTCTCATTTATCTATGGCAAGCTGTCCCAGCTGACTGCTAATAATCTTTGCAATGTTAAATCTAAATGGGAAAAAGACCTGGAATGCACGTTTGATGAAGAGGATTGGGAAATCATATGTAAGAATGCTCAGACTTTGTCTCTTAACAGTCGTCATAAACTCATCCAATTTAATGTAATCCATAGAGTCTACTATACTCCAGTAAGACTACACACTTTTAAAAGTACCTACTCAGAGCTCTGTCCTAGATGTAAAGATGACAGAGGGACTCTTTTACACATGCTGTGGTCGTGCCCTATCCTAGAGGGATACTGGGATGGGGTCTTGGAGATCATTAGTAAAGTTGTTGGCAATAATATACCCAGGGAGCCCAGGCTTACCCTATAAGGGGACACTTCTTTGCTGGATAAGCAAAAGGGTTTCAGTTTGAGGTTTGTTAGATTAGCTCTTTTAGCAGCTGTAAAGTGTGTAACATTGAGGTGGAAGGATCCTAATCCTCCGTCGTCTTCTATGTGGACTACAGAAGTATCATCCTATGTACCACTGGAAAAAATAGCATTTCGTTTGAAGAAACGTCAAGATTTGTTTGTAAAACATTGGGGCAACTTTCTCTCGTATCTTGGTATAACAACAGGACAAAGTACTTAAATTTCAAATAACTTTCCATGTCTTTTGTTCAGTGTGTCTATGGTTTATTTGTGGCACTGGGTGGGGATTGGGGTATGTTATAGGGTTTTGTACAAGGGAAGATCTGTACAGTCTATCCTGTATTTTGTACTGAAATGTAATATTAAAACCCAATAAATACAATGTTAAAAAAAAAAGAAAAAGCTTTGAGTTAAAGGATGACTTTCTTGGAGATGCTGGGGATTGAACCCAGGACCTCATACATGCAAAGCATGCAGTCTACCACTGAGCTACATCCCCTGATGGACTGAAGCAAGTTTCCTGCAGCCTAGTGGAAAGTTTCACATTGCTTTGAAATGCTAGCTTGAGTAAAAGGGACATGTAACTCACCACAACCTTCACAAGAGGCAGTAGCTCAATGGTAGAGCATATACTTTGCATGTGTGAGGCTAATGGAAAGTTCCACATTCCTTTAAAATGCTGGGGATTGAAACCAGGACCTTTGTTGCAAAAAAATAAAAAATAAAACTTTTCAATTCTTCAACTTTCCTTGGAGACGCTGAGATTGAACCCAGGAGCTCATACATGCAAAGCATGTTCTCTACCACTGAACCACTGGCCCTTGTGAATGTTGGGCTGAGTTACAAGTGCCTTGTACTCAAGCTAGATGCTAATTTCCCAACTAAAAAATTAGGCAGAGAGAGATGTGCAACAGATAAAGGTTTGAGTTAAAGGATAACTTTCCTTGGAGATGAGGGGGATTGAACCCAGGACCTCATACATGCAAAGCATGCGCTCTACCACTGAGCTACATCCCCTGATGGACTGAAGCAAGTTTCCTGCAGGCTAGTGGAAAGTTCCACATTCCTTTGAAATGCTAGCTTGAGTAAAAGGGACATGAAACTCACCACAACCTTCACAAGGGGCAGTAGCTCAATGGTAGAGCAGGTGCTTTGCATGTATGAGGCTAAAGGAAAGTTCCAAATTGCTTTAAAATGCTGGGGATTGAACCCAGGACATTTGTTGCAAAAAAATCCAACAAAATAACTTTACAATTCTACGTGGTAACACGGGAACTTTCCTTGGAGACGCTGGGGATTGAACCCATGACCACATGAATGCAAAGCATATGCTCTACCACTGAGCTACTGTCACTTGAGAAAGCTTTGCTGAGTTACATGTTCCTTGTACTCAAGCTAGTTGTTATTTTTCCAAATATAAATTTGGCAGAGAGAGATGTGCAACAGATAAAGCTTTGAGTTAAAGGATGACTTTCTTGGAGATGCTGGGGATTGAACCCAGAACCTCATACATGCAAAGCATGCGCTCTACCACTGAGCTACATCCCCTGATGGACTGAAGCAAATTTCCTGCAGGCGAGTGGAAAGTTCCACATTGCTAAGAAATGCTAGCTTGAGTAAAAGGGACATGACACTCACCACAACCTTCACAGGGGGCAGTAGCTCAATGGTAGAGTATATGCTTTGCATGTATGAGGCTAAAGGAAAGTTCCAAATTGCTTTAAAATGCTGGGGATTGAACCCAGGACATTTGTTGCAAAAAAAATCCAACAAAATAACTTTACAATTCTAAGTGGTGACACGGGAACTTTCCTTGGAGACGCTGGGGATTGAACCCAGGAGCTCATACATGCAAAGCATGTGCTCTACCACTGAGCCACTGGCCCTAGTGAAGGTTGGGCTGAGATACATGTACCTTATACTCAAGCTAGCTGCCATTTTTCCAAATATAAATTAGGCAGAGAGAGATGCACAACAGATAAAGCTTTGAGGTGAAGTATAACTATCCTTGGAGTTGCTGGAGATTGAACCCATGACCACATGCATGCAAAGCATATGCTCTACCACTGAGCTACTGGCACTTGAGAAAGCTGAGTTGAGTTACATGTGCCTTGTACTCAAGCTAGTTGTTATTTTTCCAAATATAAATTTGGCAGAGAGAGATGTTCAACAGATAAAGCTTTGAGTTAAAGGATGACTTTCTTGGAGATGCTGGGGACTGAACCCAGGACCTCTTACATGCAAAGCATGCGCTCTACCACTGAGCTACATCCCCTGATGGACTGAAGCAAGTTTCCTGCAGCCTAGTGGAAAGTTCCACATTGCGTTGAAATGCTAGCTTGAGTAAAAGGAACATGTAACTCACCACAACCTTCACAAGAGGCAGTTGCTCAATGGTAGAGCATATACTTTGCATGTGTGAGGCTAATGGAAAGTTCCACATTCCTTTAAATTGCTGGGGATTGAAACCAGGACCTTTGTTGCAAAAAAAAAATAAAAAATAAAACTTTTCAATTCTTCAACTTTCCTTGGAGACGCTGAGATTGAACCCAGGAGCTCATACATGCAAAGCATGTGCTCTACCACTGAGCCACTGGACTTGTGAAGGTTGGGCTGAGTTACATGTACCTTATACTCAAGCTAGTTGCTATTTTTCCAAATATAAATTAGGCAGAGAGAGATGCACAACAGATAAAGCTTAGTGTTGAAGGACAATTTCCTTTGGAGTACCTGGGGATTGAACCCATGACCACATGCATGCAAAGCATATGCTCTACCACTGAGCTACTGGCACATGAGAAAGCTGTGCTGAGTTACATTTGCCTTGTACTCAAGCTAGTTGCTATTTTTCCAAATATAAATTTGGCAGAGAGAGATGTGCAACAGATAAAGCTTTGAGTTAAAGGATGACTTTCTTGGAGATGCTGGGGATTGAACCCAGGACCTCATACATGCAAAGCATGCGCTCTACCACTGAGCTACATCCCCTGATGGACTGACGCAAGTTTCCTGCAGGCGAGTGGAAAGTTCCACATTGCTTTGAAATGCTAGCTTTAGTAAAAGGGACATGTATCTCACCACAACCTTCACAAGAGGCAGTAGCTCAATGGTAGAGCATATACTTTGCATGTGTGAGGCTAATGGAAAGTTCCACATTCCTTTAAATTGCTGGGGATTGAAACCAGGACCTTTGTTGCAAAAAAAAATAAATAAAAAAAACTTTTCAATTCTACAACTTTCCTTGGAGACGCTGAGATTGAACCCAGGAGCTCATACATGCAAAGCATGTTCTCTACCACTGAACCACTGGCCCTTGTGAATGTTGGGCTGAGTTACAAGTGCCTTGTACTCAAGCTAGATGCTAATTTCCCAACTAAAAAATTAGGCAGCGAGAGATGTGCAACAGATAAAGGTTTGAGTTAAAGGATAACTTTCCTTGGAGATGCTGGGGATTGAACCCAGGACCTCATACATGCAAAGCATGCGCTCTACCACTGAGCTACATCCCCTGATGGACTGAAGCAAGTTTCCTGCAGCCTAGTGGAAAGTTCCACATTGCATTGAAATGCTAGTTTGAGTAAAAGGGACATGTAACTCACCACAACCTTCAAAAGAGGCAGTAGCTCAATGGTAGAGCATATTCTTTGCATGTGTGAGGCTAATGGAAAGTTCCACATTCCTTTAAATTGCTGGGGCTTGAAACGAGGACCTTTGTTGCAAAAAAATAAAAAAAAATAAAAACTTTTCAATTCAACAACTTTCCTTGGAGACGCTGAGATTGAACCCAGGAGCTCATACATGCAAAGCATGTGCTCTACCACTGAACCACTGGCCCTTGTGAATGTTGGGCTGAGTTACATGTGCCTTGTACTCAAGCTAGATGCTAATTTCCCAACTAAATAATTAGGCAGAGAGAGATGTGCAACAGATAAATGTTTGAGTTAAAGGATAACTTTCCTTGGAGATGATGGGGATTGAACCCTGGACCTCATACATGCAAAGCATGCGCTCTACCACTGAGCTACATCCCCTGATGGACTGAAGCAAGTTTCCTGCAGGCCATTGGAAAGTTCCACATTGCTTTGAAATGCTAGCTTGAGTAAAAGGGACATGAAACTCACCACAACCTTCACAAGGGGCAGTAGCTCAATGGTAGAGCAGGTGCTTTGCATGTATGAGGCTAAAGGAAAGTTCCAAATTGCTTTAAAATGCTGGGGATTGAACCCAGGACATTTGTTGCAAAAAAATCCAACAAAATAACTTTACAATTCTACGTGGTAACACGGGAACTTTCCTTGGAGACGCTGGGGATTGAACCCATGACCACATGAATGCAAAGCATATGCTCTACCACTGAGCTACTGTCACCTGAGAAAGCTGTGCTGAGTTACATGTGCCTTGTACTCAAGCTAGTTGTTATTTTTCCAAATATAAATTTGGCAGAGAGAGATGTGCAACAGAAAAAGATTTGAGTTAAAGGATGACTTTCTTGGAGATGCTGGGGATTGAACCCAGGACCTCATACATGCAAAGCATGCGCTCTACCACTGAGCTACATCCCCTGACGGACTGAAGCAAGTTTCCTGCAGGCGAGTGGAAAGTTCCACATTGCTAAGAAATGCTAGCTTGAGTAAAAGGGACATGAAACTCACCACAACCTTCACAGGGGGCAGTAGCTCAATGGTAGAGTATATGCTTTGCATGTATGAGGCTAAAGGAAAGTTCCAAATTGCTTTAAAATGGTGGGGATTGAACCCAGGACATTTGTTGCAAAAAAAATCCAACAAAACAACTTTACAATTCTAAGTGGTGACACGTGAACTTTCTTTGGAGACGCTGGGGATTGAACCCAGGAGCTCATACATGCAAAGCATGTGTTCTACCACTGAGCCACTGGCCCTAGTGAAGGTTGGGCTGAGATACATGTACCTTATACTCAAGCTAGCTGCCATTTTTCCAAATATAAATTAGGCAGAGAGAGATGCACAACAGATAAAGCTTTGAGGTGAAGTATAACTATACTTGGAGTTGCTGGAGATTGAACCCATGACCACATGCATGCAAAGCATATGCTCTACCACTGAGCTACTGGCACTTGAGAAAGCTGTGTTGAGTTACATGTGCCTTGTACTCAAGCTAGTTGTTATTTTTCCAAATATAAATTTGGCAGAGAGAGATGTGCAACAGATAAAGCTTTGAGTTAAAGGATGACTTTCTTGGAGATGCTGGGGATTGAACCCAGGACCTCATACATGCAAAGCATGCGCTCTACCACTGAGCTACATCCCCTGATGGCCTGCAAGTTTCCTGCAGCCTAGTGGAAAGTTCCACATTGCGTTGAAATGCTAGCTTGAGTAAAAGGAACATGTAACTCACCACAACCTTCACAAGAGGCAGTTGCTCAATGGTATAGCATATACTTTGCATGTGTGAGGCTAATGGAAAGTTCCACATTCCTTTAAATAGCTGGGGATTGAAACCAGGACCTTTGTTGCAAAAATATTAAAAATAAAACTTTTCAATTCTTCAACTTTCCTTGGAGACGCTGAGATTGAACCCAGGAGCTCATACATGCAAAGCATGTACTCTACCACTGAACCACTGGCCCTTGTGAATGTTGGGCTGAGTTACATGTGCCTTGTACTCAAGCTAGATGCTAATTTTCCAACTAAATAATTAGGCAGAGAGAGATGTGCAACAGATAAAGGTTTGAGTTAAAGGAAAACTTTCCTTGGAGATGCTGGGGATTGAACCCAGTACCTCATACATGCAAAGCATGCGCACTACCACTGAGCTACATCCCCTGATGGACTGAAGCAAGTTTCCTGCAGCCTAGTGGAAAGTTCCACATTGCTTTGAAATGCTAGCTTGAGTAAAAGGGACATGTAACTCACCACAACCTTCACAAGAGGCAGTAGCTCAATGGTATAGCATATACTTTGCATGTGTGAGGCTAATGGAAAGTTCCACATTCCTTTAAATAGCTGGGGATTGAAACCAGGACCTTTGTTGCAAAAATATTAAAAATAAAACTTTTCAATTCTTCAACTTTCCTTGGAGACGCTGAGATTGAACCCAGGAGCTCATACATGCAAAGCATGTGCTCTACCACTGAACCACTGGCCCTTGTGAATGTTGGGCTGAGTTACATGTGCCTTGTACTCAAGCTAGATGCTAATTTTCCAACTAAATAATTAGGCAGAGAGAGATGTGCAACAGATAAAGGTTTGAGTTAAAGGAAAACTTTCCTTGGAGATGCTGGGGATTGAACCCAGTACCTCATACATGCAAAGCATGCGCACTACCACTGAGCTACATCCCCTGATGGACTGAAGCAAGTTTCCTGTAGCATAGTGGAAAGTTCCACATTGCTTTGAAATGCTAGCTTGAGTAAAAGGGACATGAAACTCACCACAACCTTCACAAGGGGCAGTAGCTCAATGGTAGAGCATATGCTTTGCATGTCTTAGGCTAAAGGAATGTTCCACATTGCTTTAAAATGCTGGGAATTGAACCCAGGACCTTTTTTTTTGCAAAAATACAAAAAAAAAAAAATACAAAAAAAGAACCTTACAATTCTACAAATTTCCTTGGAGAGGCTGGGGATTGAAGCCAGGAGCTCATACATATAAAGCATGCGCTCTACCACTGAGCCACTGGCCCTTGTGAAGGTTGGGCTGAGTTACATGTGCATTGTACTCAAGCTAGTTGCTATTTTTCCAAATATAAATTAGGCAGAGAGAGATGCGCAACAGATAAAGCTTTGAGTTGAAGGATAACTTTCTTTGAAAATGCTGGGGAATGAACCCAGGACCCCATGCATGCAAAGCATATGCTCTACCACTGAGCTACAGGCACTTGTGAAAGTTGGGTTGAGTTACATGTGCCTTGTACTCAAGCTAGTTGCTATTTTTCCAAATATAAATTAGGCAGAGAGAGTTGCGCAATAGATAAATCTTTGAGTTGAAAGATAACTATCCTTGGAGTATCTGGGGATTGCACCCATGACCACATGCATGCAAATCATATGCTCTACCACTGAGCCAATGGCCCTTGCGAAGGTTGGGCTGTTACATGTGCCTTGTACTCAAGGTAGTTGCTATCTTTTCAAATATAAATTTGGAATGTGATGCATGATGTGCAACAGATAAAGCTTTGAGTTAAAGGACAACTTTACTTGGAGATGCTGGGGATTGAACCCAGGACCTCAAACATGCAAAGCATGCGCTCAGCTACATCCCCTGATGGAGGGAAGCAAGATTCCAGCAGGCTAGTGGAAAGTTCCACATTGCTAAGAAATGCTAGCTTGAGTAAAAGGGACATGTAACTCACCACAACCTTCACAAGGGGCAGTAGCTCAGTGGTAGAGCATATGCTTTGCATGTATGAGGCTAGTAGAAAATTCCACATTGCTTTAAAATGCTGGGGATTGAACCCAGGGACCTTTGTTGCAAATTAAAAAAAAAAAAAATAACTTTACAATTATACAACTTTCCTTTGAGACTCTGGGGATTGAACCCAGGAGCTCATAAATGCAAAGCATGTGCTCTAGCACTGAGCCACTGGCCCTTGTGAAGGCTTGGCTGAGTTACATGTGCCTTGTACTCAAGCTAGTTGCTATTTTTCCAAATATAAATTAGGCAGAGAGAGGTGCACAACAGAAAGCTTTGAGTTAAAGGATAACTTTCTTTGAAAATGCTGGTGATTGAACCCAAGACCTCACACATGCAAAGCATATGCTCTACCAAAGAGCTACAGGCACTTGTGGAAGTTTGGCTGAGTTGCATGTGCCTTGTAGACAATCTTGTTGCTATTTTTTCAAATATAAATTAGGCAGAGAGTGTTGCGCAACAGATAAAGCTTAGAGTTGAAGGATAGTCAGGGGGCCAATTCTGAAAAGGGCTTCCGTTAAGACTTTTGCGGACATGTTTTGGTACAAGCTGTCACCCTTTTTTTGTGTTAGAAGACATCCATAGGTAAGATATTAGGGTGGTTGTCAAGCTGATTTTTATTTTATTTTTTTGTGACTGTACAAGCAATTTCAGGCCAATTTTTTGGTTTCCTTCTCAGCTCGACATACCAACAATAAATGTTGAATATCTTCACAACCACAAGGACCATATACATAAAACTTGTATCAAATGAAAGCTAACACTCATGGGATGTCTGCTAAAGTAAGCACATGAACATTTATTGTACAGTATAAGAGAAAACAGAACTAGAACATGAAAAAAACAATCTCTGCCTAAATAGAACCAGTTTTCAAAGTGAATATCAGCTTGGAAACCTAACATAGTATCCCAAAACCTCTATCAATCAGTACAACTATCTATGGGAATGAGTCAAGCCAAGTTTAAAGCTTGTAGGAAGAGACAGTGCAATGTTGCACAAGTTTGAATACTTTAATGTCTAAGCGCAAATGTAGAAGTGTAGATCGTTATCTATGGTGCTATTTGATTTCATTAATGTACAACAGGGCCGGCGTTTGCTATAGGCGAGCTAGGCGGTTGCCTAGGGCGACATTTGTGTTAGGGGCGCGAGCGCGCTCTAGTGCCGCCCATTACTTCCCATTAAGAATCGGAACAAGCGAAATACAACATAATGTTCATTAAACATGATCATCACGGGGCGCCCCCTCAGCCACACCTTTAATTACTTATCAACCTGATTATTAGATTGAATTGATGGTGATTATTTATTATTAGTTCAGGATTTAGGTCAGGCAAGTGCTCATCTTGCGCGTTCATCAAAAATGAGGCGTCTAAACCCGCGGATGCACAGGGACGGAAAAAGAGAAAAAAAGAAAGGAAGAAAATCGAAAGAAAGCCCAGTATAGAGGTTAGTCTTCTTATCTCAGCCAATAAGTTGTCAAACAAAAAAAAAATTACTTAGTATTAATCTTATCAACTAATATTTATTTTATAAATATGATTAATATTGTCACTAAGCTATCACTTGCTAGTTTTCTTCATAATTACTATACGTATTGCAAACACTTCACTGACAATAATGTACAATAACCTACATGGATGTCATTTAAATATCAAAAGTCCAGTTCGTTATAAATATGGATAACGTATGCATGTTATTTATGAAAAGTACAAACGCTCTCTACGTGGGCGTCAGAAGGAAATAAATACGGCCCGGTTTTTTTTTAGCAGCCTAACGAAAGATGCCATATTATTTACATCAAACACAAATATGCTGTGTTCACCAAATTCTTTACAGTGGCTGTAGTGTTGTGGTAAGACGCATGGCATCAAGAATTGATGCAGGTCGATCAGAGGTTCGATCCCGCCTTTTGCCAAACTCGCTCTATTCCCTTTTCCCATCACTTATCAGATCGGAAAGGCATTTATTTTCAATAAAAAGAGAGAAAATGTTTGAAAAGTGGAAATAAAGCGTCGAACATGTTTAATAATAAGTGCTTCTCGGTTAGGGGTAGGCCTAGGAAAACAGACATGTGCTGAATTAGAGACGATAAAAGTGAGTGGAGTGGGGTGGGGTGGCGTGGTGTGGGGTGGTGTGGGGTGGTGTGGGGTGGGGCGCAAAACTCCATCTCGCCTAGGGCAACCAAAGAGCTAGAGCCGGCCCTGATGTACAATGGTGTAAAAAAAATATTATATTTAATTGACATATCACGGTAGTTATTAATTCCATCCTAAAAAACTGCTCTCTCACTTCTTTGGTGTTAGGGGTTAGTAACTAGTTTGTAGTAATAACTATGAAATAGTCAGGAGGCCAAAACTGATTAAAACTTTGTCTGACACTTTTTTGTACATGCATACAACCTATCCAGTATTAATATTTAACCCCCCAACATGTGTTTTAGCCAGGTTGTCAGCTTAGAATGTTTGTTGTTTTTTTCCATTTTAACACTATAATCTTAAAAGTGGTAAAATTGGATTTTCCCCCCAAAAGTGCTTCCATTTTCTAAATTACCTACTGTAATTTTGGGGAAATGTGCAATACAGTATAATCCAATTTATGTGCATGATAATTAAAATAAAAAAATCAATAAATACCACAAGAGTAACACACCACAAAGGTGACTGTTGTGTCAGCACAGCTGTGATTTGACATGAAGCAGCAGATCCTAGGCTAATGGTTCTGCTGGAAGGCTAATGAATACAAACCAACATTTACCTTCTGGTGACAATATGTATCTTGTGTCTATACTTTTGGCATTCACACGGGCACTGAGATGTGGTGACTGGAAGCTTTACATGTCAACCTTCAAAAGCATGATGCCCTGGTTTGCTGCGTATGATCACACAAAATGGGGTGCTGTATTCATAGCAGACATGTTACAGCTGGCACAGACATGGTACATCTCAATTCGTGCTGCCGAGTCTATAGCCATTTTTAAAAAAACATCTTAAGACACATCTTTTCCAATTGCACCTGACCAATACAGAATAGAACTTACTGATCACCACAGCAATGACCAAAAAGCGCACACTCCTGGATCATATCTACGTCTCTCATCCGGATTTGTGCCTTCAGGCGGGTGTGTTACATAGTTATCATAGCCATCATAATCCGGTGTACTGTATTTTGCATACGTGAGTTTTTGTTATTGATGGCTATTGCTGCGTGTTTAGCTAGAATGCCATACAAAACCAACCCATTGGGCCACTGAATCTGCTTAACGACAGCAGTTGGGGCAACAGCCTTAGTCCTAATGGGTTGTTATCATGGATATCAAAATCCAGTGTTCTGTATTTTGCGTACGTGAGTTTTTATTGTAGATGGCTATTGCTGCGCGTTTAGCTAGAATGCCATACAAAACCAACCCATTGGGCCACTGAATCTGCATTAACGACAACAGCTGGGGCAACAGCCTTAGTCCTAATGGGTTATTATCATGGCTATCAAAATCCAGTGTTCTGTATTTTGCGTACGTGAGTTTTTGTTGTAGGTGGCTATTGTAGATGGCTATTTAAAAAAAAAAAAATTGTGTACTGTGCTAATTAATTGAGACTTCTTACAGCTCTTACAGATTGTTGGCCTTGTTTGTTTCGTTGCTTCTATTGCTCTCCCCTGTTTTGTAAGTCGCTTTGGATAAAAGTGTCTGCTAAATGATTAAATGTAAATGTTAAATGGCACAGACGGCACCACGGGTCTGACGTCACAAAAGACGTCATTTGTGGCATGATTTTTATAGTAAAACTACAACTATCAGAGTTTTATATTCTAGACATAGCCTATCCTGTGGAATCCAAAACCTGTCAGTTTTATTTATTTATTTTCATTTACAGGAAGAAAAAAAATTGCTGTGCACCTCATGCAGGATATTGTCAATTTTCCTGGAAATATCCTGAAAAAGTTATTTAATCCTTTGGAAAAAGATCAAGATACTAGACTTGAATTGCAATCACTTCTCACTTGCTACATTTAGACATTACCATACGCTTTTAAAAACAAATGGTATTGATAGCTTTGAGAATCTTTGGTTTCTTCCTAATGTTTCTTCTTTCTTTTGTGAATTGCTATTTCGTGTGAACGGGACTTTTATTTTGGTGTGGCACCGTGACATCATAAGGCTGCGCTGTGCTCCAGCATCTTTGATTCAGCTGAAGAAAGGTTTGTTTTTAATCAGTTAAAGTGTTTAAATCCAACACTACCCTTTCAGATGATTATACAGATAACTGTGAAACGAATTGTGTTTTTAAATTAACATTTTAATGTATCTAATAACAGCAATGAACATAATGAGAGAGTAAATTGCATAAATAACAGAATTTAATGCCTTTTAGTAAAGGTGCGTCTCATTTTGCTCCCTATATTGTGAAGCAGTTGATCATAAGCTATTTGGTAACTGGCAAGTAATACAAGAGAAACTGATTTTTTTCTTAACCAATTCAGATTAAATTGAATCAAGTGCTTCTCAAAATTATTCAGGTTGTAAGCGCTTAAATGGCAATGCTTTCATCACAGTGTAATAAACTATTAAATATAATCTTTAAATCAATATAAATCTACCACATGTAAATCATAAAGGTCTATTAATTGGCTGTATAATTGTGTCCTTTTATTAATTTGTAGTTCTAATTTTAAGTGGTTTTTTTTTTTTTTTTTTTTTTTTTTTTTTTTTGTCTGAGCAGGTCATTTAAGGCCATTAACTCTCACTCTCTTCTCCCTTCGCAATGTGCTGATACGGCACTAGGGAGCTGATTGAGACATACCAAAGATTTAGTTTGGATGCATTTTTCTTTCTGTTAATTATTCTTATCTTAAACATGACAGAGTGTCA
Source organism: Pseudorasbora parva (assembly GCF_024679245.1). Classification (NCBI taxonomy): domain Eukaryota; kingdom Metazoa; phylum Chordata; class Actinopteri; order Cypriniformes; family Gobionidae; genus Pseudorasbora; species Pseudorasbora parva. The sequence continues at coordinate 14,421,309 of NC_090191.1, read as the reverse complement.
AACAGCTCTGGAAAACTGGTGAAGCGACTGAGATCCACATATAAAGATGGCGTTTATTAAAAAAGAGAGTGAAGACATGAAGATTGAAGAAACATTCAGAGTGAAACAAGAAGATACTGATGAACAAAAAGGTTGTTTTTTCAGTCATTTTCTCTTGCATTTCTTTATCTCTATTATTTGTCTTGTCATAAGTCATGCATTAGATGAGGATAAATGATGAAATAATATTAAAACAATTATTTTGAGTTACATGAAAACTAATAACTACTACTGAATTAAAAAAGTATATCATTCTATTATTAAATTATGCAACAGTATCTAACAAAAACATTTATCAAAAATGAAGAGAGTTCATGTGAAATGTAATCAACTTTACATTTATCTATAATTTGTCATCCTCAGTCACTTTATCATATCAGGATTTATAAACATTACTTTATTTCCAAGACATACTGATTAAAACCCCTTTACTCCTCAAAAAAATGTTTAAAAGGAAATTAGTCTGTCACACCTTTTAAGAAAGAAATGTAAGAAATGTTTTTTTTTAATGTTTTTTACATTTTCGTGTGATGCACGCATATAATGCAGCATCCTGCACATTTTCTTGTATTTTCTTTTTTACATGTCAAAAATAAATCTATTCTGCTGTTTGGCTATTTCTGTTATTGAATTATGTCTCAAAAGTGTGTCTCAAGACACACACATATAACCATTCCTGAGCACTGTGTCTTGCATTTTGAGATTTTTTTTTCCCATCCAATTTTTTTCCGTTCTTAAAGGGTTAGTTAACCCAAAAAATTAAAATGAGCTCATGGTTTACTCAATCAATCAATAAATCAATCAACTTTATTTATATAGCGCTTTATTTATATTTACAATGATGATTGTTTCAAAGCAGCTTCACAGTGTTAAACAGGACAATATTGCAACAAAATTTGATTTGGCTAGTTTGATTTGGATAGTTTATAGAATTAAATATGACCCAATTAATACATTTAATTTGTATATTTAGTTGAATAACTTGGATACTAATTTTAGTGTCCCCAACCGACTCAACCTCAAGCCATCCTAGGTGTTCATGACATTCTTCTTCAGATGAGCACAACCTGAGTTATATTAAAAATGTCCTGGTTCTTCCAAACCAGGGCTGTGCAGAGAACCTTGGAGGGGCAGGTGCTCAAAGTATAAAAGGGGCACATGGAACAAGGCTTTTAATCGGGCTGTGCTCAAAATATCAATACAGCAATATATTGTCACACATTCCATTCTGATACGCGTTGCAATACAGATGTTTCTGTATTGATATGGCAGCAAATGCTGTGATGCAGTTTTGATACGAAACCTTTAAAAGGTCAAAAGTTAAAAAAATATTTTAAAAGTTAAAAAAATAAAAAAATTCTTTCCACCTATTAATAACTCTGGGATTAGAAACTGTTATACTTATGATTCTGTTATACAGAATAGTAAACAAACTGTTATAGTAAACTGTAGGTAGGACATGGTCATTATTCAAAATCAACGTGGCCCGTTACGTACAGTACAGAATAGTTTTATTTAGCATCATGTCAGTATCTGTGGCTATTTTCATGGCAAAAACTGAATTACAAATATACAAGAGTTACATTTATGCAATATAAATAAAAACCAAGCAAAAAAAACACACAAAAAAGCAATATTATACAAGATTTTTAACATTAACTTCTAAAAGCTTTTCTGGTAAAATCTTAAGCTTAAATTCCTAAATAAATCCTTTAGTGGGTTTGCTGCCTTTGCTGTTGTTGTTGCTGCTGATACTGCTGGAGTATATCTGAGACTATAGACATTAAAACAAGCGCTAACACTTTACTTGTAGGGGTGTGGATAAGACTGACATGACACGTCATGAATATGAAGGAGTTTTTATGCATGTTTATGACAACTGTCATTAAGTGTCTTCCACTCAATTATGTCATTTTTAATGCAAAGATGACATTATGTGAGATGTCTTGTTAGTGATAGTGACTTTAAAATGTAAAGTTGTCATAAAGACATCTCACATAATGTCATCTTTGCATTAAAAATGACATAATTGAGTGAATGACACTTAATGACAGTTGTCATAAACATGCATAAAAACTCCTTCATATTCATAACCTGGGTATTTTCATACCTTTTCCTTAAATCTACTAGGGCCATATCTGCACTTTGATGTTAGGTCAGGTTCATTTTATATTGACATCGATATTTTTTATAATACATTTTAAAGTATTATTTCCAGAGATATATTATTGAGTTTAAAGGCTATATTGATTATGCTGTTGTAAACACTACTGTTACAGAAAAACATATATTTTTTTCATATTAAAATTTGTGCTGGGAATCGATTTAAACAAATTAACTAATTAATCAATTTTTTTTCTGTAATTAATCAAGATAAATCACGATTTAAAAACATGGGCATTTTTTATATTTTGATATTGTAATCATTTCAGTTACTCTCCAAATTAATGTAGAAACAATTTAAAGACAACATATTGTAAATATGTGTTGTATTGGCATCTTTTATGAATGAAGGCCAGTATCACTGATACTAATGTCTCTATGAAACATTATGACATTGCATTACAGTATAAATGAAAGCTACCAATTTCAATATTTATTAGGCTTTAAAAAAACACTTAATTTAAGTGAACAATCTTTATATAAACCCATAATAATAAATGTTATATTTACCGGTGGCCTTTTAGACAGAAAATGTAATAGTGGCACCTTTCTGAACTGCCAAAAAATAAATTAAATACAGATGAATTATCATTAAAGCTACACTTTTCTCTGTGATGAACATTATTCACATGAACATGATTGAAACCTGTTCTGAATTTATATAACGTTATATTTTTAATGATAATAAAAAACATATATAGGCTAATTCAGAGGATGAAAAACCAGTATAAACCTTTACCAGTGTTTTTTAAATAAATACTAGAATAAAAATAATAGGTTAAAGTATAAATAGTTTTTAGTAAAATAACAAAGACAAGACTGTGTAAATCTACACCCGTGAAACTTTTCTCCCTCAAACAGCAAACTAATGTTAACGTTACTTCTACAAGCTACACATAAAGGAAACAGCCATATAAACAACAGCTCCATGCTCTCTCCACGTCGTTCTTGTAAATTGATAACAAATAATAACTAACTAAACAAACACTTCGCTGAGAACAACACTTAACGTTACCGCTGTATTGAACAATCCGCTTCTCAGTCCACTCTCCACTGGCGCGCGCAAGCGGCGTGAGAGATGAGGTCATCGGGTGAAAGGTCATCATCATGTGATTAATTTTATTGTTTAATTTATTTAATTTTACTAATAGTATGATTGGGCAGGCCTTCACAAAAGGGCCTTTGATTATATATATACATTTTTTTTTTTTTTTTTTTGCCTTGACAAAAAGGGCACTTTGGGCATCAAGGGTCAAAGAGGCAGGTGCTAGGGCACCCTCCGCCTCCCCTCCCCTCCCCCTCTGCACGTGCCTGTTCCAAACTTTATATTGGCAGTGACTGTTGGGTCATTTTTGAACTCCATAAAGCGCATCTATCCATCATATATCTGCTCCACATGGCTCCGGTGGGGGTTAATAAAGGCCTTCAGAAGCAAAGTGGCAGATTTGCGTAAGAAGAATATTATTAAATATTAGTATTAAAAGTATTAAACTTTATAAAGTAAATGATCTAGCTTTCGGCAAATCTCCTTCCGTATTCAACTTATGGAAAAAGTATAGCGCCTCTCGCAGTTCAAAATGCTTACACCATGTCTGACGACATAGCTCACCAGTTACACTCGTCAAACTTGTGTAAGCATTTTGAACTGCGAGAGGCGCTACAGTTTTTCCGTAATTTGAATATGGAAGGTGGCCCGCCGGAAGCTAGATATTGTTAAATATGTATATTTTTCTTACAAAAACCCATCGATTAATTTCATAAAGCCTTTATTGCAGGGGGCCTTTTACCTTCCACTTCAATCCACAGCAAAGGTAAACCCGCCTGCTCCTGCAAGATTTGTGTTGGGACCTGCAGGTTTTTATAAAGGCTTTGATAACTGCCAGCTTGAAAGTATTTTGGACGTATCCTAAAGAAAGCAAAGTAGGAACAATATTGACGAGGTTCTGAGATTACAGGTTACACCTTTTTAAGTTGTTCAGTGGCTATAGGATTCAGCTGTTGTTGGATTTGATGTTTTACACGTCTAAATGGTGTCAACTTTGTTTTTTTGTTTCTTTTCACGCTAGACCTGATGGTGCTAAATAAGGAGAGTCAAGAACTGAATGAAATGGAAGAGAAAAAACATGATTTCATGACTGGGGAAAAATCTTTTAGTTATTCACAGACAGAGGTGGGTAGTAACGAATTACATTTACTTCGTTACATTTACTTGAGTACATTTTTTGGGTAACTTGTACTTTTAGAGTATATTTAAAAATGGGTACTTTTACTTTTACTCAAGTACATTTCTTGTGAAAAAACTGTACTTTTACTTCGTTACATTCGGTGGCGTTCCTCCGCTACTGTCAATGGTGATAATTAATTATATATTTTAAAATGAGTTATGACTTGTTCGCAAGTCTCGCGAAACGTTGGAGAGTCTGCTTCGCGAGAGGTGGATATTGTCACCCGCATAAAATAAGCGCGCGTTTAGTCAGAAGATGATGGCCGAAGCAGAGGGAGATGTGTGAGCTACGGCAGATCACCCGTACGTGGCCTCAAGTTCAGCCTGTTTTCAGTCCAAGATGTCAAAAAGAACAGTTTCATAATTTAATGCATGCTGTGTTCACCAAAACGAACTGACATCTCAGCATACAATAATTCCAGCTCCAACCTGAAAAAACAGCGGTAAGTGTAACAATGATGCCTATATTTGAACACTATTAATGGTAATTTGGTAACTATGGGCACTTTTCCTTTATTGTAATACTATTTCACACACTGTCCGAGTGTTTTCCTCATATGCTCTCTTGTGCAAGCATTGACAAATCGTTTGAATCCTCCGAACACACGTCCACAAACAAACGTTCACATCTGCACATTTACATATCTTTTTTTTTCTCACAAAACGAGCAACCTCATTGGCAAAATGTACCTGTGGCAATGTTTTTGCAAACCACAAAATACGCACCAATACACACTGCAGGAATTCCAACAGAAATGAACACTATAGGCAGAAAAACTGCATTTTTTTAGTCTGGTTTGTAAACTAAAACATTTTGAATTTTGCGTCACAGCTCCATGTTCTGCTTTTCTGATTCACCAGACTTGCTCGATAGCTCAGCTGATACAGATTTGTATTTACAATGCGAAAAGCTTGAGAACGAACCCCATGAAGAACGAGTCATGATAAAAGAGCTCAAAGACAAGTTCTAAACACAAGCTAAAAATACATGGAGACAATTTTATTTTTGTCACATTTGCTGTTGTTAACACTTTCGGGTAGGTTTAGTGTGGGTGTACGTTAAAAACACAACGTAAGAAAACATGTCAGATTCACGCAAATCTGTTCTGGAAAAAAATAAGCTTTTAGCGCCACCCAGTGGACATTTCACTTTGAAACTGTCGCAATATGTACATATTGGTACATACTTTGTGGTTTGCATAAACGTTGCCATAGGTACTGATGAGATCAGGCTAAAAACGAAACAAATTGAATAGCCTAATGTGACATCTTGCATTTATACACATATCCGGACAGACAACAGTCTGCAGTATATACATACATTTAAAAATGGGACTGTATTTTTAAGAATGCATATACTTATAAAAATATAAGAACAAAGTATGTTTTAAAAAGAGCTGTGGTTAGCCCAGCACACCATTAATTTACACGGTTTAACCATTAAACACACACACACACACACACACACACACACACACACACACACACACACACACACACATATATATATATATATATATATATATATATATATATATATATATATATGGAGGTGTGTGAAAGCTCTCTAAGTAGTCTGAAATTCAGGGTTTTTGGATCTTATCAATCAGATCGAAAGTAACTAGTAACTAAGTACTTGAGTAGTTTTTTCATCTAATACTTTTTTACTCTTACTCAAGTAACTATTACGATTGTTACTTTTACTTTTACTTGAGTAAATATTTCCGTAAGTACTTGTACTTTTACTTGAGTAAAGATTTTGGCTACTCTACCCACCTCTGTTCACAGACAACAGAAACTAGAAACCTCCAGATGAGAGTTGACACTGGAGAGAGCCCTTTGACCTGCCAACAGTGTGGAAAGAGTTTCGGTCGAAAAGAAAGCCTTAAAGACCACTTAAAAATTCACGATGGAGAGAAGCCATTCATATGCCCTCAATGTGGTAAGAGTTTTACACTGAAAAAAACCCTGAAAGCCCACATAAGAGTTCACACTGGAGAGAAGCCTTTCACCTGCCAACAGTGTGGGAAGAGCTTCTCGCTACAAGGAAATCTTAAAATTCACATGAGATTTCACACTGGAGAGAAGCCATACATATGCTCTCAGTGTGAAAAGAGTTTTAAACAGAAAAGAGACCTTAATGCCCACATGAGTAGCCATAGAGAGATACCTTACACCTGTGAGCTGTGTGGAAAGAGCTTCACACTAAAAGAAAGTTTTGAGGTTCACATGAGTGTTCACACTGGAGAGAAGCCCTTCATATGCTCTCAGTGTGGAAAGAGTTTTAAACAGAGAAGACACCTTAATGTCCACATGAGAAATCACACTGGAGAGAAGCCTTTCACCTGCCAACAGTGTGGGAAGAGTTTTGCATTAAAAGGAACTCTTAAGACTCACATGATGATTCACAAGGGAGAGAAGCCATTTGTTTGTGAGCAGTGTGGAAAGAGTTTCAGATATAAAGAAAACCTAAATCATCACATGAGGATTCATTCAGGTGAGAACTGTTTTATATGTCATCACTGCGAAAGGAGTTTCACAGACAGGACTCGCCTTAAGAATCATGTAAAAAGTCACATTGAAGTGAATCCTTACATATGCCATCAGTGTGGAAAGAGTTTCAAATACAGAGCAAGCCTTGAGGATCACATAAGAATTCACACTGGAGAGAAGCCTTTCACCTGCCCTCAGTGTGGAAGGAGTTTCACAACGAAAGGAAACCTTAAGAGTCACGTGAGAGTTCACACTGGTGAGAAACCTTACAAGTGTCTTCAGTGCGAGCAAAGTTTCACATTTCACACAGACCTAAAACGACATTTGCAATCCCATTGTGAAAAGAAATAGACGTTTACCTTAGTACAATGTTACGAGAGTGAGTTTTTAATTGTATAGTGCAGAGTTTTAATGTGTTAAATGTAGGGTAGGTAAGAATGATCTAAAACACTTGTTTTTTTGTTTGTTTTTAGTTTTAATTAAAATGTAAGTACTCTGAAAAAAGAGATTTTAAAAATCAAGTGACTAGACTTTTTAATCTGCAATTAACCCCGCTCATTATTTTTGTTCGGGATGAAACAAATGATTGGCTTGGGTGACTGTCACTCTCTCTCGCTACCACGGCAACCACCGCTTTCGCTACAGGTTCTGCCCACACATGCGCGCAACCCCTAGGAAGGGCAAAAGCATTCAAAATGCACGGTGCCGGGTTTTGCTGTCAGCGAAGGCAAGCAATATAGAGACAATGGCTGTGTCCCAATTCAGGAGCTGCATCCTCCTAAGGCCGCATTTGAAGGCCGATTGCGTCACCGCAGAGCGACGAGGCTGTCCCAATTCGAAGGAGCCTTCTAATGCGGCTTGCCGACGGTGTTGCCAAGGCCGCGGTTTTCACGCCGAATTGGGCTACTTTTATGTTGTTGTTGCGGGTAAAAAAATATTTCCACGGGTTGATTTTCAACACTGTAAGTACGATTTCGGCGCTCCACCATCCCCAAACGCACAAATTCAGGGGAGAATTTGGCCGCTCAATGGAGAAAATTGCATTGGCAGTTTTGGGTTAGTTTTGTTGCAGAGACCTGGCAACCCTATCTCCCCGGAACGCGAAGGATTGAACGGATTCTTCGCAGCCTAGCCCATCCCACTAGCCTGCCATCCCACGGCAGAGGAATACAAATATAAATGTAAGTATTGTGTTTTAATTTACTCAAATAACCAACGAAACGTGTTAAAAACCTGGGGTCTTTATTTCTTAACGTGAACTTGACGCCTGCGTTACCACTGCGGCTTTATCCTTAGGTGATCTGATGTAATATTTTGTTTTGTTTTATGGAGCAGTTAGCAGACAGCTTTATTAAAATAAGGGCAGCAAATTAGTGTTTATTTACCCGGCCGAAAAACTCGGCCAGTGTGGATTGACACTGATCACTCTGTCTGGGTTTATTCTGCGATAACAGCAGGCTGGGTGTACATTATCCCTTACTTATAGCCCCCCTTATCCAGTTGATAACAATTGTCTATCATAAAAGCTGTGTCTACAAATGTTTTAACCAAATTTGAGTATCTAGAAATATGATTTCTGGAGTATTTTGTATACATCTATAATACATGTATACAAAATGTATAGCTGCATCATAATTAAAATTCCACCCCTGCCTTGCAGGTATACAAAAAAAAAATTGGGACAACTAAAAAAAAATACATGTATGCAAGTTAATAGACACATCTTTGCTGACATGTATTGCTTTTGTGTTTATTGTTTTTAACAGGAATGTTTATTTTCTCTGCATTAGGATTGCAAGTGTCCTGGGACAGGTGAGGGAGTGGAAAACTTGGCCATGGTTTGTCCTCATGGATGAGGTGTTGGGACAGGCATTCATGGCCTCCAGCCCTGAGGACCATGGGCGTCGCTAGGCCCATTTCAGAGGGACTTCAGCTTTTATTTGTAAATAAAAAGTTATTTCTCTGCATTGTTTATTTTTGTAATGCAAATTTCTTTTAATGAAACCAATAAATTGTTTACATATTTGTCATGCAAGTTTTGTAAATGAAATCAATTATTCTGTTGGCTACATTTATTTTTGTCATGTCAATTAATTTGTAAATGAAACAATAAATTGTTCTAAAAAACATATTTACAGTACTTGTTTACAAGTATTTACAAGATAAGTTACGTTTAAGATGGGAAAAACTAAATAAAATGTTAAATGAACTGTACATAAAAAAATAATGGAAGAAAGGGTTTTATGTAAACTTTTATTGAGCAGGGTGGAGACCCTGGATGGGCTGCACAATAGAGACAATATAAATAGATGTTTTCAGAAAGAGTGATGAATAAATTAAATGAACTTACATCCTTAAAATCAAACCATAACATATTTGAACATGCATAACTGTTCTATGAGCTGAACTCTGCAGGACAGCGGCCCTCTAGGACCAATGGTTCCTATCCCGGATCTTGAGACATATTTTAGTGTATTTTATTTTTGGATTCTATAATGTTCATATTTTTTAAACAATATCAAAATCTAATATCCATGTATAAAAAGTCAGTTTTTCATTGAACTACAATATTTGCCTCTGAGATGAAGTTTAAACTCTAATACAGAGTAAATATATTTTGTTGCAGCATTTGTAATGTTTAGCAACTGTGACAGCTGCCGTTGAAGAGTAGCAGTAACAAACTGAACTGCCTAACAACAAAGCAACTAAAGATGTTCACTTCCGTCCATTTATGTACATAATAAAGAGTATAAACTATATAAACTCGCATGTTAGTTACATTGCCTATTAGTCGACATTTGAATATTTATTGCATTTTTTTTTTTATCATTAGATAAGGCTACTGGAGTAAATTGAATCCCAATGCTTACGTTACATTTATGTGTAATCTGGCTTTCTTTAAACAAAAAATCTGACGTCGCGGCGCGCAATGAATTCTGGGGTTGGCAAGGCTGCGAAGCATCCATCCGAGTATCCTTCGTTTCACGGGAAAAGAAGGACGCATTTGCAGGCGTTATATTGAAGGAGCCTTCGAAGGACCTTTGAATTGGGACAGTCTTCATCGCGCCGCGGTGACGCAATCCGCTATACCTTCCACTGTAAACAAGTCTCGGTGCGTCCTTTGAAGGCCGCGTCGGCCGCGCACTTCGAAGGACACAGCCTTCAGAGGACGCAGCCCTTGAATTGGGACACAGCTTTCGTGTCTTCCAGCTGAGCGGTGGGTGAGGCGCGTTCATGTATTTTGGGGGCGTGGCTTTGGAAAGAGTCCAGAAGGGAGAAGGTGGAGTGAATGGAAATAATGAGCTGTCTTTAAAACAGTCGTGAGAGGTCTACAGACACTCAAATTTTATAGTTTCTTTTTTAGAGTACTTACATTTTAATTATGTATTGATATATAAAGAGCGTTTAAACCAATATATTGATATATAAAAAGTTTTTTAACCAATTCTTACCTACCCTACCTTTAAGAGTATTAGAGACTGCAAGTATTTATTGCTTGTTTGAATTGAATATTATTTGTATCTGAGGAATATTGATTGTATATTTGTTTTCTTATACTGATATTGATTGAAAATACATTGCACATACTGGGTGTTTTGGAAAGTAAAGGGTCTGCCCATTTTGTTTACTGTAAACTAAGGAGTATTAGGAAAGAGATGTTTATTTTATTTTTTTAAGTTTTGTTTATTTTGGCATGGTCAGTTCCTGAGTAAAGAGTCCCAAATTAATAAATCATAATTGTTCCAAATTCACAGCATTTTCAGAGTGTTTAATGTTGCACTCTTTTCCCTAGATGGAGCATAACTGACAAGAGGTTTAGAAAAAAGAGCAATTTCTACAATGATCAGTGCAGTTACTCTGAAGAAAGATATTTGTGATCAGTGTAATACAAATGTGTAATGTGTATATACAGGTCCTTCTCAAAAAATTAGCATATGTGATAGTTCATTATTTTCCATAATGTAATGATACAAATTAAACTTTCATATATTTTAGATTCATTGCACACCAACTGAAATATTTCAGGTCTTTTATTGTTTTAATACTGATGATTTTGGCATACAGCTCATGAAAACCCAAAATTCCTGTCTCAAAAAATTAGCATATCATGAAAAGGTTCTCTAAACGAGCTATTAACCTAATCATCTGAATCAACTAATTAACTCTAAACACCTGCAAAAGATTCCTGAGGCTTTTAAAAACTCCCAGCCTGGTTCATTACTCAAAACCGCAATCATGGGTAAGACTGCCGACCCGACTGCTGTCCAGAAGGCCATCATTGACACCCTCAAGCGAAAGGGTAAGACACAGAAAGAAAACAAATAGTAACGAATACTGAAGGAATAGGCTGTTCCCAGAGTGCTGTATCAAGGCACCTCAGTGGGAAGTCTGTGGGAAGGAAAACGCGTGGCAAAAAACGCTGCACAATGAGAAGAGGTGACCGGACCCTGAGGAAGATTGTGGAGAAGGACCGATTCCAGACTTTGGTGGACCTGCGGAAGCAGTGGACTGAGTCTGGAGTAGAAACATCCAGAGCCATCGTGCACAGGCGTGTGCAGGAAATGGGCTACATTCTCAAGCCACTTTTGGACTACAGAGAAGCAGCACTGGACTATTGCTCAGTGGACAAAAGTACTTTTTTCGAATGAAAGCAAATGTTGCATGTCATTCGGAAATCAAGGTGCCATATCCTGCGTCTCAATCAGCTCCCTAGTTCACTAGTCAGGGCACTGATCAGGACGTAAGTCAATGGGCTGACTCCCTGATCAGTGCCCTGACAACTGAACTAGTGAGCTGATTGAGACGCACCCATAGTCTGGAGGAAGACTGGGGAGAAGGAAATGCCAAAATGCCTGAAGTCCAGTGTCAAGTACCCACAGTCAGTGATGGTCTGGGGTGCCATGTCAGCTGCTGGTGTTGGTCCACTGTGTTTTATCAAGGGCAGGGTCAATGCAGCTAGCTATCAGGAGATTTTGGAGCACTTCATGCTTCAATCTGCTGAAAAGCTTTATGGAGATGAAGATTTCGTTTTTCAACACGACCTGGCACCTGCTCACAATGCCAAAACCACTGGTAAATGGTTTACTGACCATGGTATTACTGTGCTCAATTGGCCTGCCAACTCTCCTGACCTGAACCCCATAGAGAATCTGTGGGATATTGTGAAGAGAAAGTTGAGAGACGCAAGACCCAACACTCTGGATGAGCTTAAGGCCGCTATCGAAGCATCCTGGGCCTCCATAACACCTCAGCAGTGCCACAGGCTGATGGCCTCCATAACATGCCACATTTTCTGCAAAAGGATTCCCAACCAAGTATTGAGTGCATAACTGAACATAATTATTTGAAGGTTGACTTTTTTTGTATTAAAAACACTTTTCTTTTATTGGTTGGATGAAATATGCAAAAAAAAATGTAGATTAATTTTGGGTTTTCATGAGCTGTATGCCAAAATCATCAGTATTAAAACAATAAAAGATCTGAAATATTTCAGTTGGTGTGCAATGAATCTAAAATATATGAAAGATTAATTTTTATCATTACATTATGGAAAATAATGAACTTTTATCACATATGCTAATTTTTTGAGAAGGACCTGTATCTGTTTGAAATCAAAGCAACTTTCAGCTGAACGAGCTTCATCCAATTGCCATGACCACTTCTTTTTTTGTATTGTTTGTTATTTATGTCCTTTATCTCTTTATACTTTCCTTTTGATTATATTTAGTTAATTATTTAGTTTTATATTTAATAATAAATACATTATTTGCAATGTATTTGTGGGGTGTTTTAAATGTGCTGTAAAACAGGGACATTTCTGAGAATGGCTTCATTTAGGGAATAAACACCAAAAACTGCGACTCCCCCCAGAAAACTGAAACATCTGATCATTTTACTCCACACACACTCATCCATTTTAATGGCCATGCATGACTTAACATTTTTTAAATGATTTGAGGACTTCAGAACATTGAAGATTGATCATGCTCATGATTTCTTCTGCCTCATTGATCTGATCTGATGCACGGTTGGCAGAGCACTTCATGTCAGTGCCACTGATAAAATGTTATTCTTTTCTGAAGGGTAAGTACTTTCCACACATGTAGGCAACCTCTGAAGATGTTGTTACTGTTTGTTTTGACATATACAGGGACATGAAGGATGAGATTGTGAACCCCTTTGAATTGGTTGGTTTTTGGCATTAATTACTCATAAAGTGTCATCTGAACTTTGTTATTTTCTGAAAAGTATACCATATTTTCCGCACTATAAGGAGCACCTTCAATAAGTGGCCTATTTTAGAACTGTTTTCATATATAGGGTGCACCGAATTATAAAGTGTATAATTGAATAGAAGATACTGCAATCAAACGTTTGACTGGGTTTGCATTATACATCCACTAGATGGAGCTGTGCTAAAAGGAATGTCAACTGTAAGGCTGGAAAAACATAGTAGATTCCGAAATGTCTAATCGCTCTGAGAAAACAAAGCAAATTAGCATCTGAACTCATTCATACAGTTAGTGTCTCTGTCCGAGACGACATCACACTGAGTGAACCATCTATGAATGACTCTAATTTACATGCCATTCCTTTTACATGAAACTTCCCCCAAACTCCTGCTCCCACAAACTTCAGATCACCTGAAATGCACCAGAAATCTCTTTGTTACAATGTCAATCCTCACGATACAGTATTATATGTGTTTGATATCATTTGAAATGTCTCAGTGCGACTGGTACAAATATCTCTACTCCACAGAAGTAAACTAGAACATCCTAAATGTTTTAAGAGTTTAAAGATATCTTTCCTTGGTGTATGGTGGGTGTGGCTTTCAGCCATTTGGCCTCTCTTCTCAAGTCTGTAGGACTTGATCAATGCAAATTCCTATTGTGAACTCGTGTTTCCATTTGAAAGAGTTTCAAATGGTTCTGGGTATGGATCTGGTTCTGGGTATTTAAGGAAATGTTGCAAAGAGCTCAGGGCTTGACACTTTAAACAGGTCAGCCTTTAATGTTGGATGTCTCAAGATAGCCAGCATTATGTAATTTTCAGAAGTCAGGTATACATTTCATTCTTTACTTCAGAGTATTTGATGTTATATATGAATAACCTTTGAATTGACTATGTAATTGGCATTATACATTTACCTGACTGTTAATAAATTGTTACACTTTGATTGATTCTGACTTGCTCTGGAATTATTCAGGTTGGGTATAATTTCAACAAAGGGTTAAACGGAATAATTAAATGTGTAGTCAAACTATTAAATATAAATGACCAAATAACCAATTGGCATTCTAACCTAAATTCTAAATTATGATTAAATGGAGTCAGATAATGAGGAATTGGAATAAAATCCCTGCTGAAAAGACGAACGCGCAGCGACCTTCACCCGCCGATCGTTAGCCTCCATTGGGACGATTTGGGCGGCCTTACACAACAAAACAGATAAAGTCAAACTTTATTAAGATTGTGGCTCTTCTAGAAGCTCAACATCCACATACTTCGACTCACTCCTATGAGTCTACACCCCCACCAGAAGCCTTCGCTCAGCTAACAAGCGGAGGCTTGTGGTACCATCACAGAGAGGCATGAAATCCCTCTCCAGAACTTTTTCTTTCATTGTTACTGGTTGGTGGAATGATCTTCTGTCCTCCATATACGCGCGACACAATCACTCGCTTCATTCAAAAGACAGGTAAAAACTCATCTCTTCCATGAGCCAAAATCCTCCTCCCTTTCTCTTCTTCCCTTTTTCTGTTTTTTTGCTACTCTGAGTAGTATACAAATCTTCAACCCATTCTCACTCCCAAGGCGTCAAAAACCGAAGCATGGTCAAGTGCCTTCCGCGTCACAATTAAGACGCTAAAGGTGCCCCAAGGCGTCATGTTTCGACGCGCTGGGTGTTCCATTCATTTCAGTGAGAAACCTTTGGCGTCATACACATACGCACTGGGTATTAGTAATGTTATCGTCATGGTGAAATTGTATTAGTTTATAATTTTGCCATTATGACATGTTGGAGTGTGTTTTTCAATTTAATCAGCAAGCATAATTTTATTAACATTTATTTTATTTACGCTATTTAGTAATGCTTAACATGTAACCCAACCCCATCCCATCCCTAAACCTACCCATTTGTCTGAACATGATATAAAACACAGGATATAACATACGACTGCATCCACGAGTTATTCAAAAAAGTTAAATAATCCAAGTTTTCCGAGGCCAAACGATTGATTTGTATGAAGAAAATCCCCAAAAGCGATCAGCATCTCCATCCGCAGAAGATCATCAACAAACACAATCAAATTTCAAATATTGGTGCCCGTTAAGTGAGATTTCATAGTGAAATTGCATTGGCTCTCGTATGTCTTGTGACCAATTGCGTCATTACGTCAGCATTGATTGTAAAATGTCATTGGCTCTCGTGTGTCTTGTGACCGATTGCGTCATGCTCAGGAGTCTTTTGAATTATTTGAATGAGATATGAATGAGTTCGTTCACGGGGCAGCGGGATCATCATTTCAGCGATTAAAACATCAAGATCAACTCAGTTCTTCACATGAAGACATCGTAGGACTTCAGAAGACTTGGAATGCAACATGAGTTAATATTTTTATACTGCTTTGGTTAGTTTTTGCAAAAAATACGTGTGACTGTACATTTATTTGCCTGTTATGTGTTTTATATTGTTTAGATATGGGTAGGTTTAGGGTAGGAGTGGAGTTAGTTGCTCCAAAATATAAAAGTAGCCTTTAAATATTAATAAAATCATGTCCGCTTTTATAAACGCAAATAATTAAATGTGTCTGTTTATGACGCCAAAGGTTTATCATTGTAATGAATGGAGCACCCAGCGCGTCGCAAAATGACGCCCAGGGGCACCTTTAGCGTCTTAATTGTGGCACTTGACTTGCTTCGGATTTTGACGCCTTGGGAGTGAGAACGGGTTGAAATCTTGGTATTTAGGGCACTTTTTGCGTTTCATTGCCTCTTCTTGATGGATCGCTTCCTGTACTCCTGAGTTGTAAGTCGCTTTGGATAAAAGCGTCTGCTAAATGCATAAATGTAAATGTAAGCGTTCTGACAACTCTGTTCACTCCCATGGTAACATTGTTCAAACGTTGATGTGCATATTAAAGGTCTCGTTCTTCGCGATTCCATCTTTCAAACTTTAGTTAGTGTGAAATGTTGCTGTTAGAGCATAAATAATACCTGTAAAATTATAAAGCTCAAAGTTCAATGCCAAGCGAGATATTTTATTTAACAGAAGTTCCCTTTCAAAGCCTACAGCGAACGGCCGGTTTGGACTACAGCAGGAAGTACAGGGATGTAATGACGTCACTAGAACCGTTTGTTGACTAACCCTCCGCCCACAAGAACACGCAAAATAAGGGTGCATGGTCTTGTTACTCTCCCACGTGGAGAAGAGCGCGCATTCAGCGCTTGCATCTCCCCGTTATGGTAAGAGGCGGGACCTTTCCGGGCAAAGTGCGCTAAGCTGCTGTCCAATCACAACACGGGAAGTACTGGCCCAATCAGAACTCGTTACGTATTTCTGAAGAAGGGACTTCATAAAACAAGGAAATCATCAGGCCGTTTTTAGGACAGAGGAAACAGCGCTGTACAGGTAAGTATTTTTGTTACACGCGAAACATGAACTCATGTTATATTGCACACTGTAAACATAATCATTCCATTAAGACGAGTTGATACATGCCTCTCGTATCAGTGCGTGCACTTAATCACTCTGACGCACGGTGACATTCTGATACCATTTTAGCTTAGCCCACTAAGCCCAGCGACCAAACACTTCCACATTTTCCCTATTTAAATACAGTTACACAAATAGCTGAACGACCAAGTATGGTGACACAAAATAAAATGTGGCGTTTTTCTATAATGTATGGCAGAATAGTACTTTGACTCAGTAAAAACCCCTAAAAAATTATCTCACATCTCCCCCTCCCCCCTATTGATGGAAATGAGGGGGGATGTGATCTGATATTATTTATATATATATATATATATATATATATATATATATATATATATATATATATATATATATATATATATATATTTATATATACAGGGCTTGACATTAACTTTTTTGCTCACCAGCCACCGTGGCTAGTGGTTTTCCGAAGTAACTAGCCACTCAGCATTTTCACCGGCCACAATTTTGCGGTTTGGAAATTACATTTTATATGATTAAAGTTGACTTTGGCATGCTTAAGTTACTTGATTTTGAGTCATTTTACTTGATTTTGAAGATTTAAAACCCTTTCAAACTTTCACTTGCAAAGTGACCACCCAAATCAAGACTACATTGTATATCAGCTGGGATGTGCAGGTGGGCAAGGGCTGGACAACTACAGCAAATTGCACATGTGCACGTGTATTTAATTATTCAGGCACAAGGAGCAGTGTTGGGCAAGCTACTTGGAAAATGTAGTGAGCTAAGATACCAGTTACTCTACATTAAATTAAGCTTCACTACACTGAAGCTGGGGGTAGCTAGGAAATGTAGCAAGCTAAGCTACTGCAACTTGGCAAAAGTAGTTTACTACATCTGAGCTATTTTTTATTTATTTCATTTTATATTGAACCACCTTCATTCATATCAATGCTATCTCTGTGATCGATACAATTCAAGCAGATAGACATGCATACTTTTTCAGTTATTAAAAAATGGTCCAAAATCAATTTGGCAACAAAAACATGTGATCCATATTATTAACAAAACCAGGTGTCAAAAGTGTGTGTATGTTCATCTGTATGTGTATGATATGCATACGCACCTGTGTTTGCATGTTTATGCTCAATTTAGACTTGGGCACTTTTGCAGGAAACTGTAAGTTAATTTACAATTCAACTCAGCTCAAAGTACAGTAGCAAAAGAATTAAGACCTGCTGCAAACAGTACCAACATGGCAAAAAACAAAACCTCCCTATATCTGTGTGTGTGTGTGTGTGTGTGTGTGTGTGTGTGTGTGTGTGTGTGTGTGTGTGTGTGTGTGTGTGTGTGTGTGTGTGTGTGTGTGTGTGTGTGTACTATTAGCTCCTCAGCAAATTGTCCAGGGGATGCGCACTTCAAAATCCACCAGAAGTAGTTGGTCATTCTGGCGCTTCATGCTTGATTAGCATAATACTGTAATTAATCATACACCAAATGTGTCTGAGAAATGACACCCAACATTTTAAAGTCATTGTGTTAAATGAACAGCTTCAAACAGAATTACAAAAGAAGCTTTATAAAGAAATATTTTATTTGATTCAATATAAAATATATTACATATAAACGTTTAGGCTACAACAGCCATGATTTTCTCAGTAGCTGAATTTAGATTCATTAGAGAAATTAATTTATGAGAAATTAATTCATACAGGTTTGAAACAACATCAGTGTGAGTGCATTTAAATAAAAAGAATTTAGATTTTTGGGCAAATATCCCTAAAATATGCCATTATTATTATTTTGAATATTGTCTCATATAGCCTTATTTATTATTCCCTACATTACTCCACTAATATAGTGAACTTGAAGGAGTGGATTCAGACACTGAGTGCCGCTTTTGCATAGTTTCTGCTTGCTGTTTAGTAATAATAATTTGAAACTCAGCAAACGGGCAGCTCCAGAAGTAATGAAAATATTTTACTCTGTCATAAAAACTAGCATGTGTACAATGTTATTAAACAATTTATTAATCAATTAAAAAGGATTTATACCTGTAAGATATTATGCTGCAGCCACACAGGACCCAGCTTTGAACAATCGATGTACAGATGAGTCCACTGCAGATGCTATCTCCTTGCAATATGCAGGAATTCATTAGGTTTGTGGCTTTCACAGTGCAATACTGGTATACCCTGAGCAGATAGACATCATAATGATTGTATTTGCATTTTCCACAAAATTTATTAAATCAACCTGATATTTCCTGACAATGAAATGCATCTAGGAATATATTCTAACACTTATTTTTATTGATGATTGTATAGCCTCATAAGTGGTTGGTTGTTTTGCTAAGTACTACCAATGTGTTTGTCCATACATACAAACAAAATAAATTCAGTAGCCTGTTACATGAAGCCAGTTTCGGTTTCTGCCCAGGTAAGTTTGAGTTTAGTTTGAACAAGTTTGAGTTTAGTTTGTTTTTTCAGGCTCAATAAGGTGGACTGGTTTTTAGCGAGTTTCATCGCCACTGTACCTTACACCACATGGCTAACATTATGCAGACAGGCCAGGGGACAGAGAGAGATTTCTATAACGGCAAGAGACTGCTGTCATATCCCCCATGCGTGAAATGGCTCATTACAGCAGTCTACGTGTGCAATACAAAGATAAACCTTTTCCTCACTGGGTTCCTATAAAAACGATGTTAATAACATGGAGGAATTAGGGATGTCAAATTCCCCTCCTGTTGAGCTGTCAGTGACACATCATCTCAACCCTAACCGCAGGGCAGCCTTTTCATCTGCTTCAGCTTCACTGCCAGGATTCACTAAGTGCCTAGCAGCCTCAATTTTTCAGAAGATTAATTGTTCTTTTGCACTGGCAGTGAGGGCTCTAAATTCCACCTCTCTCCTCACTGCTTATCAAGCAGAGTTTATAGAGGAAATGGAGAGACAAATGGATGCTGGGAAACCAAACCTAGCCCTCTGGTTAGAGATTGCCTTACTGCAAATCTCAACCTGAAAACTTTCAGGGGTGCAGTCCAGAGCTGTGGTCGAGTATGGACCTGGTAGTGGTGGGCGAGCGAGTTCTCTGACTGGGACTGTCAGGGCTGTCAGACAGGGAGAAAGTAAATTTCTTGGATCCTTGGATGAGCCCAAAGCCCTTTACTGGGCATCGGTCACTGCTATGTGACAACAGTGTAATCTGAGGAAACAGGAATGTAAGGCTTTCCAAACTTGCCTTTCTAGCAGACCCACTGCTAGGGCTTCTCAACCACCAGGCTCCGGGTCCTCAGTGTCCCTCACAAAGGAACTACTGGCTTCTGTAGCCTCAGATAAAAGATCTACCTTGATGAAAAGAGGAAGACAGAAGGTGCCATGTGTAGACTTAAGAGAAAAGCTTTGAAAGAGGAGCTGAAAGAACTGAAAAAGAAAAGGGAATTATTGATGGTTGTTCTTCTGGAAGGTTCCTACCCTACTTATCGTATGTAACTTTAAATAGTTAAAATAATTTTTTGCCTCTGTTTAGGTGGCAGGAGTGAAAATTTGACTTTCAAAATGTTTTATGGTTTCAGAATGATGTAAGTAGAGAACAACTATATTGGAAAAAGAAAGAAAGAAAGAAGTAATTTATTTAGCAGCCGTAAATATGGGGGAAATTTCAACTTGATTTGGGCTAAGCCCTGAATGTTTACAATGACTACAATGAATATACAACAAATACAATGAATGTTTACAAAGGCCCCGTCCACAAAGATTTTTGAATACAAATTTTTATCGTATCATATCAGCGTTTCGTCCAGACGGATCCGCCGTTTTAGAGCCTGAAACTAGCATTTTAGTAGTAGAAAAACTCTATTTTTAGTGTATTTCTTTTGCAGAATGATGGGACCACGTACTGGCCTGGCATGTATACTACATCCTTTTGAGTCTCTCTTCGTGGTTTCGTGTGTACAGAAATATTTCTTGAGATGAAGGAAAAAAAAGATTGGTTAGAGAAAGCTCTGGCTTCGTTTGGATGTGGCCTAAATATGACGTTACATCACTAAAGTTATTAAAAGTTTTTTCTTAACAGAATAATATTTTAAACAGGACAATGAATTGAGTTATATTTATGTATACATTATCTTGTGAATGCCAGCAGACAGAAAGTAAAGAGATGACTCAGAAGACTTGTGTGATGATCCATATGTAGTCTTTAATGGGTAAGACAAAGGCATGGCTAAAAAAAATGGCAGAAGTCAGGCAAATTAATCCAAAACAACAAGGTGGTGGTGGAGCTTTCTGTAAAAGATTGTCCACTGAGGGCAATTTAAGTTTGAACACAAGTGTAGTTTGTTCATCAATGAGAAGGGGAAAAAAAACAAAATGAAAAGAAAAGAAAACACTTATCTTGAACAGATGTAACAGAAACAGTTACACATAGCAAAGGAGTGTTCATTATACAAAAGGGAAAAAGCATTGAGGTCAAAGTAGAATGAAGTTAATGTTGCAATTAAAAGTAAACATGGCAGAGTGAAGCTCCACCTGTTCAGAAAATATGATACACACATTTAAGGTCATGTGAAATGCCTAAAAACCGCATTTAAGCAGATAATCAGATTTGGCCCACATTCAACTGCGATGTGAACGTAGCCTTAATTTAACACATATCCGTATTTTCTGGTGCCATTTTAAATTGCCGAGCCATTTAAAACGCCTTCCACACAAAGAACATGAATAAGTTCTCACATATGCATGACTTTTCATATGTATTTGTAAGTGTGTTGGCAAAATAAATTTTTTATGACACTGATCACAATTAAATGATCTTCCTCCGTAGTGGATGCATAGGTGGTTTTTGAAATTGATCCTTTTTCTAAACCTCTTGCCACACTCTAAACACTGCATTGTCTTTCCAGAGTGGGATTGCAAATGACGTTTTAGGTCTCTTTGATAAGCAAAACTCCTCTCACACTGAAGACACTTGAAAAGCTTCTCTCCAGTGTGAAGTCTCATGTGAGTCTTAAGGGTTTTTTGGAATCGGAAACTTTTTCCACACTGAGGGCATTTGAAAGTATTTTTTCTGTTGTGTCTGGTTTTAATATGTCTGTTAAAGCTTTTCAGGGTACGACAACATCTTCCACAGTGATGACATATAAAACTGTTCTCTCTTGAGTGAATCCTCATGTGCTGATTTAAGGTTACTTTACGTGTGAAACACTTTCCACACTGTTCACATGAGAATGGTTTCTCTCCAGTGTGAATGTTCATGTGATACCCAAGACTTAGTTGCCGTGTGAAGCCTTTCCCGCACAGTTTGCAAGTGTAAGGACTTTCTCCAGTGTGATTTCTCATGTGAACGTCAAGGGATTTTTTATATGTGAAACTCTGTCCACACTGAGTGCATGTGTAAGGCTTTTCTCCAGTGTGAAGTCTCATGTGGAGTTTAAGGTTTCCTTTTTCAGTGAATTTTTTTCCACACTGATGACATTCAAAACAGTTCTCTCTTGAGTGAATCTTCATGTGGTTATTGAGGGTCACTTTACGTCTGAAAGTCTTTCCACACTGATCACATATGAATGGCTTCTCTCCATTGTGAATGTTCATGTGATATTTAAGGTTTAGTTCTACCGTAAAACTCTTTCCACACAGTCTGCAAGCGAAAGGCTTCTCTCCAGTGTGAATTCTTATGTGCCGTTCAAGGGCTCCTTTTTGAGTGAAAGTCTTTCCACACTGTAGACAGGAGTAAGGCTTCTCTCCATTGTGGATTCCCATGTGGATTTTAAGGTTTCCTTTTTGAGTGAAACCCTTTCCACACTGTTGGCAGGTGAAAGCATTCTCTCCATTATAATTTCCCATGTGGGCTTCACTCTCCTCTTTCAGTGGCATCTCCCCGTTGTGAATTCCCATGTGGACTCGAAGGTCTTCAGGTTGACTGAAACCTGCTCCACACTCAAAGCAGGTGAAATAAAATCCAGTTCCTGTCTTCTGAGCTCTTTTTCGTGAGGAAGTCTTTTCAGTTTGCACGGAACTAAATTTGTCGCGCATAATGAAAGCATTATGTTTCTCATACCGATTTTTCTCTTCCTTTTCATTCAAGACTTCACTCTCCTCTTTCAGTGGCATCAGGTCTAAGGCAAAAAAGACAAATAACTGTTAACCCCAGTTTGCTGGCACAAAACATCAGACATCAAAACATTTAGACATGTAAAGCATCAAAACCAAAAACATGTATACTAGATCCCAAAACTACTAAAAATTGTGTTTCCTGTAATCTCACAACCTCTTCTCAATAGTCAACTCTTTGCTTTATTTAGAACACATGCCAAAAACTTTCAGACTGGCAGTTATCAAACCCATTATAAACAAACAAAAACACAATCCCCATTTCCACCAAAATTACCCGGAACAATTAGTCACAGGATCTCGTTTTCCCTCAGACCGGTTGCTGTCTGCGTTTCCATTGCAGTCTAAAGTACCACGAAGTTAGTCCGGTGACGTAGGACTGCGCGACTCTCCAGATCCAACTGGATTTCATCCTCCACGAATAAACAATTTTTTGTTTGAAACGCAACCACAAAATACAATGTTACTTTTATTATTTGACATGTTTGTGTGCTGCTCTACCACTGGTACGGCAGCAAACTCAAGTCACTTTTTGGTCTAATCTAATTTTGGTCAACGGTCTAACCTATGCTAAATTTTGCTAAAAGTGATGCCGCCCGGAGATTGGCTGAATGGAATCGAAAACTGTAAAACTCAAACGAGTGCTCCTTTAAGATAGTGTTACTCAATAAAATCATCAAAGTAGTCCAGACACATTTGCAAAGGTTGTTTTGTTTACAGCGTGCATCTCACTCAGACTATAAACGAAGCTCGGGTGCACCAGATAACGTCAGCATCATCACTGTGGGAGTCGTGAATGCGGATTGAAAACAGACCCGGGAGAGAAGACAATGCTGAATAAAGTTGTAGTTTCTAAAAAAAAAATCTAACTAACCCATAGATGTCAATTGTCATTGTCTTCTCTCCCGGGTCTGTTTTCAATCCGCATTCACGACTCCCACAGTGATGATGCTGACGTTATCTGGTTCACTGTGTTCACTGTGTAAACTTTTTTTTATAGTTTATTCTTAGCAAAAAAAAAAAACGTAGTTCTTTCAAAAATACATGTGCTGCTCATTAATGTATATTTACTTCTTTCAAGTTATAAAATATTCTCATAAGTTTATATTATGCCATTGAAAATACATACGGGTGAGGGGTTCGAATGCCGGTCGCCATGTTGCCCCTCCATCTTGAAAGTACATTAGCCAAAGAGCGACATACCCGTAAATTCAAGCTTCGACTTTCGCGATTTAAGACTCGATGGCACCGTGTCGAATGTGAAGAGGGGGATTGCCGTGTTAATCTTGGACTAAATCGTCCACCGTAGGAGTTCAAACGAAATCGGAATTGAGTGGAACAGAAACTAATATTTACAGGATGGTCATATACCTTTTCACCGTTAGATGGGGGAAAATATCACACAGTGTAGCTTTAAATATTACTTTCACAAGCGAATAAAAGATTTTACTCCAAAATAATTATAATGTAATTAATATATTTAACTTAGAAGTGAATAGGTTATTTAATGCATTATTATTGTAAAATAGTTTTTGAGATTTCATGTTTCCCTTATTCAAGTAAATAGGACTTGGTCTTGGATGCCGGAACTTTGAGCGACTCACTTCATGCCAAATAAAAGCACTTTAATAAGGACACTAATAAGAAATTCTTTCAAAATATCATTCATTTCTGTAGAGGTAAACATTTGACTGAGAAAAATGACAAGAGTTCATCTTAGCGAACGAAACCAACCTGTTTGTTCCTCAGTATCTTCTTGTTTCACTCTGAATGTTTCTTCAATATTCATATCTTCACTCTCCTCTTTAATAAACGCCATCTTTATAGCGGTGTCACATGGATTTCAGCTGCTTCACTGGGAGTTTTTTTTCTGTGTTTGGACACTGTTATGATGAAGATAAGAATAATTAACAGTAAGAAAAATCAATTAATTATATTAAGGGAGCTTTATGTCCCTTAATAGACTAACAGTTACACAACTGAAACTTTGATGCTTCAAAAAAAAGTTCATAATAGGGCTGTTCGATTATGGCAAAAATCAATCATGATTATTTAACAATTATTTGTGGGTGATATATCATTAAAATAACACTGACCATGAGTTATTTTAAAAGTAAGTGGAATTTCAAAGGTATAAATACTGCAGCATACTAGATTAATGAAAGTAACGTTAAAAGTCTTAAAAACAGTTACAGAAGCATACCAATAAGAACAAAGAAGCTAAATTGCAAACAGAGACCGAGTTCGTGTTTACGATAAACAGATTCAGAAGGAGCAAAATGAGAAGCACCTTTTATGTTACTCATGTGTGGATGGGGCGCTTGGCTTTAACGTTGCTCACAAGAATAACGTGCGTTATTGGTAAATAAGCAATTCAATATTACATTAAATAATAATTCGCTTATTTAACGTTGTTAATAAAAGCTATACGTTTGATTGAACGATTTGTATCGATCTAAGCGCTTAAAAGCACAAACCTTTCTTCAGCCGAATCATAACAGACACAGGGTTGCGGCGCAGCCTTATGACGTCACATCACATGCCAAAATAAAAGTCCCCTTAAAAAATGTTATGGCAGTTGGCAAACCAGTTTATGGTGCACACACAAACAAACACACACATATACACACACACACACACACACACACATATATATATATATATATATATATATATATATATATATATATATATATATATATATATATATATATATATATATATATATATATATATATATATATATACTTCAAGTTTTCAAGATTAAGTAATTCAGAATGATCAAATACAATATTCTAAAATTAAATTAAAATCAAAATGTAGGTCAGAGGTCATCCAAAGGGAAGAGTAAAGGGTGTCAGGAAAGTTTATAGGCCAGTATAGGCCTATTTCACAATATGGAAGTAGGTACTTCAGGTCGTGCTGTCGACCGCTAAGATCGCCAATTATTGTCAAAATGGACTGTCTACAGCCTGTTTTCTCTCAGTCATTAATATTATTAATAATAATAAAAATAAATTTTATTTATTAAACGTAAATCTAAAAAAGCATTGCAGGGAAAGTGGTTATTAGGTCAATGTATACCTAAATGAACAGTGCACAAAGGTTAAGTAAAGATATGAAATATATTTAATAATATACATTTTTTTAATCAGTTTCTTCCGATCACACTTGAAACCAACAATCTACCTCAAATGGCAGCATAATGTTCTTGTGCTGCTGAAAGAAGTTTGTCCAACCATCTTGTTGCATTATTGTACCTGAGAGCACATTTTAGTACAAAATGGAAACAAAAATGTTCCAGCTGCCCTTGCTTGCACAACCAAACAGCAAGACTGACATAGCACAATATTTTTTTAATTTTATTAAAGTTCATTTACAACAGTTGATGAAAATCTACAGTGCATGATGTGCAAATAAGATTACCATCTAGTGTAATATATGTTTTGTCAGGGCATAACTCCCGAACCAGTGGATGAGCTTGTGGTGCGCAAGTCGAAAGCCTCTGTGTGCAGTCAACTGTGTACAAAGCATATGGAGGTAATCTCCAAATACTAATAAAATACAAATACTTCACATTATACATGCATCTTCAACAATTAACACACTGAAGCATTAACATTTTGTTATATGACCTTTGCCTGAAAATGATGTGATTTCTGGCCAGCCTCCCTCATTTCCCTTCGACCACAGCCACTAACAGCCAAGGTTGTTGATGGAATGTCTGCTGTAACCATGGTGTCATCTAAAATTGGAGAAGTCCCAAAAGGTTCACAGCTCTCTTGCCAGTGTGTAGCTGTGCTGAAAAAGGATGTGCTTATTCATCCAAATTCTCCATTACCTGTCCCACAATACACACTTCTACCATATTATTGTGTCCCTGGCAGCTGGGATGAACTCCCGCACATGCAAAGTCTGGAGGTGACACCTGAAAAGTCAGGGATCATTGAGGAGGAAACGGGATCATTCCAAAATCCCACTCTAGGTTAACATGCGTCGCCTGCGGCTTTTTTACAGCAAGCAAGTTCTATGAAGCTGGGCATGTGAGATCAGACTCTAATGCAAAGATGCATAGAGGAGTGGAATTAGGGCCAGAGGTTCTTCAGTGCCATGCTGAGACCTTTGCATTAATGTTCTTCCATGTAGTCTCATCATCTACCCCATTGCTACACACCTAGTTAGTCCAAATGGCAAAACAGTGGAGCCAAAAGAAGAACGTCCCTATGTGGCCTAGAAGAAGTTAAACACCTTGACATGAAAGACATTGGAGAAGCATTACGCATTGAGATTGTTGGCGACCAAGTAGTCCATGTCCAGGGTCAGCTGATGGTCAACTGGATTAGCTTGGTGTGATCTGGTGACAGATGCAAAATAAAAATGACTTAACTGTGGAAAGAGTACAGGGAGATGAGCAGCTGATCTAATAAATCAAGAATTCTACTTTAGTACATACATTCATGTTTTTGTCACATGCCTGTCCTGTCTTGTGTGCACATGTGGGTTTTGTCAGTATGGCCTTGTGCTTCTGTCATTGTCTGATCCCTCCCCCTTGTTATCTGATTAGTGTTGATTTCTCCCACCTGTTCCCTCTTGATTTCTTCCCTTTATAAGCTCCTTGTGTTTGTAAGTCTGTGTTGGATCCTTGTGTAATGTCTGCGTCTTCCGTCCTCCCCGTGATTCTGTTGGTTTGTTTAAGTTTATATTTTATTAGTCTATTATGTGTTTTTCCCCCTCGTGGGTTGTTGATTTGAGTTTTATGTAGTGATGGCCAAATGAAGCGTTTCAAAGCATTATTGCTTTCTGATACAATTGTGTCGAAAATGGTTCGTTACTCGAAGCTTCATTCAGATAGAAATTGCAGCACCATCTCCTGGTGAAGTAAATGTAATGCAACAAAGCTGACAACCATAAAATGCAAGTAGGGTTATGTTCACGCCCCGTTTATACCGGGTTTACCGAGGCGATCGAAGCTGAAACAGTGTTAGTGCTGTGAAGCTCATTTATGTAGGTACATTTTACAGATACTGAGGAATTTCATGTGTTCACCTTGATAATAAAACATTAATGATGTGTGCGTGTATAATTATTTCTTTAGACAAGGACAGAAGATCAGACCAGCTTTAAAAAGCTGGAAACCATCACAGAAATTCTATTGGTTTCTATTAAAATACCAATAGGAACCGTTGGCTTTTACAATTTAAACCACTACAGATTTTTTTTTTCTTTGTGTGTGGGACATATTCCATTAGGATGTGATGCCCCCACCAATAAACCCAACACATATCAGAAGAGACCCGCAGAGACCACAATAATTCCCATTACAACCAATAAAATTCCCATGAAAACCATTAAATGCAATAGAATTTCAGTAAAAGAGTTGTTTATTTATTTTTGTGTTATTTTATTTATTTATATATTTTTTAGCATGGCAGTATCATACAGAAATACAGCCGGCAGGTTTCAAACCTGTCAACACTGATTGGGCTGTGATAGCAGTCAGGTGGTTCACTTCAGGAGTGAAGCAGTTTGTTTGCTTCAGAAGGCATTTTCACGTGACTAGTGACGTAATGATGCAAGCTCCGAAGCAGAGGTTCATTTCAAGGACCGTTCGAGTTTGAAGCAAGCTTCGGAGCATCGGTGTCAGACGTAACATCACTAGTTTTATGTTTTGTTTTTGTAAATAAATCATCTTTCTCCTGCACATGAGTCCTCGCACCATTTTCCCTTGTTTGTGACGTGACAGAAGGATTCAACCTGACAGAAGGATCCAACCGTAGAGGACTCAGCAAGAGGATTGTTTATCTTTGTTTGTTTGCTCTTTGAACTATGGAGCTAACCAGGCACGTACAGGTGATGCGGCAGGTGAACTCTAAATACATCCGCCAGCAGGGGGCGGGTGTAAGAGAGTTCGCCTGCCAATTCCTTATTGAGGTGCATCACCTGTACCTCAATGAGACAGAGAAGGCAGAGGTGTTTAACCTCTGCCTGGACATGCCTCTCAGCCCCATGGAGGTTGAGAGAATGGGAACCCCGGACTTTTGGGAGTTTGTGGAACAGCTGGACTCCAGTCCCTCTAGGACCAGGGGCTGGATAGCTCTGGTGGTTCCTGTTCCAGTGGCCCCAGTTCCAGTGGCCCAAGCTCAGGTGGTCTCTGTTCCGGTGGACGCTGCTGGGCAGGAGATGCCTCCCAGGCGCCCTGCTCTCACCGCGCCTCCCCGGCGTCCAGCTCTCACCGCGCCTCCCAGGCGTCCAGCTCTCACCGCGCCTCCCAGGCGTCCAGCTCTCACCGCGCCTCCCAGGCGTCCAGCTCTCACCGCGCCTCCCAGGCGTCCAGCTCTCACCGCGCCTCCCAGGCGTCCAGCTCTCACCGCGCCTCCCAGGCGTCCTGCTCTCCGTGCGCCGCCGAGGCGTCCTGCTCTCCGTGCGCCCCTGAGGCGTCCTGCTCTCCGTGCGCCCCTGAGGCGTCCTGCTCTCCGTGCGCCGCTGAGGCGTCCTGCTCTCCGTGCGCCCCTGAGGCGTCTTGCTCTCCGTGCGCCGCTGAGGCGTCCTGCTCTCCGTGCGCCGCTGAGGCGTCCTGCTCTCCGTGCGCCGCTGAGGCGTCCTGCTCTCCGTGCGCCGCTGAGGCGTCCTGCTCTCCGTGCGCCGCTGAGGCGTCCTGCTCTCCGTGCGCCGCTGAGGCGTCCTGCTCTCCGTGCGCCGCTGAGGCGTCCTGCTCTCCGTGCGCCGCTGAGGCGTCCTGCTCTCCGTGCGCCGCTGAGGCGTCCTGCTCTCCGTGCGCCGCTGAGGCGTCCTGCTCTCCGTGCGCCGCTGAGGCGCCCTGCTCTCCGTGCGCCGCTGAGGCGCCCTGCTCTCCGTGCGCCGCCCCGGCGCACTGGCCTGCCCGCGCAAAACCAGCACCCTGCTCTGACCACGCCGCCCTGGGTGCCTGAACTTTGTGGGCCACCATGGCCTCCTGAAAATTGTTTTCCCTATTCCCTCCTTGTTGACCCTTCCCTTGTTTGTTCCTTCCTTCTCTGTTTCCCCTGTTCCTCCCGTCCCGCCCTGGTCTGTCCCTCCCGCCCTGGTCTGTCCCTCCCGTCCCGCCCTGGTCTGTCCCGCCCTGGTCTGTCCCGCCCGTGCCCCCCTGGTCAGTCCCTCCCGTGCCCCCCTGGTCAGTCCCGCCCGTGCCCCCCTGGTCAGTCCCGCCCGTGCCCCCCCTGGTCTGTCCCTCCCGTCCCACCCTGGTCTGTCCCGCCCGTCCCGCCCTGGTCTGTCCCGCCCGTCCCTAGTGGAGCGTCTGGTAGCTGCTCCTTAAGGAGGGGGTAATGTCACATGCCTGTCCTGTCTTGTGTGCACATGTGGGTTTTGTCAGTATGGCCTTGTGCTTCTGTCATTGTCTGATCCCTCCCCCTTGTTATCTGATTAGTGTTGATTTCTCCCACCTGTTCCCTCTTGATTTCTTCCCTTTATAAGCTCCTTGTGTTTGTCAGTCTGTGTTGGATCCTTGTGTAATGTCTGCGTCTTCCGTCCTCCCCGTGATTCTGTTGGTTTGTTTAAGTTTATATTTTATTAGTCTATTATGTGTTTTTCCCCCTCGTGGGTTGTTGATTTGAGTTTTATGTTTTGTTTTTGTAAATAAATCATCTTTCTCCTGCACATGAGTCCTCGCACCATTTTCCCTTGTTTGTGACGTGACAGTTTTGCTAGGGAGAAAATAGGCAAGAAAAAGTGACTGACCAATGAGGTTTTTTATTCACTCTTCTATAGTTATGCATGTTGTATGTTTCTATAGTAATGTTTGCACACAAAAAAAATCAGTTAGCTTCTAAGCCACAGTTCAATAAATTGTTCACTGTTGTAGACTGGGATTTTGTTGATAACTTTTTGCCACTTTATTTAGATGACGCTTTATGATATATGTTATACCGATCTTTATTTACGAACAATGAAAATGTATTGTTGCAACATACGTATCCAAAATTGGAAAGTTGACAAGTCAGTCAGGTCAATGTGTCAAAATCTGAAGGATATTGCAGATCATAAAACAATTATGTTTCAATTGTTTAAAATATTTTCCCCCTTCAACATTAAATTCCAAACATCAAAAATGTATTATACTGAGACTTAGATGAAAGGCATGATCTGTCCGTAGTTGCGGGACGCATGATTGGACATTAATTTCTACATGGTGGACCTCGGCAGGCTGGAGTCAGCCAACCAACAGTCGCTTATCTATATACTTCTAGTAGGTTCATCTAAGACTGCTACATTGCAAATCGAAGACTGTGATCTTCAGGAAACCATAAAACTGGTATGTACATTGGAAGCATAATCCGTAATTTAAACAGTTCATATTCTGAGGCTTGCTTGGGATCTTCCTAGCCCCAACCAAAGAAAACAAGTGACTTTTTGAGCGCCTTTTATCACATGAGGTAGTGTTCTTTTATTGTCTGAGATTTAAGGTTTTTTTTTTATTAACATTTACATTTCAGCATTACTGTACTATAGCATTCATTATTTTTCATGTAACCTAATAATCTAAAATATGCAATACTATAGGTCAACAGAAGAAGACTACGGCAGTTAAAACAAATACGAAAAGGACTCAAAGAAACCAGAGTGTAGCCACTGCTGATTGAAAGGAAAGATGTGGATATCTTTTTGAGGGAATGTGAAAAGTCATTCACCCCATCTATACATTTCTGTTATAAAGTGATGCTTATATTGTACCGTTGCAACAGAAATATAATTGTTTCCAGAGGTTGCTTTTCCTGTATCTGCTGAGGAAGATGACAACGACAAAGATTGTCATCTCAGGGTATTTGCGTCACTTCAAATCTTTACATTTGTTTTATGTAGGCCTGTATGTGACATACTTGACACAATTTGCTGGATTTTACAACCGTGGGTATTAGGGATGTCACGATTTTTGAATATTCGATTATTTGATTTAATTATAGAACATTGAACAGGTTTTGGGATTGTTATATATATATATATATATATATATATATATATATATATATATATATATATATATATATATATATATATATATATATATATATATATATATATATAAATTGTGCTGATGCAGTGGTGACATGTTCATACACTGCTGGCTCACTCTTGCTCGTATCCAAGGTAAATAATCAACACTATCATCCCTTACATCTGTTTTATTGAGCTAAATACACCGTCATCTGCACAGTTACTTTTCTTCCTGAACAAGTGCACCCAAGTCTGTGTTGCTTTTACATTAAAGCAAATCGTGGCACAGTTTGAGTGCAACCAAACTCATACCACCTCCAGGTAGTCTCGGGTTCGGGACCTCAATCAATACTCCATTCGAATGACACAAATGGCTGTTCGTTCTTAACGACGCGATATGCTATATTGATGCGCTTATAATTCACTTCGTTCATCCGTCTCACCATCAAGTTCAGTGGAACAGATGAAGGCCACCATGCACGCTATGTGCTATCGGCTTTCATCATGCACTTTGAGGTTTTACTTGCTCCAATAAAAAAGGCTCCTGTATGGTCTGCTGACAAACTGCAAAATGTCACCTCATTTTTTTCATCATATAGTACCCATGTAAATGTCTGCTTCTAATACGTTAGAAATAGAAATTTTCTTTAATTTAGGCTGATGATTTGAAGCTACCGCCAGTTTTTGCGGTCTCTTCGTTGTACTGGTTGTTATTAAGCAACAGTGCTCACACCATCCAAAAAGTTAAGAGAAACCGAAAAGCATAACAATTATGATGTTCATGCAACTGAATCACGGACAACATTTCGGTGAAATTTCTGCACATATCCATCATTTCATCATTACTTTTAATCTATGTAACACCAAACCTTCTACCAGTTCCTTTCAGATGAAACGTGTTCTCCTTCCCACCTTTCCTGTCATGTCATCCTCTATTCCCTCACCCATTACTGATCTCTGGCTGTGAATACTACAATGGACAACCCTACTCGGGTAACCCCATTGCTTAAAAACCCACATTAATCATGCCAAATGTAGACAGTTACAGGCCTGTTTTCTCTCCTACCATTCATAGTGAAAACACTTGAATGAGTTTGTTTTCAACCAGGTTTCATCTTTCCTCCCACAGAACAACCAGCTGGATATTAACCAATCTGGTTATTTAAGAATAGCCATTCAACCGAGACTGCACTATTGTTGGTCACTGAAGCTCAACGGTTTGCTACAGCTGATTCGAATTCATCAGTTCTCGTCCTCCTGGATTTATCTGCTGCTTTTGACACTGTGAATTACCGGATTCTTCTTTCCACCCCCAGTGGGGCATTACAGGAACTCCACTCCATTGGTTTGAATCCCAACTCACAGGTAGGTCTTACAGGGTTGCCTGGAGAGGGGAGGTATCCAAAACACATCAACTGACCACTGGGGTTCCTCTGGGTTCAGTTCTTGGACCCCTCTTCTTATACACATACACTACATCACTAGGACCCATCATACAATTACATGAATTATCTTACCATTGCTGTGCTGGTGACACACAACTCTATCTTTCATTTGAACCAGATGATCCCACAGTAGCTGCATGAATCTCAAGCTGCCTGGCGGACATCTCGGCATTGATGAAAGAACATCACCTGCAGCTCAACCTGGCAAAGACTGAGCTTCTCGTCTTCCCTGCCAATCGGTCGACTTCACCATTTAGCTAGGTCTAGGTAATCATTAATTACCCCATCAAGATCAGCTAGAAATCTTGGAGTAATCTTTGATGAACAGCTGACTCTCAAAGACCACATTGCAAAAAAAGTTTGGTCATGCAGGTTTGCGCTCTACAACATCAGGAAGATCAGGCCTTTCCTAATTGCAACACTTTTTCTCATCCAGGCCCTGGTAATTTCTAGGCTTAACTACTGCAGTGTTCTTCTGGCTGGACATCCATCTTGCACAATCAAGCCTCTACAAATGATCCAGAATGCTGAAGCAAATCAAATGTCTTTGATCTCTCTGCACTGACATTTTAACAATATAAAGCGGGTAGAAAATTGGCAGTTACACTTTATCCCTTTCGAAACTGAAGATAAATAGGTCTTTGCTTTCTTACACACACATATTTACAGTAAAATTCTAAAATAATGTGCTATCTTCAAAGTGCAAAGTATTAGTTTTTCAGACAAAAAAGTGGATTTCAATAAATTAGAGTTATTGACAATTACTGTGTTTGGTAAGTTTGTAACTAGAATTTAAATAGACAAAAATTAAGAAACTGGGATACATTTACTGATTTTTATTTAGAAATACTCTTGTAACACTTCGAAAAAATGAAATATAATACATATATACACATCATTTTAGTGAGTTCACTCAGAGGACTTTTTTTATACATGCACACACCACATGCTAAGATGTATGAAATTAAGTCTCTCAAGAATCTTCCCAATTGCCTCTTCTGCAGTGTATTCCAATCACCATATATATTTTTATTATTTTATGCAATCCAAAACAATCTAACCTGTCACTCGCAATTCTTCTCTGTTCAAATGCTTCTTCTAAGCTGTATATTGCTGTAAAGCACATGACTACTGTCAGGAGTAATTTTGATAGTGCAAATGGTTAAATAGTTATGATAACATGAATACAGATTGATTCGATGTGTTGGCGATGACATACTCGGTTTGAACTGATTGATGTTTACTTTTATGTGAATCTCTTTCACACTGATCTCATCCAAACAGCTTTTATCCAGAGACTGTTCATGTGATGCAAACACTTTAATATACAGCACTTTATACAATCCAGATTCAAAGTAGCTTTACAGCGATAACAGGAAAGTGATGCAGGTATAAGGCTTCTCTCCGGTGTGAATTCTCATGTTTTTTAAGGTTTCCTTTTTGAGTAAAGCCCTTTCCACACTGTTGGCAGGTGAACCAGCTCTCTCCAGTGTGAAGTCTCATGTGCCTGTTAAGGGATCCTTTTTGAGTGAAATTATTTCCACACAGTTGGCAGGTGAAAGGGTTCTTTCCATTGTGAATTCCCATGTGGATTTTAAGGTTTCCTTTTTGAGAAAAGCTCTTTCCACACAGTTGGCAGGTGAAAGGCTTCTCTCCAGTGTGAATTCTCATGTGGGCTTCATGGGATTTTTTATATGTGAAAC
The DNA here is from genome assembly GCF_024679245.1 of Pseudorasbora parva. Lineage (NCBI taxonomy): Eukaryota > Metazoa > Chordata > Actinopteri > Cypriniformes > Gobionidae > Pseudorasbora > Pseudorasbora parva. The sequence goes on along the minus strand of NC_090191.1, from coordinate 14,386,477 downwards.
TCTGCCCACACTGAGTGCATGTGTAAGGTTTTTCTCCAGTATGAAGTCTCATGTGGATTTTAAGGTTTCCTTTTTCAGGGAAACTTTTTCCACACTGATGACATTCAAAACAGTTCTCTCTTGAGTGAATCTTCATGTGGTTTTTAAAGTGTACTTTGCGTGTAAATCTCTTGTCACACTGATCACATCTGAATGGCTTTTCTCCATTATGACTGTTCATGTGGTACTTTAGGTTTAGTGCTACTGTGAAACTCTTTCCACACAGTCTGCATGGGTAAGGCTTATCTCCATTGTGAATTCTCATGTGTTTTTTAAGGTTTCCTTTTTGAGCAAAACCCTTTCCACACTGTTGGCAGGTGAACCAGCTCTTTCCAGTGTGAAGTCTCATGTGCCTGTTAAGGGTTCCTTTTTGAGTGAAGCTCTTTCCACACTGTTGGCAGGTATAAGAGCTCTCTCCACTGTGAATTCCAATATGAATTTTAAGGTTTCCTTTTTGATAAAAGCTCTTTCCACACTGTTGGCAGGTGAAAGGACTCTCTCCAGTATGACTTCTCATATGGGTGTCAAGGGATCTTTTATATGTAAAACTTTTTTCGCACTGAAGGCATGTGTATGGCTTCTCTCCAGTGTGATGTCTCATGTGGATTTTAAGGTTTCCTTTTTGAGTGAACCTCTTTCCACATTGTTGGCAAGTGAAATAACTTCCTCTTTCTGTCTTCCGAGCTGTTTTTCGTGAGGAAGTCTTTTCAGTTTGAGAGCAACCAAATGATTTTTCTTCATTTATTAAAGCATTATGTTTCTGATACTGATCTTTTTCTTCCATTTCATTCAGGACTTCACCCTCCTCTTTCAGTGGCATCAGGTCTAAGGCAAAAACAGACAGATAAAAGTCAACCCAAGTTAGTGGTCACAAAGCAACAGACATCAAACCATTTCAATATGTAAAGCATCAAAACCAATAACATGTATGTTAGAAGCCATAACTGCTACTGTAAAATGTGTTTCCTGTAATCTCACAACCTCTTCTCAATATTGTCAAATCTTTGCTCTCTAGGACACATCCCAAAAACTTCAAAACGGGCTTATCAAATCACTTTTCCAAAAAGCCTACATGTCTAGCTACTATCTTGTAGTCAATAGGATGTTCAAAGTAGTGATGTCCGGTTCGCGAACGAATCGTTCTTTTTAACCGAATCTTTTTAGTGAACCGGTCAAACCAGTTCACCATATCAGACTGAATCGTTCTAAACGGTTAATAAGTTACTATAGTTATTAACATTCTGACATGAGTGACAGTCCTTCCAACTTGAAATAAACTAATTTATCTTGAATTTTGTGGTGTAACTCCAACAGTTCACTGAAATGAGACATGTTTTGCTTAGAACTGATGAGAGCTGATACTGAGCATGCGCGTGTAACCGAACAAGCAGCGGCTCTCGGATCCCGGATCAGCAGAACAGAATCGAAAACCGTTTCTTTCAGACACGTTCGATACTGAGAACCGATGAGCTGAGTATGCGTGTCATTTGTTTAGAGGAACGAAATGCAGGTTAAGTGTATAAAATGAATCATGTTTGGAAACATCATCACATAAAGCTGTCTTATCACTGTATTATTTTAAAGTTTGGCAACACAATGGATTGTAAAATGGTCAAACTAAACATTTATTTGTTTTATTAATAATGCACAATATTTTCAGGAATAGCTTTTTTCTTATTTAATTTAAATAGATTAATTAAAGTCGATACACATTTTAAAATGTAATCAAAACAGTAGGTTCGATATCAGACATATTCAGCTTGCAGCAGTTCGCAGCTCAGCACACACACACACTGATACAGCAGTTCTCAACTCGAGTCAGGAACGGGTTGCAGCGGTTATCGGATCGCCAGTACAGAATCGAGAACCGTTTCTATCGGACATGTTCGATCTTTCGGACACGTTCGATTCTGAGAACCGGTGAGCTGAGATACTGAGCATGCGTGATAGCGTTGTCTTAAACCAAACTGTTTCTTGAACTGAGTTGTTTCGGACAGCTGTTTCTCTTGGTCAACTAATGCTGATAATATGAGCACGGGTGAAACGAGGATATGTGTAAATTTATGTTATGTCAATGTAAGTTTATTTAATCTGTGTAAAACATAAGTGTTTGCACGTCAGTATTGATTGCTTTTGCAAAACATGAATGAAAAAACATATCCAAGATGATGATGATGACAATAATAATTATTACTATACTAAGATTTGATTACAAATACTTTATGTGAATGTGTTTGAATGTATTTTCATCCGCCGGTATGATAGAAATGACGTCATTACGTAAGGACGTTGAAGAACCGATGATCCATTTTTTTTAACCGGTTCATTGAAACGAACTGTCCGAAAGAACCGGTTCGCGGAAAAGAACTAAATTTCCCATCACTAGTTCAAAGTGGACCATCAAAATTAAGTGTAACACAAACACACATTATATAGGCGTAAGGCGTAATGGATTTTACCTTGTACAAACTGTACATTCTATCCTCCTACACTTCCTCTGCCCCTAAACCTACCCATCACAGGAAACATTCTGCCTTTTTAAATAAAATAAAAAAGATAATTTAGTATGTTTATGAATCAATTTACATTAATGGGACTGCCTCAAACACCATTGTTTCCTTCTTCATATTCCTCCTTCTTGTGCTGTTAGCAGAATAACTACTTAAATGATAAATAATCACTACATTAACACATTTGGAAACTGGAAAAATGCAACTATGCAGAAGTGAAGATTTGGGTGCCTCCTGAACACTTTCCATATATGCCGTGTATCTCCCTTTATCACTTTAGTATATCTTTTGTAATGTTTTAGCCTGGTCGCTATTCACTGCCATTATAGGAAGGAGCGCGTGCAGGACTATTTTTTTATTTCTGCTTTTGAGGTCCGAAAAAGATAGGGCCAAAACTGGTACTGCAGGTGTATCCCCTCTCTCCCTCCACCCTGACTCAAGGTTGCCAGATAGGCTGCAAGTTAGGATCCAGCACTGCAGCTGTTGTAACTAGAGCAGAGCTGGCAACCCGGATGCCGAAACTACTGACTTTGTAATTGGTTGATAGGTGGAGGGTGGAACTTCAGGCCAAAACACAACATGTCAACATCAACATCAGTTGAGGGCTGCAACAACAACTTTTAAATGACAATATCCTGGCCGGCTACTGTTGTCAGTGATATAAGTATTTGATATTAACATGATTTCTTAATGTCTAGTAACATATCAGGGCCATTTTATGATTAATTGAAATACATTTCTTACATATAGTTCCTTTAAGGAAAACTTTCCTTTAACTGAGGAAAAATTACACTCATTCACTGCTATAGGAGGAGAAGAACTGGCTAAACTTGTAAAATCATCAAAATCAACAACATGTATGCTTGACCCTATACCGACTAGGCTATTAAAAGAGATACTTCCAGAGGTCATAGATCCTCTGCTTAATATCATTAATTCATCTTTGACATTAGGATATGTACCGAAAACTTTTAAGTTGGCTATAATTAAACCACTTATTAAAAAAACGCAACTTGATCCTAAAGAATTAGTCAATTACAGGCCAATCTCGAATCTACCGTTTCTATCAAAAATACTAGAAAAGGCTGTGTCTTCACAATTATGTTCCTTCTTAGAAAGAAATGGTATATGTGAGGATTTCCAGTCAGGATTTAGACCGTATCATAGCACTGAGACTGCTCTAATTAGAGTTACAAATGATTTACTCCTATCATCTGATCGTGGTTGTATCTCTCTATTAGTGTTACTCGATCTTAGCGCTGCATTTGATACTATCGATCACAATATTCTTCTGAATAGAATCGAAAATTATGTTGGCATTAGTGGAACTGCTTTGGCATGGTTTAAATCGTACTTATCTGACCGTTATCAGTTTGTAGCAGTAAATGAAGAGATGTCACACCAATCACAAGTTCAGTATGGGTACCGCAAGGCTCAGTGTTAGGACCGTTGCTTTTCACCCTGTATATGCTACCACTGGGAGATATCATTAGGAAACATGGCGTTAGCTTTCATTGTTATGCTGACGATACTCAGCTCTATATTTCCTCACGCCCTGACGAAACCTACCAATTCACAAGATTAACGGAATGCATAGCTGATATAAAAAATTGGATGAATAGTAATTTCCTGCAACTTAATTCAGATAAAACTGAATTTTTAATTATTGGACAGAAAAGTTCCACAAGTAGTAACCGAGAATACTGTCTAACACTTGATGACTGCTCTGTCAAGCCCTCGTCGTCAGTGAGGAACCTGGGTGTGCTCTTTGATACCAATCTTTCATTTGAAAGCCACGTTTCTAGCATCTGTAAAACCGCATTTTATCATCTTAAAAATATATCTAAATTACGGCACATGCTTTCAATGCAAAATGCTGAACAGTTAGTACATGCGTTCATGAGCTCAAGGCTAGATTATTGTAATGCTCTACTGGGTGGTTGCCCTGCTCGCTTAATAAACAAACTCCAGCTAGTCCAAAATGCAGCAGCTAGAGTTCTTACTAGAACCAGGAAGTATGATCATATTAGTCCAGTTCTGTCAACATTGCACTGGCTCCCTATTAAACATCGCATACATTTTAAAATCTTGCTTATTACTTACAAAGCACTAAATAGCTTAGCTCCCCGGTACTTAAGCGAGCTCTTAACGCATTATACTCCATCACGTCTATTGCGGTCTCAAAACTCTGGCCAGTTGATAATACCTAGAATATCTAAATCAACTGCAGGCGGTCGATCATTTTCCTATTTAGCTCCTAAACTGTGGAATAGTCTTCCTAGCATTGTTCGGGAAGCAGACACACTCTGTCAGTTTAAATCTAGACTAAAAACACATCTCTTTACTATGGCATACACATAGAACATTTGTAACTTTTTATTATTCAATTCAATTGACTGATTGTTAGGCTGCATTAACTAGGTCAGCCGGAACCGGGAACACTTCCCATAACACCTGATGTACTCGTTACATCATAAAAAGAGTGGCATCTACGCTAATGTTGTCTCTCTGTTTATCCCGAGGTTTATCCCGGATCTGGGCCCTGTCCGGATCGGATGGTGGACCTGCCTGGACATGACCAGCTCATCCTGGAGTGTCTGCTGAGCCGTGTCAAATGGTGTCTCCTCCGAATTTGCCTCACTGGCACGACATGCTCAAAACCCGTCTTCGGCGCAATAATTCCGATCTTTCATGTATTCATACTCTTGTGTAATCGACGCACCATCCCATCATTTATTTCCAAATAAATCTGTCTCTTCCGTGATACCCTGAAATTTTGAATATTCCAATCTAATATGATTTCTGACCTGTAAGGTTGCCAGAATAATAATCTTACACGGTGTGTTAATAGGCCAGAGGAGAACTGGCACCCCGACTGAGTCTGGTTTCTCCCAAGGTTTATTTTTCTCCATCACGCCCTGATGGAGTTTTGGTTCCTTGCCACTGTCGCCTTTGGCTTGGCTTGCTCAGTTGGGGACACTAAAAATATGATTAAAGTTATTCAACTTATTATACAAATAAAATGTATGAATTAGGTCTTATTTAATTCTATAAACTTAAATACTGATCTGCCAACATTGTTGCTATATGATAAATTAAACTAAGCTGATAACATCACTGTTTTCTCCAGTACGACTGTACAGCCAAATCTAATTTTGTCGCAATATTATCCTGTTTGACACTGTGAAGCTGCTTTGACACAATCGTGATTGTAAAAGCGCTATATAAATAAAGTTGATTGATTGATTGATTGATTTAAGGTTGGTTGTGTTTTCCCCCAATATTTTTTTGTCCGCAGTGCTTTCTGTCAGTCATAATGACACATTTGGACTTTTTGTCAATATCATTGTACGTAAAATGCGACCAAATATTGAGCCTCTTCCTTCTAACGTTACCTAGCATGTCGTCTGCGCTTGTCGCTCGTCTTTGCTACTGTCTATGGGTGTACTATTTTGTTCTTGCTCCATGTAGTTCCGTGTTGCTGCCACAAGATGGTTAAGGAGACCTGTACTTGAGCAGCAGCACAAATTCATTCAGAACATTTTGAAGGCGTAACAGCTGAATGATGAAAAAGTAGAGACAATTGTAGACATAAATTGTAGAAAAAAATAGTTTTAGTTACATACTGTTGCATAATTACGTGAAATAAATGTATGGTTTTAAAAATTTCCGGTTCAAAAGTAGATATTAGGTAGAGTCAAAGACTAGTTACTTTGTGAAAAAAGTATGCTAAAAGTACCGGTATGACCTTCTGGTGAAATGAAGTGTGCATACGATGGACACTTTACTGTCCCATGAGGACAAGGGAGAGGATTTGTGAAAGACAATGAAGCAACGTAACTGATGCTGGTAGGTCACATAATAATGACAACATGGCAAATATAGTACGTCCAGAATACATTCATACTACACACAGTCATACTAAATGGAACATACTTTTTGAGCAGAAGTAAATACTAAGTCAAAATAAGTGCCTACTCAAGAGAGTATGCAATTTTTGTCTTGGATGCCTGAAATAGGCAAATATGGCTGCCACGTGAACAGACCTTCCTTGAAAGGAACCTTGATACAGCGTTAATAATTATTAACACTATATCAACGTCACAACATAAATGTATAAATGTCACAACAACAGAATCCCAGCCTCAAGCAACTCGCTCCATATCAAATCAAACCATTTTGATTAGTACACATGGCATGCTTCAGAAATATCAATATTTTAAATTGTTGTTCATCTTTGAGAATGAAACCAACCTGTTTGTTCCTCAGTTTCTTCTTTTTTAACTTTGAATGCTCCTTCAATCTTCATGTCTTCACTCTCTTCTTTAATAACCGGCATCTTTTTCTGTTAGGACACTGTCGTGTTTAAAATGACAATAATTAGCAGGAAAATGTCATCTCTGGGTGCATCTCAATCAGCTCCCTAGGTCAGTAGTCAGGGCACTGATCAGGGAGTCATTCACAGGGAATAGCCTTTTAAATCCAAATTGTACCGCCAATCCTTCTGGGCTTTGACAAAACTTAAACAAGTTTTTGTATGTGAAGCCCCACAAGACCCATATGTAAATAATATGCGGAATGCAGCATTTTGGTTACATTTTCGCTCATAAGTTCATGAAACATGCTCTGATCAAGCAAAAAAATTATACATTATTATAGTAAATTCTCACAATTCACAAGTTCACACATATAATTTATAGAGAGTAAATTGAATTGCGTATTTGGCGTGTTGTCTGGGGGGAGGGATTCGAGCTCAAAATTTCGCCTGAACCCAGAGTACACTCCGTGTAATGGTTAGAACTAAAATTGTGGAGAAGGGGTAGTGTAGGGATGCTAATAAACTGTCAACAAATTTAAGTTAGACTGCTGTGTATATATACCACTCTTATTGTTGATTAGCTGAGTTCTCTCCACATCTGTCATTTATCTGAACGTGCTTCCTCCCGAACCTTGTTAATAAAACATCTGTCACTTAAATCTAAACATATTCTTCATGGAGCTAAAACAATCAAAACTCCACGGGCGCAAATGAGGCTAACTAAGAAAAATGTAGCTCTTTTTTGCTCATAATTTTGTGAAACATGCACAGGTTGTAGAAAATGGCACCACTATTTACAGTGGATGCACCAATTGAACTGAGTTCAAAATCAACAATCATTTCCAAAATGAGATATTCTCAGGTATTTCTATTGGGACTTCTGCGGTGGTACTTGGTTTGTTTTGACCGCAGGAACTGGGCTCTAAATGAAGTTCCAGGTAAATACTTCCTTCTCAAAATGGCCCTGCTCGCAAGGTAGTATTTTTTCAGGAACTTTTAGGGGTGGGACTCGGACGCCGAACATGCCAATTGGTTGAGTTCAGGCAGCATTTTATTTCGACTTAAAAGTCTGTTGCAGTGCGTGCAGTAAGAGTTGTTTTCTTTTTGAATCAACAATGAAGAAAAAAAAAACAGACCTGTTAACGATGTTCAGGCTTTATTAAGCTTATGTGGAGGACGAAATCCAGCAAGAATTAAAAAGCCACCAACATCATCTGACTAATTTTCATGGTACTTTAGACCACGACGAAAACGCCAATTGTCTGGCAACAGCCAATTGTCAGGCAACAGCAAAAATTGCAAATTGTCTGGCAACAGCAGGTCTGGGGGAAAAAGTTCCTGGGACAAATTGTTCCAGGTAATTTCAGTGGAAACGAGGCTTTTATGTCCTCCTACCTTTTGGAGACAAAGTTAGAGAGGCCAGATTGAGATGGTTTGGACATGTTCAGAAGAGGGAGAGTGAATATATTGGTAAAAGGATGCTGAGGTTAGAGCTGCCAGACAGGAGGTCAAGAGGAAGACCAAAGAGGAGGTTTATGGATGTAGTGAAGGAGGACATGAAGGTAGTTGGTCTGAGAGAAGGATACAGAGGATAGGACTGGATTCGCTGTGGCGACCCCTGAAGGGAAAAGCCGAAAGAAGAAGAAGAAGACCTTACCTCTTAGTTATTGCATGTCAAATAAAATGTGTGAAATAAATAAATACATCTTTTATTAATGGTTTCTGAGCATGTAAATGTCCAAATGTAATTAAACATCTATCAAAAGATACCGATTTTTCGACTTTCCTTGGTTTTGGAGTTACTAGTCTTCAGTTCTGTGTCACTCAGAGAAAGAAAAAGAAAAATCTAAAAATGCCTTCAGGGCCTAAAAGATTAAATGGCCTGATTATAGCAAAAACAACACACAAAAAAATTAAAACCATCTCAAAACTAATGCTGAAAACAAAAAAGCCACACAAATTAAACAGATGGTTCATATTTATCTGTATTTAATGTTTTGTATATTTCAAAACATTTGAAACAAAACCAGTCTTATTTGATGGGGACTATCGAAATTCTTCATCATTATTTGCCAGTGACCAAATTCACTGAATCAAAGGGAGCAAAATGAGAAGCACATTTTGTTAACTCATGTGAATGCACTTTACTCACAAGAATAACGTTGATTAATGTTAAATATGCAATATAATATTACATCAAATAATAATTAAATCATGTTACACTGTTAGTAAAAGCTATACGTTTGATTGAGTTATTTATATCGAATATATGCTTAAAAACACAAACCTCTCTTCAGCCTAATCACTAGAGACTGGCGCAGCCTTATGATGTCATATCACATGCCAAAATAAAAGTTATTCTCCCTTTTTTTTCTTCAAATCAGTTTATGGTACCTATTCGGATATTCAGCCATCTACTTGGAGTAGATTCCAGTAATTTCAGACAGCCAAAGCCAAAAAATGTGGTGACTTTGGTGTCAGATGTTGGTATAAAACATAAAAAAGCAATAATATCAATAGCCACTAGATGGCTGAATATATGCTGAACTCTATAAGCCATTGTTATAACGCAGGGGTGTCCAAACCTGCTCCTAGAGGCTACCTTCCTGCAGATTTCAGTTCAAACCCTGCTCCAACACACCTGTCTGTAATTATCAAGCAGTGCTGAGCACCATGTTCAAGTGGGTTTGATTCAGGTTGGAGCTAAAATCTGCAGGATGGTAGCCTTCCAGGTCTAGGGTTGGACACTCCTGTTATAACAAATCTTACATCTTAAGTTTTTTTATTTGATCAAATTTTAAAACTGTAATTGTTAAAAAAACAAACATCTGTGTTGTGAGAGACTATACTAAGTTGCCAAAATATCCTTTCCTTTCCTGTAGCTCAAATAGTAGAGTGTGGCTCTAACAACGCAAAGGGTCATGGGTTGGATTCCCAGGAAAGGCAAGAAAGACAAAATGTAAAATGTGTACCTTGAATGTAATGTAAGTCGCTCTGGGTAAAAAAAAAAAATGCATAAAAAATCTTACAATGCTATAAGGAAAAGACAAAGTAGTAGATCATTCATTAGTTATTTTAAATTAAAATTAAAATTTAATCACACAAAAAAAGTAAATGGTACAAAACAGGTAAAAATAAATCTAACAATAAATAATACAAATAAAAAAAAGTGTTCACTATCTGGTAGAAATAAACAATGTAACCCTGATTACGGTATCAGCGTACATGCACTTGTGGTAGCAGGTAATTATGACAGAATAGTATTGCCAAATGTATTCCCTTTATTTGCAGCTGTTTTGGAAACAGACATGGGACTGTTTCCTCTCGGTGAGGGGAGCTGCAGTGGACAGGCCAGGTTTCTTCTGAAGAGGCTTGTCTGGTCTGATTTCGCATTCAAAAGCCCTATCCGGACAGGATTAGTTTAACATGGGGACGTGGGGGTGAAGTAATTTTACCTCAGGACGTCTGTAATAATAATGGCCAATTCCCACGGAATAAGACATCTCAGTAAAACTAGCAGAAGTGGGAGGAGTAACTCACTTTACGCACCACAGTAACCTCCATGTCGTCATGTGCGTATGCCGTTGCTGTTATCACGTGAGCAAACACACAACATCAGGGCCAGTCTGAACTCCGTCTCTTATATGTATATTTTATAAAACAGTTATGTCCAGTCTAACAATTCTGATTGGATTGTGCTGGTAATAGACACTTTCCTAGAGCTAAAACAAGTGTTGTGCCTCTAATAAGTGCTTTTGATCTTCTTTATGCTTTAAATGATATGCGGAAAATACTGGACGTTTGCCAGAGATGTCCCACCACCTACAACGCAACCGAATGCTTCAAGCGCCTCCAAGCTCACAAAATGCACTTTTTAAAAAACTTTTAAACAGGAAATGACTGAATTTTAGCATACATTTTTACAGCAGGTCTATTCAAACGGGATTAGTATTACCCAAGGTCATTTTTCCTGACCTTTTTACAGAAGGTAAAAGTCTGTAATCTTAACTGTCATTGTCCTTAATGATTACCTAGATGGCACATTCGGACGGGACTAAAATCACAGAAACCCTCTGGTAATAATTACTTTACCCCCACGTCCCCATGTTAATCTAATCCCATCCAAATAGGGCTTCAGAGGGGCCACTGCATGGGTAATGCTCTTCTATCTTTGCATCTGTGGAGAAACCAGAGCTTTCCCTAGCTCTTCCAAAAGAGCTGCATTCTGAAAAACTTTCCTGCATTCCAGGCAGGATTCATTTCTGATCACAGGACAAAAGCATTCAGGGCAGACCCATCCAGCATATTTGAAAAGAACCTTGGGCCAACGGTTGGATTTTCGCTTACATGTGTAAGCAGCAACCATCTTGAATAATACACACAGAAAATAAATAAATAAACTATATTCATTCAGCCATTCATACATTCATTAATTTGTTAGAAATTAGAAACCACAAGGAATCTGTCATGGGAAAATTAGTAATTAAAAAGTAAAAAGTAGTAAAACACCTGGTCAAGGCTATCCACGCCACCTTTGGTCTTATTGTAATGTAGGGTTACATTCGGCTTCTTGTCTTCTCCTGTGCTTACTGTGGCATCCCTGTGGATTGTGCTCATCAAGAGCACATTTTTGTTTGTTTTTTGGACAGTAAGACACAAATGGGTATGTACTTACATATTTACATGCAATATCATATTTTAACTACTAGATGGATTGACATCTTTCTGTAGAAAGTGTTTGTGAATTCTAGTTGTTTTTGTACATATTTGCCTATTTTTTTTCAGGTTGTGGATTTTAATATATAATAAGAGATTGTCAAAGACAATTGACTATTTTTGTCAAGTTTCTTGTTTGGTTGGCTGGTTTAAATCAGGGCTTTTCAAATCTTGCCCTGGAGGGCCAATGTGCTGCAGAGTTTATCTCCAACCCTAATAAAACACACCCACCTGTGATTTTCTAATGATCCTGAAGACATTGATTAACATGTTTAGGTGTGTTTGATTAGGGTTGGACACCCTCCAGGGCAAGATTTGAATAGCCCTGGTTTAAATGGTAATTTGAAGTGCCAGTTTTACTTTATAATATAGTCAAACCTGAACATTGCATTAGAAAGAGAACAAATGGAAAGCATTGTGTTACCCATTGTTTAAATTGTAAATTAATAAAAATGTAATTGTTTCAGTCATAAAATGTTTTTATTAACCTATTATAATAAACATTTTTGTACAATTCAATGAACAGTAACTTTTTTTAAATTGGCAACAGTAATTATGAAAAAAAAACTAAAATAACAGCAAAAGTATAATAATTATCAAAAAGAAATAGAGATTTTTGTTTAAATATCCCAACTATAATTACATATTATGTGCACATTATTTACATATTTAACTCTGGGGTTCTTCTGACATTTTTTTAAAGAAATTTTAAAAATCGTAGCTTCATCGGAATGGTATGAAACTTAGTGACTTTATTGGTGCTTGGTATATGGACACAAAAAAATAATTGGGGACAGGATTTGAAGTTTAATTGGTCGTAAAAAAAAAAAAGTCACACTCAGGGTCTTCGGGTCAAAAAAGACCCCCATTGGAAATGAATGGGAAATTAGCAAAAATAGTTTTTAATTTTGTGTGCGTACAATCTACAAATCAGCCACGATGCAGAAAAAAAGCACACAACAGTGAAGGGGTGAATCTCAAAAACATCACTTTGAGCCCAGCCCACAGTTCATTTTCCACAATGGCAAAAAAATATACTACTCAGGAGACCCTGGAGTTTTTGCTACAATGCAGTGATGAAGAAGAAGAGAGTACTGAGCAAAATGACCCAGGTGATGAAACCTCTCAAGAGGAAGATTTTATAGAGGCTGACACAGAGGATGAGGATTCAGAGGAGGAAGGTCCTGCACCTGAGAGAGCAGGCCCTGAAAACTACCTCTCCAAGAACAGGGAAATACTGTGGAGTTCAATTCCTCCACCACAGACGCAAGGGAGAGCACGGACAGAGGACTCACAAGGTATGCCTGTGTCAGAGCAGAGGATATCAAATCCACTTTTGAGTTGTTATGTGCAAAAAATGCTTCTGGAGATGACAAATTTAGAGGGGCAAAGACTGTGGTGAAGAATGGAGCAATATTGAATTGACTTAAATCCAGACTTTTATCGGCCTTCTGATTCTTGCCGGGGTTTTAAAATCTCACCATGAATCGGCATCCAGTTTATGGGATAGTGAGATGGGGAGGGCAATTATTCGTACCACCATGCCACTGAAGAAATTCAAACAGCTGACTAGGATTTTACACTTCAATGATAAGAGGTCAAGAGCTGAAAGGAGGGAAAGGGACAAGCTGGCACCGATCCGAGAGATGTGGGAACATTGGGTAGGAAGACTACCTCTCATGTACTGTCCTGATATCAACATTAAAGTTGATGAAAGCCTGGTGGGATTCAGGGGCTGGTGCCTTTTTAAACAATATATGCCCAAAAAACCTGACAAATATGGCATTAAAATATGGGGAGCCTGTAAATGCGAATACGAATGCAAATACGAGCTACTGTTATAACATGCAGGTGTACACTGGAAAACCTCCAGGGATGCCATACGAGAGAAACTTGGGAAAGAGAATAGTCCTTGAAATGATGACTGACCTTCAAGGGCATATTGTCACTTGTGACAACTTTTTTACTTCGTATGCTCTTAGCACAGAGCTCCTAATGAAGAAATTAAGAATGGTAGGAACAATCCGTAGTAACAAGCCAGAGCTGACTTATCCAAGAGGCCAGGCTCAGTTTTCATCTCTGTTCGCCCACATAGAGACACACACCATTTATTTCTCTATTTTCCAATTACTGTTTGATAATTATTATACTTTTGCTGTTTTGTGTTTTGTTCATAATTGTTGTTGCCAATTTTGAAAGTTTGAAAAAGAGTTACTGTTCATTGAATTGTAAAAAAATATATATTTTAATGAAAATGTTTATTATAAAATGTTAATAAAAATTACTGAAAGAATTGCATTTTTATTAAGTTACAACTAAAACAATGGGTAACAAAATGCTTTCCATTTGTTCTCTTTCTAATGCAATGTTCAGGTTTGACTGTATTATAAAGTAAAATTGGCACTTCAAATTACCATTTAAACCAAACAAACAAAAAACTTAAGAAAAATAGTCTTTGAGAATCTCTTATAATATTAAAATCCACAACCTGAAAAAATAGGCAAATATGTGCTAAAACAACTAGAATTCACAAGCCTTTCTACAAAGAGCTGTAAATACATCTAGTGGTTAAAATATGCTATTGCATAATTATAATGCCTACTGCTTCCACCAGATAGCACCAATCTGATTTCAAAAATCGTTTTCTATAGGCCTAGTCTCTAATTTAACCTGAAATACAGCATTAATAAAAAAATGTTATTACACTGACACCAAGGCACTTTAAAATAAAGTGTAACAAACATCTCTTACTGTATCTTAGTGAATATACAGGTCCTTCTCAAAAAAATTGCATATTGTGATAAAGTTCATTATTTTCCATAATGTAATGATTAAAATTAAACATTCATATATTTTAGATTCAGTGCACTCCAACTGAAATATTTCAGGTCTTTTATTGTTTTAATACTGATGATTTTGGAATACAGCTCATGAAAACCCAAAATTCCTGTCTCAAAAAATTAGCATATTATGAAAAAGTTCTCTAAACGAGCTATTAACCTAATCATCTGAATCAACTTATTAACTCTAAACACCTGCAAAAGATTCCTGAGGCTTTTAAAAACTCCCAGCCTGGTTGATTACTCAAAATCGCAATCATGGGTAAGACTGCCAACCCGACTCTGTCCAGAAGGCCTGAAGCGAGACTGTAAGACACAGAAAGAAATTTCTAAACGAATAGGCTGTTCCCAGAGTGCTGTATCAAGGCAACTCAGTGGGAAGTCTGTGGGAAGGAAAAAGTGTGGCAAAAAACACTGCACAACGAGAAGAGGTGACCGGACCCTGAGGAAGATTGTGGAGAAGGACGGATTCCAGACCTTGGAGGACCTGCGGAAGCAGTGGACTGAGTCTAGAGTAGAAACATCCAGAGCCACCGTGCACAGGCGTGTGCAGGAAATGAGCTACAGGTGCCGCATTCCCCAGGTCAAGCCACTTTGGGCTACAGAGAAGCAGCACTGGACTGTTGCTCAGTGGTCCAAAGTACTTTTTTCGGATGAAAGCAAATTTTTCATGTCATTCGGAAATCAAGGTGCCAGATTCTGGAGGAAGACTGGGGAGAAGGAAATGCCAAAATGCCTGAAGTCCAGTGTCAAGTACCCACAGTCAGTGATGGTCTGGGGTGCCATGTCAGCTGCTGGTGTTGGTCCACTGTGTTTTATCAAGGGCAGGGTCAATGCAGCTAGCTATCAGGAGATTTTGGAGCACTTCATGCTTCCATCTGCTGAAAAGCTTTATGGAGATTTTGTTTTTCAGCACAACCTGGCACCTGCTCACAGTGCCAAAACCACTGGTAATTGGTTTACTGACCATGGTATTACTTTGCTCAATTGGCCTGCCAACTCTCCTGACCTGAACCCCATAGAGAATCTGTGGGATATTGTGAAGAGAAAGTTGAGAGACGCAAGACCCAACACTCTGGATGAGCTTAAGGCCGCTATCGAAGCATCCTGGGCCTCCGTAACACCTCAGCAGTGCCACAGGCTGATCGCCTCCATAACACGCCACATTGAAGCAGTTATTTCTGCAAAAGGATTCCTGACCAAGTATTGAGTGCATAAATGAATATAATTATTTGAAGGTTGACTTTTTTTTGTATTAAAAACACTTTTCTTTTATTGGTCGGATGAAATATGCTAATGTTTTTTTTTTTTTTTTTAGATGTTTTTTGGTTTTCATGAGCTGTATGCCAAAATCATCAGTATTAAATCAATAAGACCTGAAATATTTCAGTTGGTGTGCAATGAATATATAATATATGAAAGTTTTATTTTATCATTACATTATGGAAAATAATTAACTTTTATCACATATGCTAATTTTTTTGAGAAGGACCTGTATGTATGTATGTATATGTATCTCTAGAGCTCTTATTTTAAAAGGTTGCCATTTCATATAAATTCAGACAGTCATTGAGCGCTCTCTCAAAGCCACTGTTTACTCGCATTGTAGAGGGTTGATTTAGCATCTTCCATCAGATTGTTTCATGGGGCGGAGTCACACATGAAAAAAAAGATTGGCAGATCCCCAGCACAGCAGGTTTGATTTTAGGCTCTCCAACATTTTATTTCTCCATTTAATAAACAAACTATTCAGTCAGATAAGTATTTGTTGTGAAAGAAATATTGACAATTTCAAGCACTTTATCCAACATTTAAGCACTTTTTAAACCATGAAAACACAATATTAAAAATTCAAGCACTTTCAAGGATTTAAATCACCCATACAAACCCTGTCTATAGGATTAAGGTCAGGACTCTGCGCAGGCCAGTCAAGTTCCATCACACCAAACTCGCTTATTCAGGTCTTTATGCACTTTGGTTTGTGCACTGCTGCACAATCATGGAAACCCATTCTATGAAACTCTCTACTCTTGAGCTAATCTGAAGGCAACATGAAGTTTGAAGGTCTGTAGCTATTGACTGCAGAAAGTTGATGACTTCTGTGCACTGTTATTTACGCGACCTACCACTTTGTGGTGGAGTTGCTGTTGTTCCAAATTGCTTCCACTTTGTTATATTACCACTAACTGTTGGCTGTGGAATATTTAGGCTCCGTCCACACGATGTGTTTAGCTGTATACATATATATTTTGTACCGTACCAGCGTTTCGTCTACACGGATCCAGCGTTTTGGAAGCATGAATCCGATATTTTTTGAAACCGGGTCCCAAAGTGGATACATCTGAAAACGTCAATCGTCCGTTTTCGTGAGTACAGCCAATACATATATTTTGCAAAACGGTGATGTCATCACACTACGTCCAGCAGGGTGAAAGAGTTAAGGGATACAACTACGGGCACTGGGCATGTGCACATCAATATCACGTCATTTAATTACCGTATTTGCATTATTGTAAGGGTATGTTTAGGGTCGGGGTAGGTGTAGGCGTTAATAAATCTATTAAGTAGCAAATGTATTTATCGTTATTGTATTGTGAGATTGTGCCTCACTTCCAACCATTGCTTTACTCCTTCTATCCATAACTCTTCTGCTCCTTTTTGAGTGTATTTCTGTGGGAGAATTACATACATACTACATCGTTTTGAGTCGTTTTCATAGCTCTCATGTGGACGCTGATATTTCTTGAAACGAGTGGAAAAAAAGATTGGATACAAAAAGCTCTGGCTTCGTAGGGATGGGGCCTTGCCATGCTTAAATTCACTGAGCTCCTGAGAGCAACCCATTCTTTCACAAATGTTTTTAGAAGCTGTTTGCATGCTTAGGTGCTTGATTTATACACATAGCCATGGAAGATATTGCAAAACCTGAATTCAATGTCCCAAAACTGTCTCATGCAGTATTTTGGCAAATACTTTTGGCAATATAGTGTTTGTATATTATATGTACACATTCACACATTATTTGCTGTAATTTTAGAACACTTGATTAATTACAATATGTTCTACAGTGATGATAAAAGAACAGAAATAAAATGTGTTTTTGATTTGTTTATGTTGGCCGCATGATACAATTTGCAGTTAAATATTTATAAGATATAGTTAAAGCTTTGTCTCCAGCTTTAAATATGCAAATTCGCTGGATGGCAAATGCATTAAAAAAAAAACCTCATGTCACATGTCAAAACAAAGAAAGTTTTTATTTTGCCTCTAGAGGCCGCTCTTGTACTGTATAATGACAGCGGACCCTTAACAGCTACTCCGGTACACGGAACCAGAAAATGAAATTAGATGCAGCCATGTGTGCACTTATTTGCAAATGCATGCTTGCAGTCTGTTCTTCCAACTTTATTTGAAGTTTCACAAACTAATTTCGGGAGAAGCACGCGCAAACAATTAAATCTAATTAAACACAGGTGGAGCAGGCTCAGATAATTAACCCAATTGGGGGGGGGGGGGGGGGGGGGGGGCTGGATACACTGGGTTTGGGCAAATTTTCCGAGCCCGGAGCCCTCCCCGGACAGCACGCCAAATACGCATAATCTTTACTCTATTTAATTGATGTAAGTGTGAACTCGTGAATTTATAGTAAGTGTTGAATATGCTTTGGGGAAATGTATTGGAATAAAAGTATACATTTTGTTTAGGAAATGTAGTGGAGTTAAAGTAAAAGTTGACAGAAATATAAAGTAAAAGTAAAGCAAAGTACAGATTCTACCCCCACAAAACAAGTGCAGTACCAAAGTATTACTTTGTTACATTACACCACTGGTGCTGTGAAAGGTTTTCCACACAGTCAAATAACCTTTATTTTTATAGCTCTATATACAAAAGAGTGTTTCAAAGCAGCTTTACAGCGAGGATAGGAAAATTATGCAGGTATAAGGCTTCTTTCTGGTGTGAATTCTCATGTGTTTTAAGGTTTCCTTTTTGATTAAAACTCTTTCCACACTGTTGACAGGTGAACAAGCTCTCTCCAGTGTGAATTCCCATGTGCCTGTTAAGGGATCCTTTTTGAGTGAAGTTCTTTCCACACACTTGGCAGGGGTAAGAGTTCTCCCCAGTGTGTATACCCATGTGGATTTTAAGGTTACATTTTTGAGTGAAGCTCTTTCCACACAGTTGGCAGGTGAAAGGCTTCTCTCCAGTGTGATTCCTCATGTGGGTCTCAAGGGATTTTTTAGATGTGAAACTCTTTCCGCACTCAGGGCATGTGTAAAGCTTCTCTCCAATATGAAGTCTCATGTGTATTTTAAGGTTTCCTTTTTGAGTAAAGCTCTTTCCACATTGTTGGCAAGTGAAAGATCTCTCTCCAGCGTGCAGTCTCATGTGGATTTTAAGGTTTCCTTTTTGAGTAAAGGTCTTTCCACATTGTTGGCAAGCATAAGAGCTCTCTCCAGTGTGAAGTCTCATGTGGATTTTAAGGTTTCCTTTTTGAGTGAAACACTTTCCACACTGTTGGCAGGTGAATGAGCTCTTTCCAGTGTGAAGCCTCATGTGCCTGTTAAGGGTTCCTTTTTGAGTGAAACTCTTTCCACACTGCTGGCAGGTATAAGAGCTCTCTCCGGTGTGTATTTCCATGTGGATTTTAAGGTTTCCTTTTTGAGTGAAGCTCTTGCCACACTGTTGACAGGCAAAAGGACTCTCTCCAGTGTGATTTATCATGTGGGCTTCAAGGGATTTTTTATATGTGAAACACTGCCCACACTGAGTGCATGTGTAAGGCTTTTCTCCAGTGTGAATTCTCATGTGGATTTTAAGGTTTCCTTTTTCTGGGAAACTTTTTCCACACTGATGACATTCAAAACGGTTCTCTCTTGAGTGAATCTTCATGTGGTTTTTAAAGTGTACTTTACGTGTAAATCTCTTGTTACACTGATCACATCTGAATGGCTTTTTTCCACTGTGACTGTTCATGTGATACTTAAGGTTCAGTGCTGCAGTGAAACTCTTTGCACACAGTTTGCAAGCGAAAGGCTTCTCTCCAGTGTGAATTTTCATGTGTTTCTTAAGGTTTCCTTTTTGAGTGAAGCTCTTTCCACACTGTTGGCAGGTGAAATAAATTCCTCTTCCTGACTTCAGAGCTGTTTTTCGTGAGAAAATCTTCTCAGTTTGTGAGCAACTAAAAGATTTTTCTGAAATTATTGAAGCATGATGTTCCGGATACTGATTTTTTTCTTCCATTTCATTCAGGACTTCACTCTCCTCTTTCAGTGGCATCAGGTCTAGGGCAAAAACAAAAAGAAGCATTAGTATGTTTCAGGTCCCATCTATAAGGCCGCTACAACTTTTCTAGTGTAAATGAAGTATGGAGTGCCACAGGTCTCAGTATTGGGTCCTCTGTGTTTCTCATTATATATGATCCCTTTGAGCGACATTATCATACAAGCTTATGATTAGGCAATGTAGATAACATGCTTACATTCTATCTTAAGGTTTTAAAACAAACAATATGTGTAAAAAATAAATATGCCTAAAGAACAAAAGCATTATAAGCTCAAGCAGCGTGAACGGTGTTCTGTTCTTAAACCCTCAACGAAACTGAAAGCAAGCATTTGTCTCTTGATTTTTTTGCTCATTTTGCTATCATAAGTAATCTCGCCCTCACTCGGAGTAACGTTACAGATGTGCTTACCTGCACTCGTAAACGCAGTGATGCTTTTTCCTCATTCCCATGTTGTTTGGATTTCATGTGATTCTCGTTGTGGTGGTGATATTATGATAACTCAGTTTCATTTATTAATTTTATCAAAAGTAACACCATTTTGTAAGATCATTCTCAATTGTCATCCAAGTAATTCCAAATAGAGCCCTGGACGGGCCTCAAATCTAGGCCCTAGCCCGGCCCAAGACGCTGAGGCCCTAGTCCGGCCCGTGTCCGACAGCTTATCAAAATTCTCGGCCCGAGTCCGACTGGAGCCCGGTTTTTTTTTTTGCATTGTTGCAGCCATTAAAATTGTTCTGTTTTGTTTTTAATGTCAAAGTAGTTATATTTCGTTTTGTTTTTCGTTTCTTTATTAAGTTAATTTAGAAAAATGTTTAGAGCGTTTTTTTGTTTGTTAAATTAAAGTTTTATTTTTTTTAAGTGACGACCAAGCGGCCAGCGGCCGACAGTGAGTTAACCGCATATTTAATCGATTTAGTCTCTCAAATCACCTCTTGACTTGTCTTGCCTATAATAAAATACATAGAAATAAAACACTTCAAGCATCACAATGTTAGTTAATTTCGCCTACTATTACCACCACAGTAGCCTAAAAGGCATTTTTGACGAGCTGAGGCAGGCTGATTCTGCTCGCAGATCTCGCAAATGGAGCTAAACAATCTAAAAACAAATAATTAAAAAAAGAACATGCAGGTTGTCTTATAGCTTACCTTATACCTACGCAAAATGAATATAAATCCCATCTTCAATTACCGTGGTATATGCTCATTTAACAGGGTTTACAGCAACAGAAGCAAAAGATTCAAGATGCATTTTATTCAGCAGTTTATTTCAAATTCAAAGACCACATAAGAGAGCGCGACCTAAGCGCACTGGTCTCATTCATTTTTATTGAAGATGATTGTGTTTTTGAGCATCTAAGACTTATTTTAAGTTTCATTTACGGCCATTTGCGTTGACTTGCATTAGTCATTTGCGGCGATGCGTGTTGCAGCGCCATCACATCTAACTACAACATTAAGCCCATAACACGCTCTCACACGTTTATTTTTTAACCGTTTGCCAGGAGTAAAATGTATACATGTGGTTTAAACAACCAGATAGGCTACATTTACATTTGTCCGGTTTTGTCTGAAATGCTTTCATCCTTCTGAATTGATTTGTTTAGTGATCGGACTACATTGATAGCCCTGTACATTAATAGCAGCAGACGCCCCGCTGATGACACGCAACAGAAACGCCACGCTCACACCACGCTTGGAGTGTCTCCGGGCTTAACTCTAGCAGCTGCGCTGAAGAAACGCGCGCTGCTGCTGGCGCGGACTCTGAACCTATGCTCTGAACACTGTGCAAGCCATCTTGACAGTTGCGTTAGATATTATGGTCTCGTTTTCACCAGCGCAGAACATCTCATTGTTCCTTTTCATTAATAAAACAAATATGAAAAGAAGAAGAAGCCTAAAAAAAGGCCCGAAGCCCGGCCCGCATATTAGGTATGACGTGAAAATTGGCCCGAAGCCCGGCCCTAGGGGCGTAAAAAAGTCGGGGCCCGTCGGGCTCGGGCATAAATGCAGGGCTTTTTATTCCAAACATCGCGAGGCAGACGACGACGACGACATTATGTTATCAAATACACTCAACCCGCTCCACAGCGCCACCCAGTGGATTTAGTTCAAACTGCGAGATTTAGAGGGATTTCTCATGGATTCACTGCGTAAATCAACAGTGAATCAACATAGTAAAATTCAACAGTGAATCAAAAGCCAGCAAATCAACGCAGTAAAATCCAAATAGTATTTTTAGCTTTCCAATATTAATTACAGATCGAATATTCGACTATTCGTGCACACCCCTACTTAAGAGAGAACTTTATTATGCAGATAGATGGTAATAGCTTGCATGGAGGTACAGAAGAGCCTTCAAAACCAGCATCAGCTCCAGAAGGCGACCTCAGAGAATGCAAGCTCCTCGCTCCCCCGAGAAATCTGACCCCCAGAGCATGTCTTCCGATTGAATCCCTCCCGACAACTGAGAAATGAAACAATAGCGACCACATGAAACATAAAACATCTGCCACGAGACAGCATGCCAGGTCGATATTAACGGCACTGCACCACTTCACAAATACCCCTCATTTTAGAGCATAAAGACGCCTAGTGGAAGGGGCAAGAGACTCTGTGAGTGTGTCCAGCACTAGAAAAGGCAGGGCACCGGATTCCTCTAAGGTCCCTTTTGTTTTTTTTCCTTCATCCATGCAAGAACAGAATGTCAATGACTGACTAGTTTCATTACCAAACGTCTCTCCTCCAAAATCCGACCACAAAGGCTGAATTTTCTCTCTAAATGTGCTCAGCTTCTGCATTCCGAGGGACTGAGTTGTTGAATGACACTCTGTGCCTCATCGAAATTTAATCCAAATCCTTTCATTAGCCACGTTTCCACCACGGGAACTTTCCCCAGGAATTAGGGACTTTGGAGTGGTACTCTGCGTTTCAACCGCAGGAACAGGTCTAAAAGCTCCAGGTAAAGATTTCCCCCTTAAAACGGCCCTGCTTGTGAGGTAGTACTTTTTAAAAGTTCAAGAACTTTCGGGGGTGGGACTTGTCACTGAACATGCTGACTGGTTGAGCTCACGCAGCATTTTATTTAAACTTAAAAGTCTGTTGTCGTGCGTGCAGTAAAGATAATATACTATTTGGAGTTTAAAATCATTTGGAGTTAACAACCCATAGACCAACGACGAGGTTTAGGCTTTATTAAGTTTATTTACAGATGATAAAATTCAGTCTCACTTCAGTTCAGACTCGCACTCATTCCTACGTCACCAGACTAATCTTCGTTGTACTTAAGACCGCGATGGAAACCCAGACAGTAGCAGGTCTGAGGAGAAAAGAGTTCCTGACACAAATTGTTCCAGGCAATATTGTTGGAAACGGGGCTATTAAACGGGGCAACGTCTTCCCTCAACTGTTAAACTCTTCTATATAAAATGATAATAGAGAGGAGAATTTATTTAGCAGAAATCAGCTAAGGCTAACAAATCATCCACAATCCCTCTCCAAATGCGTTCAAAGCCCTGACATTTTGAGTCGCTCGAACTCATCTTCAAACTCCCGCTGTAATGATGTATAGTCTTTCTAAATGTCCAATGATAGTGCATGTCAGTGAAAGTCAGAAAGGGTTTGGCTCTTCAAACAGAGGTGAACGTTAATTGGTTGCCACCACATGTGTACTGTCCAATGGCATTTTTTTTTTTTACCTCGATTGACAAATGGATAAAGAAAAGCATTTGGCAAAATGACAGAAAAGCGTTTGCCAAATGCTCTTTTAAAAAAGAGCTATTTAAAATGATTTATTAAATTTACTTTTTATTAATGTTTTAAAACATGAATTAAATAAACTGTTTTAAATTTCTATTTATGTATTCATTTAGAATGTTTTTATTAAATTTATTGTTTAATTAAACTACATTAAGAAACATGAATTAAATATCCATCCATCATCTTCAGGTTATCCAGGGCTGGGTGGTGGAGGCAACAGTCTTAAGAAGAGACGAATAATAAAATATTATTTCACACACTTTTTTATTTTCCGAATCTAATTAATTAGACCAAGAACCGTTCGGTATATAATGCGTACCGAACCGAAAGCCTCGTATCGAACGGTTCAATACGAATACGCGCATTGTTACATCCCTAATATATACTCTTTGTTCACTCGCTGTCTGCTTAGAATAATTTTCTTTCCGACCTGACTAACCCGCTAGATTTAGATCTTGTTTCCAGAATTTCACATTTAAATATCCACAGCTAAGAGAAAATAAAAGTGCACAAAAAAAAAAAAACATTTAAAGGGGTGATGAATTGAGAAATAAACTTGCCTTGAGCTTTTGATACATAAAAGGTCATGGTAATATAATAATATCCTGTCCTCTAAAGTTTTAGAGCTGAAAACATCCTTGTTAGTCAAAGAAAAGCTTTTTTAGACACAGCAAACGATCATGTTCGCATATTGACATCATCGACTGACGAAACACCACTTCTACAGAATAATAAGCACGTGTAGTTCAGTAGCCCCGTCCACTGTCTCATGGAGGATTTCGGATTGCACTAGCCACCAGCTATAAACATGCCAAAGAATATAGCACTGTATTGCGCTATTCCTGGTTGTGGAAGAACACAGTCGCTGCATAATCTTCCTTCGGATCATAATATTAGGAATGTGTGGTTGAACTTAAAAATAAAGTTCCAGCTCACGTGGGGAAGACATGTACATGTTCACTTAATTGCACTGCGGAATCATGTGTAAACATCTTAAGTTGGATTTGTAGACATATTGAGATTAAAACACAGCGCTGTTTCTTCTATTTTGGATCCGACAGGAGGAATGGTGCTACACACTTATGTGAGTAAAACACTTTTTATATGTAATAGTATTGCATTTTTATAGATCTTTTTGCTTATGTGTAGGTGTCTAACAGAACATACCTTAGCTTTAGCACACTGTACTCTTGTAATATCTTGTAATATTCCTAACTTGTTCTGCGCCATTCTCTCCCTCGACATTTGAATGCGCGCGGTTCATGCTTAAATCGAACGATTGTGCAGGCTATGTAAAACAAAAATAATAGTCCAATCAATCTTGGGTGGATAAGAATTGTGGTTGTTTGATAAAAAAAGACATACTTGAATCATTCCGGTTGCCGCTTTCAAAACAACCCCTTTCTAATGTGAACTGAACTGACAGGGGCATGGATATGACAGGAACTGAAGCTCATTAAATATGCAAATCTTATCCAGTCCTACCCGTGGGGGTTTACTTCCAAGTCTCCAGTGCTGCACGACCATCAAAACCCAGCGTTTTGGAGAGAGCCTCAAAACCAGTGTAGAAAATAGCCTATTAGTTATTAGTTATGATGTTTTTGAATGTAAAAACCACACAAACGTCATTAGTTGACCTCAGACAACAGTTTACATCTTTTTTTAAAAGCCAGTTCATGACACCTTTAACATTTTGCAGCCAACACAGTAGGGGGAAAAAAAAACATCACACTTGCCTGATGCGGGTTTCTTAGAAGTAAACTGACCATTTTCCAGTCAAAGTTAAACACCAGGTGATTTTCCTAGCTCTCACTTCGCCTTTGCGCCTCTCTTACTCAATCATTCACTCGCACACACTCGGTGGGTTTCATTCGACCGTAAGTCTTAAACAAATTTTGTTGCATTTTGGCACATTTAGTGTGGCATAACAGTTAAAACCAGAGCCGTTGAATAACAGAGTTACGACACGCGTTTATCTCACCGCAGCGCGCGTGGTCACAGCGCTCTCAATAGCTCTAAACAAACCAGCGCGGTGTCAATCAAAACATTTGAATAGACCAGTGTTTCCCAACCGGAATGCCGTGAGCAGGGGTGCGGTGTATAAGGTGCCGGGATGCACACAGCATTCATCTCACATCTGATGACGCACCTTTAATATGGGTTGTTACTTTAAAAAATAATGCTTTATGTATGTTTCTGTCGATGGATACACGTGCTGGCTCCTCAGTGATACACTTCAACAGCAACTAATAAAAGAAAAACGTGGGCAAAACGGTCTCTCTTTGTAAACTATGTTCAACCCATTCGAGTGCTGCCGTTTGCCTGAATATGAGCAGTCATTTTCACCGTCATCACGCAGGTATATTCGCCTTAAGACGCGAATGAGAACTTGTGCGCCCTAAGAGAAGATATGTCTCTGTGCACTCGTCCCAAAACGCGCAAATATTGAGTTCTCTTGAGTTCATCCTGTGCTTGAACGGACAAACTCACACAAAAAGTATGTCAAAATGTCCGTCTTGATGAGTATCCAAGCAGACAGTCTGTAGCCTACTCTGTATATGCCTTAAGTGAACTTTATACAGAAAATACGACGACTATCCTTGCTTTAGGTCTTAAAGGGGCAGTAACCTTTACTGCTGTCGGTTTAATGTCAAACAAAAGATAAAGACATCACTCACTGCTCTTGATTGAATAGCTTTTGTAAGTTTAATAAGGATTAATTTTTAATTTAAACAGTTAAATATGCCGTTATTTTACATTTGATTACTTTATTCCATTTCTCTACCTAAAAACCAATGTTAGACCCACCTGAAAAATCTGAAAAGCATTGGTTATTTTATTCTTATCTTTGCTCAATAGTATTTATTTGTGCTGCTGCTTGTATTGTTCTTATTTTTTTATATATTCATTTGCAGTAGCACTTTTTCCCCTGAACATAGCAAATACCGAACTGTACTGAAACCCTGAACCTAAAATCGTGATACAAAGTGAACCATGAGCAATCTGTACTGTTACACCTCTAGCGTAACTTACACGAGGTGGTGCCACAAAACTTTGACAATTTTTAAAGGGTGCCATGACTGAAAAAAGGTTGGGAAACACTGGAATAGACAAAAGCTTACCTATACAGGTATTTGCAGCAATTTTTGGTAAACAGTACAGCAGAGGTACTCAACAGGCGGCCCGCGGGCCGCATCCGGCCCTTCGGTATTAATTTTGTGGCCCGCATCATGCAAAAAAAAAAAAAAAAAAAAATTTTTTTTAAAAAATGAATTTTCAAAAAAAAAAAAAAAAAATTCTACTCAAATGTTGCACGAATATTAGACAGTTTTACTTATAGGCTATGATTATACCATGGACGCTGCGGAAAATCCACATGTCGGGCAGGTTAAGTAGGCTAATAAAAAAAGAACACTTGTTTTCAGTTTTCAGCTCATTTCACGATCAAAGACCATAATAGGAGAAAGATCGAGCTTGAGCGGAATCAGCACATTTTAGTCTCTCTCTCTCTCTCTCTCTCTATGAAGACAGCTGAGTGTTTAACTTCTGGATGCGACACTGAACATTTAAGTTAATAATATTTAAGGTTTGCGCGCGTCACACTTAAGCTTGCTGAACGGAGTTTGCACATGCATCAAAAAAAGCAAAAGCAAGCGTGTGCATGCATGGGTTGGCGTGGCAGAATACGGGCAAATGGTGCCCCCTTCAGAATTCCAAAAAAGATATCTCAGTTTATTGCGATCTCACAAAGCTCTGTTATCAATAGAAATGACTGCACAATGAATCTTCCGAAATGTCAACACTTTCTTTGCTATAATCAGACGATTTGTCAGCATATAGAATTCAGCACTGCGCCAAAACTCCTTTGAGTGGATTCTATCTTAAATACATCTGTTTGGCCATAACGTTCCAAAAATAAAAACATATTGGTTACATTGCACAATGCAGCAAAAACGTGTTATACTATGCCTGCGTGCGCCTGTAAATCTTTTTTTATTTCGTTTTAGTTGTTCTTTTTGGTTTTGTGCAATAGATGAATAACAATTTATTTGTTTCTAGATGTTTTATTTTTAGATATTTCTATTTTGCAAATAGTTTTATTCACCCGCAATCCGCACACACGCGAGTAGCACACACACCTTACCGCCCGCGCTCAGCCAAATCTAGTTAAAAGCATTTATTTCACACTGGTTTTAGTTTTCTTTTTTATAAATCATTACTATGAATTTTATAATTAAATGAAAAGATATATGGATTTTTGTATACATTTTTATTAATTTACATTAGTAAGCTACAGGACATCGTCTTTCAATCCAGCTCAGACATTTATCTGTAGCTTACTTTGTTGTAGCCATTAAACAATGTGTTTTTTCCTTGATATTTATGTTTAAATATTATATTATTTTTACATTTCATCTGATTATGATGAGTGAAAAGATGCGAGTGGGTCAGAAATTATTTTGTGGTTATATTTAGTTTAATATTAAGTTTTGTTTTGTAGAAAGCATTCTTTCGTTTTGTTTAAATTGTATCTTAATTTTAAAAAAGGTTTCTTAAGCCAATTGCCTGCATTTAATAAATAAAAAGCAAATAGCAGACTATAATCGCGAGATGAAGTCGTGGGAGTGATTGCTTTTATTGCTCATGAACTGGAGCGTGCGTCTCATAAATAAACCAAAACTCAGCAGCTACTCGCCTCACAGACATGAGAAATAGGAAGCTTGAAATGTCCAGCTTGAAATGTCCAGTTTTAAACGAAACGATTCAAAGATATTTAATTAAGCAAAGTGCAGTGTTGACGCGAGCAGCTCTTGACACAGAGTGTTTCTGTTTATAATGCTGCGCTCCATCACTGCTCCAGCTGTGAGTTTAACACACATTTTTACACTAATCCTGACTTGTGCAACTTTGTATCAGTTCTTACTTTGCTAAATAAATATATAATTTCTGATTATAGCATAGCTTTCTGCCCAGCCAATTAGACTAGTAAAGTAGGCTAATGATTAAAATAACAAACGCTTGATCACGGGCCTGGCCCTACCTGACCCGAGGATAGTGCAGGGTAGTAGTGGGAAGTTCGGATCATTTTACTGACTCGGATCTTTGAGTCTCGTTCAGCAAAATGAACGAATCTTTTTTCCGAGTCATTTCGAGTCATTTCGTTCATTTCACCAAAATGACATGTTAAATAGCCCAACACATCTAGTACTTATGAAAATGTTGATTACATTTTAAAACTACATACAAATAAACTATAGGGTACAGCAACCAAAGCCAAATTATAAGAAACTGAAATGTTTAATTAATTGATAAGTTGTTGGGTCAGGGCAGGCTATTGCAGTTTCTCTGTTAGTTCACCTCACCTCCTGATCCAAAACATTCTTTCTCTTGCAACTTCATATTTATCACGTTTGTTTTCCGCCTCTCGTGTCTTCGAGCTCCTCGAGACGTTAGCTGTCGACTCGTCTGTGTCTGACTCTGATCAGATCTGGGGGCTGGGCCGCCCGGACCGTGCGTGACACAGGTCCGGAAACAAAAATGATTAGTTCTTACGAGTCTTTCGGGTTTGAGTCTTTCGTTCTTCCTGTTAGTCCCATAGAGTCTATGCTTTCAATAACGGAAACAGAAAAGATTAGTTCTTTTGATCGAGTCTCGGGTTTGAGTCGTTCGTTCTTTTGTCACGTGACTTGTCACCGTATAGAACACAAGTTCACAACCTTTTTAGTAAAAAGCACGTAGTTATTTATTTTATTTTTTATATTATTCTCAGTTAATATCAGACATATACAAATATGGGAAATATATTGACTATTCAAGTCTAACATCACAAATTCAATTAGACTAATTTTGAATCAACTGTGTGTGTGTGTGTGTGTGTGTGTGTGTGTATGTATATATATATATATATATATATATATATATATATATATATATATATATATATATATATATATATATATATATATATATATATATATATATATATATGTATATATATATATATATATATATATATATATATATATATATATATATATATATATACATATATATATATACATACATATATATATATACATACATATATATATACACACACACACACACACACACACACACACACACACACAGCATTTGACTGACAGCAAGAACGAAAGACTCAAACTCGAGACTCAAAAGAACTAATCTTTTCTGTTTCCGTTACTGACAGCATAGACTCTATGGGACTAACAGGAAGAACGAAAGACTCAAACCCGAGACTCGATCAAAAGAACTAATCTTTTCTGTTTCCGTTACTGACAGCATAGACTCTATGGGACTAACAGGAAGAACGAAAGACTCAAACCCGAGACTCAAAAGAACTAATCATTCGGAGATTCA
Source organism: Pseudorasbora parva (assembly GCF_024679245.1). NCBI lineage: Eukaryota > Metazoa > Chordata > Actinopteri > Cypriniformes > Gobionidae > Pseudorasbora > Pseudorasbora parva. The sequence goes on along the minus strand of NC_090191.1, from coordinate 14,356,631 downwards.
GAGCTGATTCAGAGGCCATATGTTGCGTAATGCGCATGCGCGGTCAACACAAAATGAACGAATCACTATCTGAGAAAACTCGGTAGTCCCGAGTCATAATAAAGATTCGTTCAAAATGAACGAATCATTCATGAACGACACATCACTAGTGCAGGGAAATCTCAGCCCGACCCGGCCCGCGGGTCGGTTCGGGTCAGGTTCGGGCTCGGGCAGAGAATCTAAACTCTAGTTTCCATTAACCGATGTTATGCGACATAGGCTAAACGTTTTTTTTTTTTTCCTCGTGATCACTCATTCCAAAAAGTATGCCACATATGTCCGTATGTGCTTGGTGTATCCCAGCCACCGCAATAGCCGTAATTTTTAATGGAAGGTGACGTGTGTTATTCAAGCATTGATTAAAATTAAAAGAGCGAAATGTTTTTAAATTTGCTTGAATTTGAATTTTATTTATTAATATTTTATATATATATAATTTATTGGTTGTAGCTAATGAGAGGATTCGTGTGCTGTGCGTGCACACCTCAAAAAGTGTTGACGAAAAAAGCTGAGCGAATTCTAACTAATTTAAAAGTTAGATGTACTAATATTGGTGGGCCTAGTATTAGTAATAATAATAATAATAATAATAATAGACTTTTTAACCCGACCCTGAGTATAAAAATGTGCCATAGAAAGAAACCATAATACATAATTAAACATTTTCTGTAGGCTAATATTATTATATGCCTAAAAAAAAATTAAATATTAAAATATAAAGTAAATATATATTTAATATATTTTGATGGCCCCCAACACCTGTTCATGTGAAAAATGGGTACTGTACCTTTAAGGTTGTGACGCAAACGGAACCCGCGAAAATTAAAAGAGCTGTCATCGACGATGAGTCATCGGGAAACCCCAACTGTCATCTAAAAATACTGTATGTTGTGTGTACCTACTGTACATTAAATAACAATGGCTTCAAAGAAAAGGAAGGTTGACGATGAAAACAGAGTTTTCAACCCTGCGTGGCAAATGGAATTCGCCTTTGCAGACATAGGTGGCAAACCAATGTGTCTCATTTGTCAAAAAACAATTGCTGTATTAAAGCGAGCTAATCTGCAACGCCACCATGAGCAACTTCATCCCGATTTCAGCGTGACATATCCAAATAGCAGTGATCTCAGGAGTCAAAAGGTACAGACATTGCTAGCTGGGTTTCATGCCCAGCGATCCATGTTCCGCGGCATTGTTAAAAGTGCTGACAATATTACAGAGGGCTCATTCAGAATCGCTTGGAATATTGCAAAAGCAAAGAGACCTGCTACAGAGGGAGAATTTCTGAAAAATACATTTATGGACTGTGCAGAATCGCTGTTTTCGGATTTTAAGAACAAGGATGACATCATCAGGCAAATCTCAAAGCTACAATTGTCTGATTCAACAGTGACCAGACGAGTATAATTAATTTCAGACGATCTCTTTTCACAGTTGCTAAAAGACATTGAAAGTTCAGAGTACATCAGTTTAGCACTGGATGAATCTACTGACAGCACAGATGTCGCGCAGCTAGCAGTGTGGGTGCGTTTTCTTAAAGGTGATAAATATGTAGAGGAAATGTTGACCTTGCTCCCATTGAAAGGCCAAACCCGTGGAGAGGACATTCACTCTGCACTGATGATTTTTTTTCATGGACCAGGCAAAAAAATTAATTTGAAAAAGCTTGTTTCTGTGACTACTGATGGCGCCCCATCAATGGTTGGAAAGGAAAAGGGATTAATCGCTTTACTTCGAAAAGATCCTGAAATACCGGCCTTCTTCTCATACCACTGCATTCTGCATCAGGAGCAATTGTGCAGCAAGCTTAAACGTGGACAGCTCAAAATGACAATGGACAATGTGACACGTATAGTAAATTTTATTCTTGCACATGCCCTGAAACACAGACAGTTCCGTTCCTTGGTCGAAGAGTTTGAAAGCGCATACCCTGACTTGGCAATGCACGCAGAGGTCAGATGGCTTAGTCGCGGAAATGTCCTTGATCGCTTCATGGAATTACTTCCAGTTGTGCGCATATTTTTAAAAGAGAAAGGCCAACATGATTTACTGGCACCTTTCGAAGACACCTTCACGCAAAATGCAGCTTTCCTGACTGATGTGACGCGACATTTAAATGCGCTCAATCGTAAGCTTCAAGGGAAACAAAAATTCTTCCGATGATGCTGAACGATGTGGCTGCATTTGAAACAAAACTGGACCTGTTCGCGCAGCAACTTCAGGAAGAAAATTTCACTCACTTTTCTGTTCTGCAGTCAGAAGTGACAGACTCATTTTCACCCAGTGCCTACTGTTCTTATCTCAGGGAGCTAAAAGACGAGTTTTCCTCACGATTTGCCGATGTTAAATCTCTCACACCTGTACTGGCATTCACAGAGAATCCATTTGCTTGTGACATACAGGCTACGTCTGTCGCAGTCACATCAGAACACTTCAGTGTGAAAAGGGCAGTGTTTGAGGAGCAACTCATAGAGCTGCAGCACAACAACATCCTTAAAGAAAGACACAAAGAAGAGAGCATTGACACATTCTGGACCAAGTGTGTTCTGAAAGACACATACCCTGCATTAATCCAGTGTGCTGAAAAAATCTTGACCTGCTTTGGATCTACATATGTGTGTGAAAGTGCTTTCTCTGCAATGGGAATAATAAAGTCAAAGCAACGTTCTCGTCTAACTGACAGACATTTGACAGACTTAGAGCAGCTACCAGTGAGCAACAGCCAGACCTGAAATCACTGGTGAAAAAGATGCAGACTCAGATTTCTCACTAGGAAGGACTTCTTTTCAGCAGGGCTAGAAGTAACCCATATTTGCACAATGTTTTTATATATTTTAATATTTTTAATACTCTGTTTGAGTATGAGCTCCTTTTTTGCATTAATATTGCAAAAAATTGTTAATCCACTTTTTATTCCAGATTTAAATTTTCATGTTCAGTATTAATTTAAATAGGACAAATACTAGCAAGACATACATAGCAAGATAAACTGCATTTCTAAAGTAAAAACTCTAAATATTGTTTTAAATAAATTCTTACGATGCAAATTTGTGGCCCTTCACATTTTGTATGATTTAAATGTGGCCCCCTTGGCCTTTGAACTTGAGCACCCCTGCAGTACAGCATAGTGTGCATTGATTATTACATCAACCGCATTTACAGTGTCATTTTAAAATGGAGAGTGACGGAGATGCAACGAGACTTCCTGCTTCGCTACTGTTCGGACGCTCTTGCTTACTGCTCCGCGCTTTGCTCTATCGCTTCTATATTTTATCTCATAATTTTAACTTCAGCAAATCAACACAGCGCTCAAACAACAAAGCTTGACTTCAACGATAAAACTAGAAACTCTGTTGACTGGATTACTACAAAAAAGTGGAACATTTCATCTGACCAGCCTCTCGCTGCCATCAGCTTACATTCCGGAAGGGAAAACACAGCTGCCTACTATCGAAAGGATAAGAAAATGCTTCCTCTAGCTAAGGAATCTCCTTGCTGCACAAACTGCCACAGACTTTTACAAAGGATTGCAGTTCTTGAAACAAAGTTATTTGCGGAACCACCGAACCGGACGAATCACACAGCAGAGCTTCATCACGAACGCCCTCTGCACACAGCTGGTGAGTCCCATAAATTTAGTGCTACTCAACAGATAGAGAAACAAGAAACTGATCGACACACTAATCGATGGCACAAACAGGGGGCAAGACCCAAACGCACTCGAGACGTCAGATTGTCACGAGCTTCATATATTGCTGCCGTTGCATGCTCTACCCCAGACACAAGGATTGCAAACTCTAGTTTCCGACCACCATCGATACATCTCGAAAACAGATTTGAAGTATTAATGAATGTGGGTGAGGAATCCCCAAACGTGATGAATATGATCGAACACAGATTGCATAAGCCCGCAGCTAACACTAATGCTAACAGGCGCTCAAGGTCGAGCAGACAGCGGCCCTCAGCTCAGAGCACAGCCGAGCCAAGGACTCTGATAGTGGGTGACTCTACAGTCAGAAACATTCGCAGCAGAGATACAACTACATGCTGCCTTCCACAAGCAACCATTTCTGATGTAAACAGGGAAATTGAGAACATTCTGATGAAACATAAGACTGCAAATCAACTTATAATTCATGTGGGGAAGAACGATATTCAGAGAGAGCAGTCAGAACTCATGAAGTCGGACTTCAATGAACTTTTTGAAACACTTAGAAAACTGAAAGTTCAGCCGTTCATCAGTGGACCACTGCCAGCAAGAGGAACAAATAGATTCTCACGGTTGCTTGGGCTTAATACATGGCTGCAAAAAACCTGTAACATGAATGGAGTGAACTTCATTGATAACTTCAATCTCTTCTGGAGTCAGAGACAACTGTTTACATCAAATGGCCACCACCCAAACAAACTTGGTGCAAGAGTGCTAAAGGACAATATTTATTTTTCCGTTCATCATCCTTCAGCTGTGTGTTTTAACCCACTCAACCTGATACAGAGTATGGATGACCACAGGACTTCATTTCAGCTCCTGAATGGACACTCGGCTGACACATCCCACAAGGACAATGAGAACTCCACACAGCCACAACAATTGCTCATGGACACACTCCCAGCTGAGCCCTGCCCACAGAGCTCACCACAGACTGACTGTGAAGGATTAGATCTGCTCCAAGATTCAGCACCCAAAGATGACTTTCTTGAAAATGGACAGCAAAGCCAGGACAACATACTTCAACTTCCGATAACACCAGAGCAACAGCCCCTCTCACCAGACATGTCATTCCTCTCTCCAGCATCCCCGCATCTGGGCTTCTCAGAGAAAATGGAGGAACTGATTTTTGTTGGAACTAGACTATCACACTCAATTGCTGCGAGCCCCCAGATATCAACCAAAAAGCGTCGAGCCCCACAACCACCGAAGCCTGTGGGCCCAGCTCCCCCTCCTCCTGTGAGATTTCTTCGGTCACAACGCCAGGGCCCACACCCTCCTCCATCTGTTGTAGGTGAACCAAAAACAACTAATTCCAGCTCTCAGTGATGTGTTTTGGGTCCCCGCTATGATAACAGTACCTTTATCAAATGTTTACAAAACAAGTGGGAACCCAGTGTGCCTGCCTCTTTCTCTATCTCTGTTCTGTTACGTGAAAGAAAGTCTAAGGCCTTGTCAGGCCGTTTAACAAACCAATATAATCTGCTGCCTGTTACCTGTCAAACTAAGACTAATGTGGGTGAAAAAATTAATACTGTTAAGTTAGCACTTTTAAACATCTGTTCACTTAAGAACAAATCATTCCTAGTCAACGACTTAATAACCACAAACAACCTTGATTTTTTGCTTCTAAATGAAACGTGGCTAGAAGAAAACTGTAGTGCAACAGTCCTAAATGAAGCAGCCCCTCCTAACTTTACTTTTATGAGTGTTTGCAGAGCTGTTAGGAGAGGTGGGGGTGTTGCTGCTCTTTTTAAAGATTTCTATCAATGTAAGCAAGTATCATTTGGTAATTATTTGTCTCTAGAATATCTGGGTATTGTGTTAAAAGGTTCTCCACGCATCCTGCTTATCATTGTTTACAGGCCTCCAAAGTACTCACCAGCCTTTATTGAGGAATTTACAGAACTGTTATCAATAATTTCCTCAGAGTTTGACTGTTTTGCTATTGCTGGGGATTTTAACATTCACATAGATAATATTGAATCCAGTACAACAAAAGAGCTCATGACTGTTCTTGACACTTTTGATTTGAAACAGCATGTAAATGGACCGACACACAATCGTGGACACACTCTAGATTTACTTATCAGTAAGGGTCTAAACATTTCATCGATTGTTATTAAGGATGTGGCACTGTCTGATCATTTCTGTATTTTCTTTGACATATCAATCACTCCTGCCATTGAAGCTAGACCTGTCTCTGTCAAAAAGAGATGCTTAAATGAGAACACTAATGTGCTGTTTATGAAGGCTTTATCTCTAACACCAAGCATATCTGCAGACTCTGTTGATTTACTCCTTGACTCCTTTAACTCAAAAGTTAAGAGTGTAATGGATGATATTGCCCCTCTGAAAGTCAGGAAAAAGAGTGGAAAACAAAAGGCACCATGGAGAAACTCAATAGCAGTTCAAATAATGAAAAGACAATGCAGAAAATGTGAACGAAAGTGGCGGAAGACAAAACTTGTAGTCCATTATAACATCTATAAAGACAGCCTTCATGCTTTCAATGTTGAACTAGGCAAAGCTAGACAGACCTTCTTCTCAAATATTATAAACAAACACATAAACAACACGCGCACTCTTTTTGCTACTGTAGACAGACTAACAAACCCCCCGAGTCACATTCCCAGAGAAATGCTCTCAGACAGCAAATGCAGTGAGTTTGCTTCCTTCTTCTCAGAGAAAATCAAAAATATCAGAAAGGCGATCAGCACATCCTCTAGTTGCTCTGGGGTCAGTCAGATCAGACCAAACCCTCGGAAAATTACTATGTCTGATTTCGAAACAATTGACGGTAAAATTTTAGAAGACACAGTACAGCATCTTAAAACATCAACCTGCACCCTTGACGCACTCCCCACTTCTTTTTTCAAAAGTGTGTTTAACTGTTTGGAAGCAGATCTCCTAGAAGTGGTGAACTCCTCACTTCTCTACGGGACTTTTCCAACCGCCCTTAAAACTGCAATAGTTAAGCCTCTTCTGAAAAAGAGAAATCTAGATAACTCCATACTGAGCAACTACAGACCAATCTCAAATCTCCCCTTCATAGGCAAAATCATCGAAAAAGTTGTTTTCAATCAACTAAACAAATTCTTAAACTCAAACGGATTATTTGACAATTTTCAATCTGGTTTCCGACCGCATCACAGCACAGAGACAGCGCTCATAAAGATTATAAATGATATTCGCTTGAATACTGATACAGGCAAAATATCAATTCTGGTTCTACTCGATCTCAGTGCTGCATTCGACACTGTTGACCACAACATACTTCTAGACAGGCTGGAAAACTGGGTCGGGCTTTCTGGGATGGTCCTCAGATGGTTCAGATCATACTTAGAAGGGAGAGGTTATTATGTGAGTATAGGAGACCATAAGTCTGAGTAGACGTCCATGACATGCGGAGTCCCACAAGGGTCAATTCTAGCACCTCTCCTGTTTAACCTGTATATGCTGCCACTGAGCCAAATAATGAAAAAGAACAATATTGCTTACCACAGCTATGCTGACGACACCCAGCTCTACTTAGCACTGTCACCTAATGACTACAGCCCCATTGACTCGCTGTGCAAATGCATTGATGAAGTTAACGACTGGATGTGCCAAAACTATCTTCAGTTAAACAAAGACAAAACTGAAATCATTACATTTGGAAACAAAGATGAAATTCTCAAGGTGAACGCGTATCTTGAGGCTAAAGGCCTGATAACAAAAAATCAAGTCAGGAATCTTGGTGTAATTTTGGAGTCAGACCTGAGTTTCAGTAGTCATGTCAAAGCAATAACTAAATCAGCATACTATCATCTGAAAAATATTGCAAGGATTAGATGTTTTGTCTCCAGGCAAGACTTAGAGAAACTGGTTCACGGTTTTATCACCAGTAGGGTGGACTATTGTAATGGACTTCTCACTGGCCTTCCCAAAAAGACCATTAGACAGCTGCAGCTCATACAGAACGCTGCTGCCAGGATTCTGAGCAGAACCAGAAAATATGACCATATCACACCAGTCCTCAGGTCTTTACACTGGCTTCCAGTTACATCTAGGATCGATTTTAAAGTACTATTACTTGTTTATAAATCACTCAATGACCTAGGACCTCAATACATCGCAGATATGCTGATTAAATACAAACCCAACAGATCACTCAGATCAGCAGGATCAAGTCAGTTAGAAATACCAAGAGTTCACTCAAAGCAAGGAGAGTCTGCCTTTAGCTATTATGCCAGCCGTAGTTGGAACCGGCTTCCTGAACAGATCAGATTTGCTCCAACAGTAGCCACATTCAAATCCAGACTCAAAACACATCTGTTTATCTGTGCATTCACTGAATGAGCACTGTGCCACTGTACGTCCGACTGATTGCACCTTATCTATGCATCATTTTTTAAATAATTTTTTATAACTGTTTTAGTTTACCTGTTCTTTTCTTTGGTTATCATCATTTTATCACTTTTAATTCTCTTTACATTGTATTCTTTTTCTTATGCATTTTTTAGCCCTATTTTAATTCCTTTCTATGTAAAGCACTTTGAATTGCCATTGTGTATGAAATGTGCTATATAAATAAACTTGCCTTGCCTTGCCTTGCCTAATGTTACGCTCTTCTTGTATTTAGCCCTGAGATATTCCTTACTATCATAGTCAAATGTGACCGTACACAACATTTTTCTATTAAATAAATGTTTAAGTAATATTAAGTAATAAAAAAGTTTAGTAATATTAATTTATTAAATATATGGGGTAGATCTTTTGGTACTAAATACTATTTGTACAATAATTATGGTCCATTAATGATCACTTAAAAAAATGCCTTCTAATATTTATATTATTTATAATTACAATTAGTGTAGTAATTAAGTTTAAAATGGGGAAAACCAATGCAAAGAGGCCAATTAGAGTAATTTTGTGGCTGGAAAAATAATAATTTTCATTTGTAATGGCATTACCCACAAAGAAGTGCCTGTATGGCTCTTTAATATATAATAGTCAAGTTGCTTAAAGTATTGCTGATAATAACTGCTTACTTATTTGTAGGTTTTACATTTGAATACATTTTAGACATGGTGAAATACTAGATTTCTTTAAATGTGAAATTTTAAAACATTAATACAACCCCCCAATCTGGTATGGAACAAACTACCACCCCCCACCTCCACCACCGCACATTGCTTTCGAATCTATGTAAAACACTGAGCTTACATCTGTGACGGTCAGCTAGTCTGGATAGGGATAGAAATTCTGTGCGTTTCTACACGATATAGTTTAGCGTGAATTTTTGTCGAAATATCTAGCTGATGTTTAATCAGTAACTGCTTTTAGACCTAGGTGTCCGCATGTTCTGCTTCTGCAGATGTCAAGCGTTTGGGCCGTATATCTGAACAACATAACCGGACAGCTTTCCGAACTTAGTCGGCTGTTATACTACTCACCTCTTAGTATTTCCGACGGACATAATGTAAATGAGCTCACATGTACTGTGGAGTACGTGTATGAAAGCATTTAGTCTTTCAGCTAGGACGGGAATTTGCTGTCCATGTAAATACAGTCATTGTAACAAGGATCTTTTATTGTCACGTAGACAAACAAACAAACAAACAAGAATTCACCATTGTGACAACTCAAACCTACTATAACTATAATAACGATAACGGCAATCTCTATTTTCTGTTTCCACCTCTCAGACTACGTAAACCCACACTGAGAGCCAGGGCTGCAGTGCCTATGTTTGCCTGTCGTTGCGTCATATGACGCATTCACTGGGAAAAGGCGGGTTTTTGCAGCGTAGCTTAGAATAGGCACTTTTTTCTTAATTTCTGCCAGTGGGTGTTGTAAAACATAATTATTCTTATGTATGTCTTTTTAAATGTACATTTTCATACAATATTCTGTATAAATTAAGTTATAAAATTAAATTGAAAGATGGCCTTTAAGTAGCACTTAAAGCACAGCTGTGTGCGATCATGTTAAGTGCGTGTTTGTGAAACACACGTGAAAGCAACACGAACCTTCGTAATATCGCTTGTAGAAAACGCTCTTAAGTGCAAAGTTCCATCATTATATGGAAACACAGCCCTGGTTAGTTGAAGCACTATACTATTGTGTGATGAAGGACTTTGAAAGACAACCGTTTCTTGGTGAGTTTGATTCATGCATTGCTAGTTTGTTGTTTATGATGCAGTGAGCAGTTGAGCACTGACGCAGTTCATATATATTTCCCCTGCATTATGTTGATTATTAGGGACAATAATTTTTTGGGGGTCAAATTTGAATTACATTTTAGTAATTTTTGGCAGTATGAGTGAGTTTAACTTAATTATAGATTGTTATTCATTTTAATGATTTAATTAGAAATTCCAGAATTGTGACAACACTAATGCATAAGTTTTTGCTGAAAATAGCTATTTTCTACGTGGACCTCTGATTTGATCCAATAGTTCTTGATATTTTTATTAAATATCACCAGGTAAAAAAGTTATCTTCGTAGTGTGGGAAGATACATTTTTACCCGTGTACCTATTTTAACACCAGAATTTTCATAGAATGATTATCAGCCAGTCGATTGGAGCATCCCTAACATATCATAATAACGGATGCCCAACTTTGAGCAACCCTCTCCATGCCAAATAAAACCTTTAATTAGGATTATATACTCTCAAACATATAATTTCTGTAGAGGTAGACAAATGACTGAGCTTCTCAGCTTTGAGAATGAAACCAACCTGTTTGTTGCTCATTATCTTCTTGTTTCACACTGAATGTTTCTTCAATCTTCATTTCTTCACTTTCCTCTTTAATAAACTCCATCTTTATAATAGTGTCACGTGGACCTCAGCCACTTCACCAGGATTTTTCTGTGTGCTCGGACAATCTGTTAAGATAAAAAAAAAAAAAAATTAAGGGGGGGGGGGAAAAAGACCAAACTAAATCACTGGATGTGCCTCAATCTGTCCCTAATGGAGTCAGTAAGAGAGAAAAGCCTTAAATGGCCAGGATAGCCAAACTCAAAACTAACATTAGAAAGTGATTAAAACTAAATACATAAACTATATTTAGTTGTATTTAAAGCTGCAGTTGTGACTTTGTGTTCAAAATTAACTAAATGTATATAATGAGAAAGTACAATCCCAGTTTCCAAAACCATGTTTTTGTTTAATCCTGAATCGCCACCGCTGCGTAGCAGCATATAGCACCTGTGTGAATCGTCAAAGACGTAAACAGAAAGAAGTAGCTCCGGCTACAATGTTCTTCCGCAATACTTGTGCAGTTCTGTTTATTAACTGGCTGCCCGCTAGGCTAGCGCCAAAAGTTACGGACTGCAGCTTTGATAGCCTAGGAATATTTTACATTTGCTATTGATTAATAAATCGTGTCCCAAATTGCACAACAATGACGAGTGTACAGCCGGTGTTCGGCTATCCGACTTCAGTCATTCGTTTCCATTCACTCCTCCAAGTGAATTAGTGGACTTCCGTAGGGAATAATGATTGAGAGTTTAGGGGCGATTTCGGATTCAGCCTAGGAGTTTTATAGTGCAAGAATTGCGAGTGAACATGACACCGTTTAAATCGCACACGCGTAATATCTGAGCAAAAGGAGAGGTCCATAAGAGAACACTTTGTATTTGAGATAGCGTTTTGTGCAAGAGCGAGAAGAATCCGCATGCGAGCGGAGAGATTTTCGGTCGAGTAACATAGACGTCCGACCGCGTTACAATGTTGCTCTAGTCTAGACATTTTCGCCATACCAGTGGCTGAATTTTGTGTTTACGATCAACTGATTCATAGGGAGCAAAGCGAAAAGCACCTTTTCTGAAATGCATGTGTGGATGCGATTTACTCACAAAAACAACGTCCATACACGTCAGATAAATCAGTACAATATCACATTAAATAATAATTTACTTATTTTACATACTTAGTAAGAGCTATACATTTGACTTATCGATTTAAATGCTTAAAAACACATACCCTTCTTCAGCCGAGTCGCAACCATAGACAGTAAAAGAAATGGACACAGCGACCCCATTGACGTCTACGGCGAAATAATGAAGTCAACCTAGGGGCACTCACTTCCTGATGGCTGAGCGAACTGCGCAGGCTCAGACTGAGCTTGACGACGTAGATGTGACGTGAGCCTCCTGTCTGACAGCTGTGAGTCTTCTAGTAGATGTGGAAAGCGAAAGCTGAATCACGTTGTTTAAATATTTTCTCCCGTTGCTTTTGGCTCACTATGGGCTTCTACCCATTCTTCCCCCTTGACTTTATCAGACTAGTCTCCAGGACATGTCTCCACGTCCCCCCGACTGTCTCATAGACAGTAAAAGATTGCCTGCGAGCGTCTCCTTAGGTCTATACGGTAATTTCTCTACTGCGCGACAGGGTCGCGTTGGTTATGACGCAATCGTTAGCCTATTTTTACAAAAACAGCTTCTGCGGGGCGATAGTGTAAGATACAAGGTAATGGAGCCTTTTATACATTGTCGTGTTTCTTTAGAAATATACAATGGACAAATGGAGTCTTTAAACGCCTCTGATGTAAAGTTATTCACTGTCAAAGTGACTCAAAAATGAATGGGAGTCAATGGGATGCTAACAGCAGGTGATGGCTTGGTTAGCAATGGCAGCCCCTAGGGGTGGAACGCTTTCCGAGCGCTAGATTACCCCCTTGGTCGCAACAGACGCGGGGTCGCGGCTCAGCCTAATGACGTCACATCACCACGCCAAAATAAAGGTCCGTCTTTAGGGCAGTTTTCAAACCAGATGCTTATTGTACAAAATTAGAATTAAGAAATCCAGGATAAATGACTGAGCTGGGGCCTGTTCTTCATACGTCGCAAACTCAGTTAGCTGGATTTGATTGTTGACGATTTGGCTTGATCTCAAATTTATTGGTTCTTCGAAGCTCATCCTGGACTTGCTGTCATAGCAACAGGTCCATTATCTTAAACTTGCTTAGCAGCAGGCTTATTTCGTGTAAACAGGATTAGATTGCATCTTGAGGTGATACTTAAAGTCTGTCCCAGCCACTGCTACTTTTTACAAGAGTTCTGAACCAGGGGCAATAATAATTTGAAATAATAATAAATATAAACGTTTATTTGAAAATAATATTTAAATGTTGTGTAAAATTTGTGTATAATATTATAGACACAGCACTTGATTGAGAGATTATTTTGTGAATTGTGATGGAATGATTACTTTATAGATGTATTGGAGGTTTACACACATTGTGCAGGTTTTTTTTGCCAGAAAAAAACATGTAAAATATATTAATACACAAGGATATGTTTATTACACCTTATTGTAACATGAATGTCCTTGGAGTGATTTCCATAGTCCAAGTTATGCGACCAGGGGATGCAGTCATTCAGCTGTTCAGGTTGGACAGCCACAACTGCAGGGTCTTTTTTGGCAAGCTGGTGATGTTTCTAAGAAATAACAAAAAAAGAAAAGAAAAAAAGAACAATGAAACAAAAAAATGCCAGAGTATACAAACCTTGATAAATTAATCAAAAAATATATATTCTTTAAGAATATAGCAAGTCTTTCTTGCTTTTTTATTAATAATATTCTTTAAAGGCACAATATGTAATGTTTCAGCATTAAAAATATAAAAGATCACTATATCTATGTTATATATTTTTTAAAGTTGTGTGTTTACATTATCCCGACAGTTCCAATTAACTTCTAAATCCAGAGAAATTAATATTTTAATTCGAAGACACGGACCGTGTCTTTATTTCCGTTATGTCGCCAGTCTTTCACGTCATATCCACGTTTGCGTCTTGCTTCCTGCGAACTCGGCGGAACCGCCAAACTCAAAGAGGAACACTGACAGTATAAGGGGAACACCCGTATAAAAAAGTCTGTATGATAATGGATCATGACTACTCTTTGCCAGCTCAACAAAGCGCAAACGTACGGGTGAAAAAAAAAGACCCGAGAAGATTTTGGGACAGTAGAAGAAGCAAGAGACGTGTAAACCTTGGAGAAGCCTTTGAAAGATGGCGAAATCTTCGTGACAAGCTCGGACTGCAGAGAGATATGCTGATCTCGCTTTCGTTTTAATAAACAGGTAATTTAAGTAACCATTCAGCTAACATAATAATCATATAATCATAACATGCTGTATGTTTGCATATTGCATAGCGATCTTGACCACATTGAGACGCGTTTAGCTGAATACGTATAACGTTACATTTTGTATTGCATCGGCTTTTCAAACAGGCGGATTCTGTGTTTTTGGAGACTGAAACTGAGACTTTTTAAAACTGATTCAAAAGTATATTTCTATCCGTATATTTTGTGACACGATGATGTCATGTGTAAAACGCAGATGGACTAGCTATTATTGGTTTTATATGTAGCTGGAGAAGGTAACGTTAGCTTCATAAGGTAATATGCCACTATCTTGGTCAATTAATATAAGGTGACCGTCACTTTTATCATATGTTAATACTAGCTACATATAATATTGATTTAATAATGATCTACTTATTCATATATCTCTGAGTTCCAAAATAAATGTTTATTAGATTGATGAATGTGGGGAGCGACACAGCGCGTGTTCCAATGAACCACGTATTGCTGGTGCTGGTTCTCTCATTTACTGTTTTATGTTGGTAATGATAAACTAAATTGAAATGTATTTCCTTATTGAACAGTTGATATACAGAATGTTCGACAATCGCGGATGCCATGTCAACATATCTATAATTTGAGTAACTCAAATTATGATGCACGGTTAATATGTCAACATAGCCTACCAACTTATAGGTATGTTGGCATAGCGACCGCCCGCACAACATTCTGACTCACACATTAGCTAACGTTACTGATAAGTTTGTTAAGTAACGGTAGCTCGTTGCTATTTCATTAGATTGGCATTACATAACGTGAAAAGCCGTAACTAAACTTAACAATAATAGAGATGTAATATAACAATTACCTTGTCAGTGAACATGTTTTCTGCTGGAGATGCCAGATTCGCTGGTTGACAGTGGCAATAATGACAACAACTCCCATGAGCACACGCACTTTCCCGACGTCATTAAAGTACGTCTGTTGTTATTATTTTGAATGAGTGACCCCTAGTGGCCAAAAGTTGCATACTGCACGTTTAAACTGGTGCAATAGTCCTTAGTCTCCTGAAGAAAATGAATAAAATGTGGCTTGGATCCTGACCATTTGTTCTTGTGCATATGAAATTTTCCCAAAATAATAAAAAGTTGTACTATAAAGGTGAAATTATTATCACGTTCATTGGAATAATATACACATATATCAAAATTATTTAATTTAAATATAACATTTGTTTTCCTTCTAATGAAATTGTCAATGTCCACCCAAAAAATCTTTGTGTATATACAATCACAAAATAGATGAATAATAGATTATTTTTCTATTGAACAAAAATCACTCTAATACATTTTTAGCTGGATATATACCATGTACAATTTTAAATGTAACTTCTTTTACTTTATTATTTAAGCAGTATGCTTCACAAATACACCAAGCTTTATTTCAGTTTATATTCCTAAATACTTTTATGTTGGTTTGTTTGTTTGTCTGTTTCCTTATAAAGGTCCTTTTTTTTTCTTTGACAAGTTTTTTACCAGGTGGCTTTTTTAATTATTATTAACCCGTTTAATCCCACCGGTCACAATTGTGACCGTAAATTTTCCTCGAATATTTTAGTGTTGTATTAAAAAGCAACTTCTATTATGAAGCAAATTTTCATTTATAATACCCATTTAAGATGTCTACATGAGTTCTGGGCAGGTTTAACATTGCTGCATAGTTTGGTCGTGTGACCACACACACTTATTTCTTGGTACTGCCATCTTAGCACAATGACAATGTGAAAGCACAGAAATGACAGGAAAATTTAATGAATTAATCAAAGTTAATTTTTGAATAGCTCATTCATTTTTTGCACACATCATCATGAAAGGGTCATCTATACATACATATTGAAATTTTATGAATACATAGTTTATTCTGCTGTCAGGATGCATATAAATGAAGACGGTCACAATTGTGACCGGTAGTATAACACAGAATATGTCCCCTCTATGTCATTCTGTGTTATTCATATGAACTCACTCACAGATTGAACTGAAAACTATCTATCCGTCCATCCGTCCGTCCATCCGTCCGTCCGTCCATCCATCCATCCGTCCATCCATCCATCCATCCATCCATCCATCCATCCATCCATCCATCCATCCATCCATCCATCGTACTTCTGTCTGTACTTCTGTCTGTCTATACCTTTGTCTAGCTATACTTCTTTCTGTCTGTCTGTCTGTCTATCTATCTATACTTCTGTCTGTCTAACTAACTATACTTCTGTCTGTCTGTCTAACTATACATCTGTCTGTCTATCTATATGTCTGTCTGTCTATACTTCTGTCTATCTATCTATCCATCTATCTAAACTTCTGTCTGTCTGTCTATACTTCTCTCTGTCTGTCTATCTATACTTCTGTCTGTCTGTCTGCCTGTCTGTCTATCTATCTATACTTCTGTCTGTCTGTCTATCTATCTATCTATACTTCTGTCTATCTGTCTATCAGTCTATACTTCTGTCTGTCTGTCTGTCTGTCTATCTATATCTATGAGATATACCTTATAAACCTTATAAGATATACCTTGTAAACTTCCCAATTTTGGATTTACCAATTGGTGCTTCAATGTTCAAAGTTGCTCTTCCTAATATTTAGGAGTAATAACTACATGTATGTGCCTAGATCTTTTCAAGGTTTGTTGGTCACCTCTTCCCCTCTCTTTGGCCAGACACGTTATTCAGTGAAGATGAACGTGTTACCTAGATTTTTGTATTTATTTCAATGGGCTGCAATTTTCATACCCCCAAATTTTTTTTTATTGTGTATCATGAACAATAGAAATAGTTTTGAAGTAAATCCTAATCATATCTCATTCTTATATGTAGGATATTTTATTGTTATTTTAAGTTTCAAACCGGTAAATAGGTCTAATAGAAGAATTTGTATGAATTCTGTCTATGCTGTTTCCCACCGGTCACTATTGTGACCGAGTATAAAACCTAATATTTCACTAACTTAACCAACATAAAATCAAAGAAGGCATACCATTTGTGTGTTAGGGAGGTCTAAGGAGTAAATTGCATGTACTCACATTGCAGGAAAAAATTTGGGATTAAACGGGTTAATTACCATTTAACTTAGCGTTGCTTCCACTACTCTTTCCCACAACTTCATTGTATGGCTCATCAGCTTAATACCTCTGTAGTTTCCACAACTCTGCACATCTCCCTTGTTCTTAAAAATCGGCACCAAGCACTTCTCCATTCCTCAGGCATCCTCTCACTCTCTAAGACCTTGTTGAACAACCTAGTTATAAACTCTACTGCCATTTCTCCTAGACACTTCCATACCTCCACTGGTATGTCATCAGGGCCAACTGCCTTTCCTCTCTTCATCCTCGTCAAGGCTCTCCTAACTTCACCCGTGCTAATACTTTCTACTTCCTGGTCAACAATATTTGCCTCTACAACTCTTCTCTCCCTGTCATTTTCCTCATTCATCAGTTCTTCAAAGTACTCTTTCCATCTTTCCCTCACCCTCCTGTCACCTGTCAAAACATTTCCATCTCTATCTTTAATCACTCTAACCTGCTGCACATCCTTTCCATCTCTATCCCTCTGCCTCGCCAACCGATACACATCCCTCTCACCTTCCTTACTATCTAATCTTGCATACATGTCCTCATACGCTCTCTGTTTGGCCTTTGCCACCTCTATCTTAACCTCACGCTGCATCACCCTATATTCCTGTCTACTTTCCTCCGTCCTCTCACTGTCCCACTTCTTCCTAGCTAACTTCTTCCTCTGGATACTCTCCTGGACTTCCTCATTCCATCACCAAGTCTCCTTTTCTTCTTTCCTCCTTCCAGATGACACACCTAGCACCTTCCTACCAGTCTCCCTGATCACTTTTGCTGTAGTAGTCCAGTCATCTGGAAGCCCCTCCTGACCACCTAAAGCTTGCCTCAACTCCTACCTGAAAACCACACAGGACTCTTCCTTTTCCAACTTCCACCACTTTGTCTTCTGCTCTGCTTTTACTCTCTTCATCTTTCTCACCACCAGAGTCATCTTACACACCACCATCCTATGCTGTCTAGCTAAACTCTCACCTACCACTACTCTACAATCGCTAATTTCCATTAAATTACAGCGTCTACATAAGATATAGTCCACTTGTGTGCTCCTGCCACCACTCTTATATGTCACCCTGTGTTCCTGCCTCTTCTGAAAGTACATGTTCACCACAGCCATCTCCATACTTTTAGTAAAGTCTACCAACCTCTGTCCTTCTGGGTTCCTTTCCTGAAGACCAAACCTGCCCATCACTTCCTCGTCCCCGGTATTCCCTTCCCCAACATGTCCATTCAAATCTGCCCCTATCACTACTCTCTTACATCTGGGAACAGTCTGCATCACTTCCTCCAACTCGCTCCAGAATCTGTCTCTCATCTTGCCCCTTTAATCTTAGGCCCCGTCCACACAAAGCCAGATCTTTCCAAATCCGATCTTTTTTTCCCCTTGTTTCAAGAAATATCTGCGTCCACACGAGATTACCGAAACCAACTAAAAACGATGTAGTTTGCATGCCAGGCCAGTGTGTGGCGCTGTAATTCTGCCACAGAAATATACTAAAAATGGAGAAGAAGAGTTGTGGCTAGAAGGGGTATAGCAGTGGTCGGAGGTGAGGCAAAATCTCACAATAAAATAACAATAAATACATTTGCTACTACCTAACAGATGTGTTTTATTAATGCCTACACCTACCCTAACCCAAAACATACCCTTACAATAATGTAGATACGGTAATTAAATGACGCGATATTGATGTGCGCATGCCCAGTCCCGTAGTTGTATCCCTTAACTCTTTCACCGTGCTGGACGTAGTGTGATGACATCACCGTTTCAGAAAATATACGGATTCACACAAAATGAAGTGAGCGAGAACACAGTTTTTTCTGTGTTCTTTGATTTTGAGAACACAGAAAAAACATATCCTTACTATAACCGTCCCAGCGCTCTTGTAGCTGGGACGGTTATAGTAAGGATATGTTTATTATACCTTATTGTAACATGAATGTCCTTGGAGTGATGAGCAGCTTTCCATAGTCCAAGTTATGCGACCAGGGGAACATAGTCATTCAGCTGTTCAGGTTGGACAGCCACAACTGCAGGGTCTTTTTTTGCAAGCTGGTGATGTTTCTAAGAAACCATGTGAACAGTTCAATAATGAAACGTACTCGACCATTCACTTTACAGATCTCGAGTACTTTTCTCACGGCCTTAAGCTACAGATGAAGTATTATAATGGGAATATATCATATTGGCAGATTGACCGTGCTGACTGTCACAACCGAACCCGACGCGGTGTTTGAATGCTTGACGAGGAATTATTGGCAGCTGAGAGAAGACGAGTTTCCGCCAACTTTAATCGAACGATGTCAATATTCTTATGTCCCTCACATTCAGCTATGGAATGGCTTTAGATTACTTTGAAGCAGCAAATCATTATATTAGAATAATTTCTGAAGGATCATGTGACACCGAAATATATGTTTCTGATTATTTCATTATCACGACAGACTGAGCATGTGACTGCTCGAGGCGGGCAGGCGGCTGCTAACTTTCTTAACGTTAATTCTCTATGCAGGAAAAACTCTGAAGTAATCTCGGGTTGTTTAATTCCTATTAGATCCTACACTAGACATAAATCTTTCAAACATTCAGCTTTCAGATCATCACCATGTCCTTTCCACTGACTGAGATAACTTAGCCCAGAAAGTAACGTTAGCTGCTAACTAGCCATTGCAAACAGACATTTGTTCAAACAACGCTTTTCCGCTCTAGTAATGTTATATATGTTTATAGTTTAACTAGAGTACACCGACCAAAATCTAAAATATGGTATAAGCTGTGAAACAAAGTGATTTAAGCAGCATCTGGTAAACAGTGAACTGGTGAGGGAAACCCTGTGGTGTCCCTATATTCGGAGAGCACGGTCAATATGCTGCTTACAAAAATTAAATCGCAACGTTATTCATTCATAATTACACATTTAAAAGAAACTCACCATACACATATATTTAGTGTTTCTCAACACAAATTTACATAAGGACCAAAGCTGGCAGGCTGCTGCACTAACTCAAAATGGCCACAACTTCTCTGTGTTTCGCAGTCTTTGCCTTTTGCTCTGTATCACCCCTCCCCCACCATTTAACTTATAGACACAAGTTAAATGAACATTTCCAGGCCAGACAAAACTCACAAGGAGTCAACACAATGTATTACTTTAAGTTTATTTTTCAAAAACGTATACACTTGAGTTAAATTTCTAAAACTTATAATGTCAATTGAAGTTGAAGTTGAAGACGAGAAGTAAGTTCGCCCCAAGTAGCCTCGCCCACCGACTCATGGAGGACTCGTGCTAGCTGGTCAACAACAATAAACATGCCAAGGAAGATAGCAAGATATTGTGGTATTCCTGGGGGCTGTTCCATAAAAGCTGCTTAGAAAAGCGGGGATTCAAGTCCAAAACCTGACTTGAATGAGCCGAGCTAAACATCCACACTTAAATTGGTTCCATAACAGTAAGTTGAGGATCATGTGATCTTACTAATTTGAGTCAGGTTTAAATAGTCTAGATAATTGCGCGTACATGCCGTTGTTTAAAAGTTCTGAAAAGTTGAGCATGGGTCTATTGATTTACTGTGGGCTACCATGGCAACAAAAGGAAAAGATAGAGCATCGATGTTTACGGCAACGGAACAGCGTTTACTATTGGAAACATGAAGAATTTAAAGATGTCATCACCAAAAAAGGCAATACAGCGGCAAAAGAGAGGTTGGCAGGAAATTGCTGATCGTCTCAATGCATAAGTAGGGGTGAAAACTATTTAAAATACTTTATCAACATTGAAAGTGTGTCACAATACATTGCAACGTTTGTGTGTGAATAACAGTAACGTTAATTGCTTTCACGCAGCAGCAATTTAAGTGAAGGAAAAAGAACCTGGCAGCAGGTGAAAATAAAATATAAAAATATAGTTCTGAATGGTAAGTAAATCTAATGGTATGTACATATGTAATCAATGCCAAATTGAAGTTACAACTATTCAGGTTTTTATTTTTTGTTTTTGTTTTATTGCAGACCAAAAAGAAGACTGAGGTTGCTGGCACTGGGGGAGGGCCACCACTAGCCAGCTTCACTCCTGCAGAGGAGCTGGCTTTAATTAAAGGGAGGCCCTTTAATTAATTAAAGGGAGGTCCTAGGGGGAATAAAGGGGGTACATCATCTAAAATGATATCACGTAGTACAAGGAGTGAGTATATAAAAGGTGTGTGTGTTTTATTATCATTATTCCTTCCTGACTAACTGATTTCTTCCTTCCATAGGCATTGTAAGCCTAAGTACATCATAGCAGTATGTCATAGAGGCACTTATGCTACTGTAATGGTGCACTTTGCTAACAAAAAAATATTTTTTTTCTATCAAGATTTTGTATTCTTTATGGATCCACCTGACATCATGTTGCCTGTGAGTATGAGACCTTTTAAATCAGTCATGTAAGCTAATGAGTTTTACTGTGAAAAAAAAGGAAGGTGCGCTGGACGGAATGCAGCAGGATCGCACAGTCCTTGCTCATAGATACAAAAGATTCACCAAACAAAGTACAATATTCATGATTTTATTCAGTTTATGGCTTTTTATTTATAATCTTTGTTACATTGTGGCATTTCACAGCAAGACAGAAGTGTACTATTTTGATTTCAAGGTATTAATATATGAAATGGTGTGACATGTGAAATTTGAGGGGTATCTCTCAATATTTTAATCTACAGCAAAGAAGATGGTCAGGTGTGGCCACAGGAGTTCATAGGCAAAAAAAGAAAATACCTAAAATGGGTGAAGGATGCTAATTAAAGTGGTCATGAAGGTGGACAATCAGTTGTGGATCACATTCAGTTTCAGTGTGAACATAGTTGTAAAGGTACAATAAGCGATTTCTGGGAGACACTGTTTATATTTGAAATTGACACCCAAACAAAGACACCCCTACCTTTAAAAAAAAAAGAAAAGAAGAATCATCTAGCAAATAATCTTTCACAATGAACACAACAGGGTCAAACTTTTTATATTTATAGCTGCGTTTCCACCGCAGGAAATTCCCCAAGGAACTAGGGACTTTGGGGTAGTACTCTGTGTTTCGACCACAAAAACCTTGGTCTAAATGAAGTTCCGGGTAAAAATTTCCTCCTCAAAATGGCCCTGCTCACGAGGTAGTACTTTTTCAAAGTTCAGGAACTCTCGGGGGTGGGACTTGGGCGTTGAACATGCTGATTGGTTGAGTTCACGCAGCATTTTATTTCAACCTAAAAGTCAGATGCAGTTCGTGCAGTAAGAGTTGTTTGCTATTCGAAACAACAATTAAGTTAAAAAAAATATGACGATGGACTGACGGTGAGGTTCAGGCTTTATAAAGTGTATTTGCAGAAGATGAAATCCAGTGGGCTCTGGAAAGTTGCGCGCAGTCCTACGTCACAGGACTAATAATCACGGTACTTCAGAACGCGATGAAAAGAAGACGGCAACAGGTCTGTGGGGAAAAAAGTTCCTGGGACAAATTGTTCCTTTATGTGTGATTGCAAAGTGCTTTATTTTTTAACACCTCCTGTCACAGAAACCCTACAATTTCTTTACAGAATGAGTTTGCAAATGATGTTTCAGGTCTTTGTGTTGTGTGAAACTCTTCTCACACTGAAGACAAGTGAAAGGCTTCTCTCCAGTGTGAACTCTCATGTGAATCTTTAGGTTTCCTTTAACGGTAAAGCTCTTTCCACACTGAGAGCAGGTGAAAGGCTTCTCTCCAGTGTGAACTTTTATATGATTCTTAAGGTTTGTTTTGTTTGAACAAGTCTTTCCACAGAGATGGCACATGAAAGGCTTCTCTCCGGTGTGAGTTTCTACGTGATTCTTAAGTTGATGCCTGTCTGTGAAAGTCTTTTCACACTGATGACATATAAAACAGTTCTGCCTCGAGTGAATACTCGTATGGTTTTTAAGGTTTTCTCTAAATCTGAAACTTTTCCCACACTGGCCACATACAAACGGCTTCTCTCCAGAATGAACTCTAATGTGAGTCTTAAAACTTTCATTTCGTGAAAAGCTCTTCCCACACAGTTTGCATGTGTAAGGACTCTCTCCAGTGTGACCTCTCATGTGGTCATTGAGGTTCTTTTTGTGTGTAAAACTCTTTCCACACTGAAGGCATATGAAAGGCTTCTCTCCAGTGTGTATTCTCATGTGAGTCTTAAGATTTCCTTTTAGTGAAAAGCTCTTTCCACATAGCTTGCAGGTGTAAGGGCTTTCTCCAGTGTGGCTTCTCATGTGGTAAGTGAGGGTTCCTTTATGTGTAAAACTCTTTCCACACTGAGGGCATATGAACAGCTTCTCTCCGGTGTGAATTCTCATGTGAGCGTTAATACTTGCTTTATGTGAGAAGCTCTTCCCACACAGTTTGCACGTGTAAGGCTTCTCTCCAGTGTGACTTCTCACGTGGTCATTGAGGTTCTTTTTGTAAGTGAAACACTTTCCACACTCTTGGCACATGTAAGGTTTCTCTCCAGTGTGAATTCTCATGTGAGTCTTAAGATTGCTTTTATGTGAAAAACTCTTTCCACACTGTTGGCAGGTGAAACTGTGCTCTCCAGAGTGAATTTTCAAGCGGATTTTACGATTTCTAGGTTTTGTTTGTGAGGAAATCTTTTCAATCTTTGAGTCAAAAACAGATTTTTCTTCATACAGATCTTTTTCTTCCACATCATCCAGTTCTTGACTCTCTTCATTTAGTGCAATCAGTTCTGAGGTAAAAGAAGAAAAAAAAAGAAGAAAGAGACAAATACAAGTTAACTCCAGTTTAACCGCACAGAGCAAAGGCAGGGTTCCTATGGATACTTAAAAAAGTAATACATTTGATTTTTAACATTTAAGGCCACAAAAAGTGTTTACTTTTGAAAGGCCTTACATTTTACATGACACTTTGACTTCGACATATCTAACTAGAGTTATATGGTTTTTATTATTTTAGGGCATTTCACACTTGAAATGGTTCACATTTAACCCCTTTTAAAATAAATCCTGGTTTATCTTGCTTAATGTTTCACACTGGTCATAATTTACCCGGGGTTAACAATCCTAGGAATTCATAAACTGACGTTTCACAATGTACATCCCTAAACCCTGGGATAAAAGCAGTGTTTAAAACAAAGATAAGTGGGTGCTAAGCACAATGTGAAGGATTTGCTGGTTCACGTGACAATTTGCAGCATTTAAGAGCATATTACACACTGTCTTCTGCATGTGAAAGAGAAGCAGAGAAAAAAAATGGTTAAATGTCAGTTCAATTGTAAGTTCACTCTTTATGTGCGATTTGTAGGCTACTGTGTGTAATGATATCACACTTGTTTCAACGGTGTGTGAGCAGACATCGAGTCTTGCACTTTTACTCCATGATGTACGTGGTTATATGCCCCTAAAATTCAAGTATTAGCGCTTACTGCATGACACTACATCATTTATGCAATTGTGTTGCATGTAACCATGTAGTGGTAATACTAATACTAATAAAAGCTGTTTTTATTTTACATCATCTTAACCAGACATAGGGAAAGATGCTTTGTCTACATTGACTACATGATCCATCACCTGCCGTTTTCTTCTGACTTGTTTTTGATGGAGGGAGAGCTGGTTTCCTCTTAATGTACTCTCAATGGCCCTCATTTATCAAAAGTGCGTACACCAAATTTCCAGCGTACACCTTGCGTACACCCAAACCCACGGTGACTTTGAGATTTATCAATATGGACGTTGGCGTACGGCACGCTCAAATCCTACGCCAGCTCAGGAGGTGGTGTACGCACGTTTGAGTTAGTTGGAAAATGCGCAGAAAAGCAATTCCTAACACCACAAAACGCACTGACAAGATGTAGATATGACCCACTGTTAAAAAACACAACAACAACATTCAGTGTTTATTTTTGTGCAACATGAACGTCAATGTTTAATTTGTGTGACTTTACCAAAGCGTTTGATTTGTAGGCATATGTATTCCTCCAGTCGCGAGCCTGTGCGCTTTATCTGACGGTTCAGGGTTAGGCCCGGCAGCTGCGCACAGACTGGGACTAAAATAATTCAGACTGACAAAATAATAAAAATGACCTTCTTCTTTTAAATAATAATAAAATCAATAAAAACGACATTCTTCTTCTAAATAACAAGCGCCATTAAGAATAATAATCATAATAATAATAAGAAGAATCTTACAAATTGTCATGTAATTATTAATGTGATTGAATGGTACTCCACATCACATCATCATCACTATTGTACACCCCAATACATGTGCCGTGATACGAAATTAAATTCTAATTTTTTCAAAACACGCTGTAAAATAATGCATTGTGATGGTAATTTATCATCCAAACAGCTATTTAAACTGCTGGGGTGCGCTTCTCAACCTCCACACTATTAACAGTACTCGTGATTTGGGTCCATATTTTGTTTTTGTGGGTGCCTTTATTCCCACTCTTTATACTCTTAAATAAAACAATTTCGGGTTTTTTTTCCACTTCCCTGGTGATGGTCTCGATGGCGCGCGTCTCAATCATCTCACTAGTTCAGTTGTCAGGACACTGATCAGGGAGTCAGCCCATTGACTTATGTCCTAATCAGTGCCCCGACTAGTGGATAGTGAGATGATTGAGCGCGCCCGATCTCCACGTCGGAGAAGTTTCGCTTCTTTGCCGTCTTTTGTGTGTCCATGGCGTAAAATGAGGGCGTGCGGGAGGCGGAGACTTGAATAAATAGGGGCGTCTTATTCTAATGACGATCGTTTTCAGCCGCGGGATTTATCAAGGGCAAGTATTGCGTACACCTGAATTGCAGAGGTGCGCACGGTTTCATAAATCAGGCGGTGAGAGGAGTGTAAGCATAATCTTACGCCAACATATACACCCGTTTCTACGCAAGATTGATAAATGAGGGCCAATGTCCCCCCTTTATAAGGGAATCTTACAAATGCATGAAGAAGTGGGAAGAAACCAGCACAGACAAGCAACACAGAATTCTCTCCAATAGGACAGACACGGTGGTGGGCAAAAGATGCTGCTCTCACAAAGGTGTTTGGAACTTTTGGAAGGCCTGACAGTGCCATGTATGTAGATCTAGTCTTGACTTTAACAGCATTTCAACTAGAGAGACCATGAAGCGTACTGCTAGAGCCAAGGCCAAATGATACATTAAGGGTCTACTAAAATTTGAAACAATTCTTACAGGCCAAATCTTCCTACGGATTTTTGAGCACACGTCACCCCTGTCCAAATACCTCCAGACAAGCGGAATGGATCTCCTGAGCGCACACCGCCTGGTAGTGGGAACAGAGGATGGGCTGAAGAAGTGTGTACGAGACTTCAGTTGCGTAAAAGAAGCTGCAGACAAGTTTGTGGAGTGGGCTAATGGTGAGCTGCTGGAGAAGGAGGACTGTGAGATAGAGGTGGAGGTAGCACTACCTGAAAAACGGGTTAAGAAAAAGAAGATCATGCCAGGAGAGCTGGCAGAAGATCAGCCCTTAACAGCAGCTGAGAGGGACTTTGAGGTGACCATACATAATGTCATTATGGGGAAAGATGCTTTGTCAGTCAGTGCAAGGGAGAGGGAAGCCTCAGGGTCCAGGATTGAAACAGAAACAGACAAGTAGAGGTATGTGGAGAGTACAGAGGCTGGACCAGCTGAGAAGAAGACTGAAAGTGTAGAAGCTGGACCAACTGAGGAGGCTATTCAAAGTAGAGAGGCTGGACCAGCTGAGGAGCATATTCAAATCGTCAATTATTTTGCCCGTCCCAAGTCTAAAGATCTGTCTTTATTTTTTCAATATCACCCCCAACAAACCCCGAAAAGAACCTTGCCTAATATTTTTCATAGTAGAGAAGGGATCAACTGCAAATGGTTGACTTACTGTGAAGAAAGTCATGCTATGTTCGGCATTTTCAAAGCCCTCTGCTTTTGACGGCACTTTTGTTAGAGGAGGCATGCAATCCTGGAAGCATGTACATCAAAGAATTGAGGAGCATGAAAGAAGTCTTATCCATCAAGACTGTGCAGAGGCTTACTTCTTGAGGGCACATAAGGGGGGACATTGAGAGTACATTAAGAGCAAACCAGCTCTCCCTCCATCAAAAACAAGTCAGAAGAAAACGGCAGGTGATGGATCATGTAGTCAATGTTGTCAAGGTAATTGGAAAGAAGAGTCTAAGCTACTGGGGCTCCGAATTTGAAGCTGCCTAAACTTTTGAAGACCGAAGTGTAGACCACGGTAACTTCCTTGAAATTATCATGCTCCTGAGTATGTATGACCCCTGCTTGCAACAACATTTGACTGAATGTATTGAAAAAAGTAAAAAACAGCATGAAGCTGGGGCAAGAGGCAGAGGTTCATTGGTCACTCTGCTTTCAAAAGATACAATCAACAAGCTTGTCAAAGTAGTGGGCTGATAAGGGAGACAATTGCCACTGAGGTCAGAGAAGCTAAAATGTTTTCTGTCCAGATTGACAACACTCAAGACATCACATCCAAAGACCAGTACTCTGTGATTCTCAGGTATGTCACAGATGTGGTCCAAGAGAAGTTGGTTGCTCTGGTTGATTGTGAGGCTTCTACTGGGCAGTATTTTCTCCATCTCCTGAAAGAAACACTCACAAGACTTAACCTTGATGTGCCATGTTATGTAGGGAGCACTACCGATGGGGCAGCCAATATGCAGGGCAGTTACAAAGGCTTTTCTTCCTCTTTATCACACGAGGCCCCTAACCAAATCCACGTCTGGTGCTATGCACATGTCCTAAACCTAGCATTAGCAGACACAACAAGCAGTGTTATTCAGAGTGCATCGCTTTTCACTCTCCTGAACGACATTGCTGTTTTTATAAGGGAATCTTACAAATGCATGAAGAAGTGGGAAGAAACCAGCACAGACAAGCAACACAGAATTCTCTCTCCAATAGGACAGACACGGTGGTGGGCAAAAGATGCTGCTCTCACAAAGGTGTTTGGAACTTTTGGAAGGCCTGACAGTGCCATGTATGTAGATCTAGTCTTGACTTTAACAGCATTTCAACTAGAGAGACCATGAAGCGTACTGCTAGAGCCAAGACCAAATGATACATTGAGGGTCTACTAAAATTTGAGACAATTCTCACAGGCCAAATCTTCCTACGGATTTTTGAGCACACGTCACCCCTGTCCAAATACCTCCAGACAAGCGGAATGGATCTCCTGAGCGCACACCGCCTGGTAGTGGGAACAGAGGATGGGCTGAAGAAGTGTGTACGAGACTTCAGTTGCTTAAAAGAAGCTGCAGACAAGTTTGTGGAGTGGGCTAATGGTGAGCTGCTGGAGAAGGAGGACTGTGAGATAGAGGTGGAGGTAGCACTACCTGAAAAACGGGTTAAGAAAAAGAAGATCATGCCAGGAGAGCTGGCAGAAGATCAGCCCTTAACAGCAGCTGAGAGGGACTTTGAGGTGACCATACATAATGTCATTATGGACACTGTCACTCAAAGTATTCATGAGCGCTTTGCTATAAGTGGAAAGCTTTGCTCAGATTTTGCCTGCCTTGATCCAAAAAAATTCCCTGAGGTAAGGAATAAGGGACTTCCAGGATCAGCAATGCAAAACCTCAGCAGTTGCTTAATGAAATTTGATGCCAGAGGCTGAGCTAGCTAGCCTAGCGACTCAGTGGGAAAGACTAAAGCTGTCCCCCCTAGAGGAGTACAAGGTCCGGACCTCAAGAGAAGATGATTCACCGGAAGGCACAGAGGATGGTGATGTAGAAGAACCATGTGATGTAGAAGGACCAGAATTGGTCAATGTTAACTGTTCTATGTGTTAAAGACTTTTTTGTTTTCTCTTGCTTTTGATGCTCATTGACTCTGATACGATTACTGCTTATTTTTTATTTTTATTTTTTCAGTTGTTTCTTTTGTCCTGTACTGCTCTGCATTGTATTCTCTGCTATGTACAGCACTTTGGTCAGTCTTGGTTGTTTTTAAATGTGCTTTATAAATAAATATTGTATTGTATTGTAAGAATTGTGCCATTTGTGTCTACCTTATCTTGGCACAATACAATTTACTGACAAATTCATACCATGTAAATGGACTGGCCTACAAATTTCTTTTGACATTATCCACTACTCAAGTGGCCTGTGAGAGTTTTTCTACCCTTAAATTTGTGAAGAACAGACTTAGGAGCACTATCTATCGCCCAAGAGCACTTGGAAGCATTTATGCTCATGGCAACAGAGAAAAACATTCTGATGTCCTTGACTGATGAGGTGATAAACAAGGTTGCAGAGACCAGTGACCTACTGTGATGGCAACTCATGTTTTGAGGGAGTCTGTGTGTGTGTGTGTGTGTGTGTGTGTGTGTGTGTGTGTGTGTGTGTGTGTGTGTGTGTGTGTGTGTGTGTGTGTGTGTGTGTGTGTGTGTGTGTGTGAGAGAGAGAGAGAGAGAGAGAGAGAGAGAGCGAGTGAGAGAGAGGGGCAACACCAAGTGATGAGAGAGAGAAACAACAGCAAGTGATGAGAGAGCGAGAGTGTGTGTGTGTGTGAGAGAGAGAGAGAGAGAGTGTGAGTGTGAGAGAGAGAGTGTGTGTGTGTGTCTGTGTGTTTACAATCACTCTGAGTGCTACAATGCCCAATACCATTTATGTTTGTGTATAGTCAAACATCTATATTAGCAACTGTTAAATTGCCTGTTTAGGTCTGTTCCAAACATGCCATATGCACAGCAAAATCCCTTTGGGGAAAAATGTGTCTGTCATTTTTTTTTTTCAGTTGATTGTTGTTGTTGACTTCAAGATCTTATAAATAATAATAATTACACTTGGTATTTAATGTTGTTGTGCAGTCATTTTATTGTAATTTGCAGCATTACAGCATTTGATTATTTACAGGGAACCATTTTCACGAACCTACAAAAAAAATTTGTACCGTTCAGCTGTTCCCAAACTTTTTTTACCTGCGCACCCCCTTCTATTTCCCAAACGGGTTCGTGCACCCCCAATACCCACTTAAAAAAACAAACAAAAAAACCCAACAAAGCTTTGTTTTATCGCCATATAAAAACTCATGTTTAATCATGGGCAAATAACCAGAACACGAATGACAATAACAACATAAAGTTTCAATATAATGCATAATAGCTACACACAAGCTTCCACTTTTAAGAGGATGTGACAGACACAGGCTCAGTAACAGAAAGCACGGTTATTTTCAGCCGCATAAAAGAAACATTGCAGCAATAGACTATTCATTGACTGTGGAGCTAGCATCATCATCATCATCATAACACAACGGTTATGGAAATTAGAACGACAGTACATTGAATTAAATTGCAATGAAGTTACAAACGATCCACAACATTAAAGAGAATAAGGTCCGATATAGATAAAATAAATAAACACGAGGATCAATCCGAAACTTTTCAAGTGCAACATCAAACATAAAATGTTTTACTATTCTCTCTGTCTCTTTTGCCTCCAAATCCTCACTCTCTCTTGGTCCCTCTCCTCCTTCGTCACTAACTGTCCCACTTGACAGTTTCCCTGATTTCAGCCAGTTAAGCATATATATATATATATATATATATATATATATATATATATATATATATATATATATATATACCCCATTGGAATGAATGAAACGAGTTAGCACGCATAGAGATGTGAAGTGGACATTTTCCCACCGGTTAATCAACGTGTGACAACAACGGTAATACCGGTATCACCGACTGGGCTTTTAAATCACTAATTCTATCTAACCGAAAGGAACATATGAACACGGCTGCTCTGGTATTAATCACGGAGCGGAGCAAAGATATCGCACAAGATTTGTCAACACAGAAAAAAATTCCTCACTGTAGAGTTTTTTTTTGACACCATCGTATCACTATCAAGTGATTTTGATTAATATGCGCTCGTGTTGTCTGAAGCATAGACTGTAAAGGTTTAAAGACGGCGAAGAATATGAGTGCGCGTGCACGGCCGAGGCCCTGTTAAACTGACAGGACTTAAAACACATATAAAAATGATACACTTTCACTCTATGATGGTTAAAATGTGCAATTAATCCGATAATGATAGGAAACCCAACCCAGCAATGGCGATGATCAGCTTCTCCATTTTCTCGGAACTAATGTTTTGGTAGGAACAAAAGTTTACATTGTATGTTTCTGCGGAATCAGCCAGCGCGAAGGACGTCTATATTCCGATTGGTTGCTGGCGTTTTGCCGCTAAACCTCGTCATTGCTCATTATTACCATAAAGTTGAGCCACTTTAAACTCTCGGATTGAGGCTCTGATCACTCAAAACGCAACGTCAAGGAATTTGCCGCTTCTTGCAGCTGAGTGAATCCAGCTTCCATTGAAAATGAATGACTTCCGGTAACTTTGGAAGCTCAAGTCAGCGGCGGTGTGAACGCCTCTCACGTGGCGTTGTCAAGGTAGCAATTTCACTGGATCTAAACAAATCAGTCTAACCATAGACCACGTGACCAGTAGCGGTGGCTTTATTAATAAATTTTAAATAATTTTGTAAGGATTATGATGTTAGTAGTATATATTTTTTAGCATTTTTTTTTTTACCACAGAGGGCCGGTGGTTTTACGAAATTTCCCGGTAGATTTTTTGGTCCCACTCCGCCCCTACAACATCCAGGGCCGCGTTATCCTAATGGGCAACATGGGCTGCAGCCCAGGGCCCCGAACACCAGGGGGACCCCTTTTTTTTTTTTTTTGGATCGAGGTAATTACACGTAGGCTATATTGAGCATCATTGTCACACACCCGAATCGAGTCACAGCGGACACCCAGTACATCGTCACCTCAACATGTCGAACGAAAATGTAAGAAAATATGACAGTGGCAGGGGCGGATCAACCAGGGTTTCAATTGCCAACCTAAATGAAAGACTTTTGCCACCCCAGCAGGCAGCTACTGTATCCCAAATTCCCAATGCATAAAATATAAATTGTTCCTCTCCCAATTTACATTAGCGGCGCTTCAAATGTGATGAGATAATAAAACAATAAAACACATCTTTCTATTATTCTGTAATAGTCCAACAAATGACTCCTATGAACTGCTTAGATCTGCAACGCAAATAGTTTGATCACGAATAGATCGCCTGTTATACGTCCCAATGTTAACAGATTTCAACTTTCTCACTACACACGGATGCCGTCCGGCGGTGCTTTCCAGGAGCGGTGCATCTGCAGCAGCGCGTTGATCGTTTCTACACAGAGTCTATTTTGTGCTGGATGCGCTGAATTAAATTGACAGAACGTATTTTGCATTAAAATAAACATGCATTGAAGTGAAAATCTGGTTATTTCACCACAGATTCATGTAATTTAAAGGCTAATCTGTTTCAATTACTTTTTGCCTCGGTAAAGCAAGGAAACAGACACATTTAGGTAAAAAGGGAGACATAATGGAGAGCTCTCGTCCTTTCTTGAAGGTGGAGAAATAAAGTTCTTTATGACCTGCAGGATTTCTTAAAAGATTTAAAAAATAAAGAAATAAAAGACTAGTTTTTTTGTCTATTGTAAGTTTTAATGTAAAACGTTTTTGATTTAGGCCTAGTTTAATTCAAGGGCTAGATATTTTACTTATTAAAATTTTAAATATGCTTATTTATCAATCAATCAACTTTATTTATATAGCGCTTTTACAATCACGATTGTGTCAAAGCAGCTTCACAGTGATAAACAGGATAATATTGCGACAAAATTAGATTTGGCTGTGCAGTCGTACTGGAGAAAACAGTGATGTTATCAGCTTATTTTAATTTATCATATAGCGACAATGTTGGCAGATCAGTATTATAGTTTATAGAATTAAATAAGACCTAATTCATACATTTTATTTGTATAATAAGTTGAATAACTTTAATCATATTTTTAGTGTCCCCAACTGAGCAAGCCAAGCCAAAGGCGACAGTGGCAAGGAACCAAAACTCCATCAGGGCATGATGGAGAAAAATAAACCTTGGGAGAAACCAGACTCAGTTGGGGTGCCAGTTCTCCTCTAGCCTATTAACACACCGTGTAAGATTATTATTCTGGCAACCTTACAGGTCAGAAATCATATTAGATTGGAATATTCAAAATTTCAGGGTAAAATAAGTATCTTAAAATAAACTCGATAGATTTGATTCAGAAGGCCTTAGTTACCCAACCCCCCCCCCCCCCCCCCCCCCAAAAAAATTTTTAATATTAATTTTAATTTAAAAAATGCACTACAAATATTTGTTTAGTTTTTTTGTTTTTTTTTGAGAGAGAGGGAGAAAAAACAGGTTCATAAAAGTCGCATGTTATTGCAATTAAATAAAACCGGCCAATAAAGCACAATGTTCTAATGTACTACAAACTAGAGGTCTACACAGAGGACCCGAGGCCATCAGAAGCAGAGTGGGTGGAGTTAACGGGATAGTTCACCCAAAAATGAATTTTTTTTGTTTATCAGCTTACCCCCAAGGCATCTAAGTTGTTATAAGTAAATCTTAATTTGTGTTTTACTGAAGAAACAAACACATCTTCATCGTGGATGCCCTGGCCTGGGGGAAAGCAGATAAACATCAAATTTTCCTTTTTGGGTGAACTATCCCTTTTTTGCAATTGCACAGTAATCATGAGTTTTCCTGTTTCTATGTGTACAGCAGTAAATGCAAACGAACTTATTGCATCCTTGCACAGTGTACACTCACATTTAACATATTTCAAATCAGCAACAAAATGTGAGGTGAACTGTCACATGAATGTTTTCTATGATGTTCAAATTGGGTTAAAAAGCATAGGCTACATTTCAGGTTGCCTCAGCTAACGCACAAGTGCAGTCTCAAGCATGTGTACTTCATAATAAAATAATGAATTAACTGTCTTGTTATATAATAATAAGTTACATTTATATAAAACTTTTCTGGGTACTCAACACGCTTTACATATAGAAGGGGGGAATCTCCTCAACCACCACCAATGTGCAGCATCCAACTGGATGATGCGATGGCAGCCATATTGCGCCAGAACCACCACCACACACCAGCTGATTGGTGGAGAGGAGACAAAGTGAAGAAGCCAATCAGTATATGGAGCGGATTAGAAGGCCATGATGGGCAAATTTCTAAATTTCTGGTTAGACTCTGCTCAGAGATTATTTTAAATAAGTAATGCTACTGTCCGTGGCCATGGCTCAGAACGAGCAAACGTTATTACATTTTAAAAAAGCAAACAGTTGAAGTTCTCTTGTGTGAGTTGATTCGAAATACAAAAAAAAAAAAAAGAGCAAAAGTTGCATTTGTCATCTGTCACCGTAAGAATGAGTGGACTTTTGAAGCTGCAATGAGTGGATTAAGCATGCACGGCAAGAGAGGAATAACATGGATGGAACTTTCTTGGCAAGGAGGATGGTATGCATCACAGACAGGTACAAAGGAGAAGACTGCTGACTAGAGGCAAGGCAAAAAGTTGGGTAGGCAAGACAGATTTTTGCGACTTATTTATTGACTTGTTAATAACAATTTTCTGTGGAATATGATCGGGTCCAGTTGGGCCGGTGCTGTAATTGGTCAAAAATCTTATGATAGTTTGATTATCTTCATTCAGTTTTCACACAATATTAATTGTTTTCATGACTTTTGCATGACACACCATTTTTAGTGCTTCACAAATTAAGTCTGGTTTAACGTTAGTGTCATGCAAACTGCTGCATTTGTCGCATAAAGTCTGCTTCGGTCCAGAGATGTACTAGCACAGTGCAGATCATATAAATGAGTCGGCGAGAGACGATTAGAGATTACTGCAAGTAAACTGCGACTTACACCCCTTTGGCCGAGCTGTGATATAAACTAAATAGCTATATATAATAATAGCTAAATAGCTAAACAATGGCTATATTAAAAAGGGGCTTCCGTTTAATTAAGTAGACCTGGCAAACTATTTAACAAACCTGTGTGAGGTTGATACTAATTATCTAAAGGATATGATGAAGAAAAAACTGTTTATTTTTGAAAATATGAATGTATATTGTACTGGAATCCTGCTGATATGTGACGTGCATAATAATTTGAAAAAGTACCATTCGGACGCTCATATGACATTCTTCAAAAATATTCTTAATTTCTGTAAAGCTGGACATTGCAATAAGTATCAAATGACTGAGTTCAGCTTTGAAAATGAAACCAACCTGTTTGTTCCTCAGTATCTTCTTGTTTCACTATGAGTGTTGTTTCTTCTTCAATCTTTATTTCTTCACTCTCCTCTTTAATAAACGCCATAATAGTGCGTCACGTGGATCTCAGTCGCTTCACCTGGAGTTTTTTTTCTGTGTAATAATTTTATAGTGATCATTAAGCATGTTTAAGATCAACATAATGAACAGAAAGAAAAATAAATCCGGCATCTCTGGTCTGGTGCTACAAATGAATAACTGGAATAAAGAATATTTAGCTTATTTATATTTGGCATTTAATAATGTGCATATATTACATAATAGATTTGACTGTCATTAAAAGATTTGCCGTTGGTTTGTAAAAAGCGGTCACCTGTCATACATATATGTGTCTTCATTGCATACACAGTGTTTTGACCTCGGTT
This sequence comes from Pseudorasbora parva, assembly GCF_024679245.1. Lineage (NCBI taxonomy): Eukaryota > Metazoa > Chordata > Actinopteri > Cypriniformes > Gobionidae > Pseudorasbora > Pseudorasbora parva. The sequence goes on along the minus strand of NC_090191.1, from coordinate 14,321,101 downwards.
TCTCTCATACATGAACGAAATAAAACGCAACTTATTATATTGAGTGGAAGAGCTTTGAATAAAACCAATTTATAAGATGTTACAATGAAAAACAGTTACTTAATTTTACACCACTTGGAAACTTTATACAATGGATTGAACGTACTGTATCGACGTACTGTAAACCCTTAAAAACCACAAACCTTTGTTTAGCCGAATCACAGACGGCGCATACTTATGACGTCACACCACCAGACCAAAATAAAAGTCCTGTTCAAAGACTTAATCACAGAAGTGATAAGAAATGTACTCAAACACACATATTACATATATATGTTTGTTTGTAATTAAATTTCTCTTCTATCAACATTAGCATTATCAATGTGTTGATTTGTAAACATTTGTTAGAGTTTTTAATGTAGTAATTTCATTATGTAATAAGTAGGCTAGTAATAGTAATTCTGTAGTTATAGATCTTCAGTATGTGTTGCTTGAGCTCATTCCAGCCTTTTGTAGTGACAAAGTGTTGGTTCAGACAGACATCTGAACATATCCACTGCTGGGAATATGTAAATTAAACACATTAAAGGATTTGGGTGGGATACTGAATAACCCAATAACAAAAAAAGTATCCGATCGCATAAATTAAGTATTTCACCTATTTAGGAAGACATACTCGTATAAATAATTTCTGAAGAAAAAATAGACTTGGACATATTGGATAACAGAAGAATCTAACATAATGTAAATCTATGATGCCCAACTATGAAAGTGCTCAAATACAAATAATTGGAACAAAAAGCATTTAAATGATTTCATAATTCAGTTATTTTTCTAATTTCTATATAATTAATCTGCTGTGCAGAAGAGGCCATAAAATCCTTTGAGGTTCCACACGGATATGCAGGAGTGAAAGATTACAAGTGATCAAGAGGGTGAGAATTCTCATAGTCATTGAGGTGTAAACAACTCTGGCTGAATCCTAAACCTCGCCTTATACAGCCATTTGTAGTGGTGTCTGAACCATAGTGGACATGTTCGTGTGCACTCATTCAATCCCACATTGCGCCACAATAACGAGTGTGCAGCCGATGGAGTTCACTCACTCGGTTTTCATTCACTACTACAAGTGAACTTGTATTAGTGGACTAAAGTAGGGAATAGTGAATGAGGGTTTAGGGACGATTTAGAATTCAGCCTCTGTCTCTCCAGAAAAAAAACATCTTGTGCCTGGAGTGTCCCAACAGTCCTCGATCAGCGAATCCCTTGGACTAAGATGGGTATTAGCATACTGTGATGATAAAGGCCATTGTGCCACGTTTAATTCACATTTATACCTTTAAAGGGTTTTCTGAAGTAAGTGTGTGCATGTGCGTGTGCCTATATATCATATTTTTAAAAATGGGCAAGAAGAAAATGTAGGCTATTTAGAAATCATTACGGACGTTCAAATGGTTTCCACTAAATACCATTACAAATATTACTGTATAAAACCATCATGTTAACAGGCAAGTTAACATTGCAAACTATTGTTGTGGGTTGTTTTTCCCCCCAACTATTGCATAAATGGTAATTGACTGAAATGCATGTATTGAAACAGCTGCCAATGATAAAACTGTTACATTTGTGTCGTGTGAGCAGGCCTCTGAGCTTATTTATTATAACAGATAATTACTTGTACTGATTTTGAAGTTGAAGTGTGGCATGTGTTCAGTTTTGATATTTGAATAGCTTCAGTGGGCGTGTTTTGGGCTTTTATAGATGCAAAAAGTTGAAAATTGTTTGACTTATGTTGATAAGTTAAAGTAACTATTGTAAAAAACATTCTGTCATGATTTTAGCAGCAACCTATTGATTTTTTTTGTCTGTTTTTTTGTTTTGTGTTACAATGTATTCCTGAGCTCTTGAGAATTTATATTTGGGGCAGTGTAACGTAATGTGTATATGAAATGTACACGTAAGTAAATCCCGAGTGCATAACAGCACAGTAGGAGGCGATAGCACACAGGCGGCAATGCGCTAAAAAAAAAGGACTTTTATTTTGGGGCGATAATATGACGTCGCAAATCGGCGACGCGCTGCTGCATCGGGTGTACTTCGGTTGAAGAATGGTTTGTATTTAAGATATTTAAATTGTTTAAATCGACACAAACTGTTCAGTTAACTTTATAATCATTTTACAAGAAATGTAAAATTAATGATCTATTGTTGAATGTAACACTGTAATGCTTATCATTAAAGAACGTTATTTTTGTTGATAAAACGCATCCGCAAATGTTATATAACGTCAATGAATTGGTCACTGAATAACAAACCTATTACAATCATACTGTAAATACAATTGTTAGGCTTTAGTGCCAATTCAATTTATGTTGTTGTAATTATGCTTCCAAAAAGTTGATTCTGCGCTAATGTGATCTCTTATTTTTTTTTTTTTATTGGAGATTTAAGTAGTAAATGAGAATCATTTAAATAAATGAATATATTTTGAAACAAAGGTCTTGTTTATGATTTTTGTAAATCATACGCAAAAGTTTTTCCACAGCTGATTGATTTAACATGGTTATAATAAAATATTAAGTTAGGTGTTATAAAATATGATAAATATGATGATAATCATGTCAAACAATTTAGTTGTTACTACTGTAAAACTTCATTACATTATTGTGGTATCTCATTCATTCAGTGTTTTCTGGTTATTTACTTAAAAATTGCTTCTGTACTTTATTTTTTTATATATATAACATTTTAATATTTACTAAACAATAATGAGTTATTTTATTAATCAAAATAAATAGAAAATACTGCAAACTTTTCTAAAGTATGAACTTTACCCTTTAGCCCCATTGTACCCTAATACAACTCATTTATGTTTATAATAGCCTTTATTACCTTTTTTAATGTGTGAATACAATTTATATGGTCTAAATCAAATATCATAAATATGGCATATGTTATAGATACTAGTATTGACTCATAAAATTGATTATAATTGGAAATATATTTTACAGGAGTTAAAGAGTGTCAAACTGTCAGCTATTCAGTACAGTATATGACGATATACACGCTGGCATGCTGGAGCTTTGAATCCATGTTTTGCAATGTTAAAACTATCAAACTACTAATTCCACAGATCAACCGCTGTCTGTTATGTGGATTGTAGTTTGTAATATACCTGTTAATGGGACGACATTCTGGAACTGTCGTCTCCATAGAGCAGTGGTTTTCAAACCTGTCCTGGAGGCACCCCAGCCCTGAACATTTTGTGTTTCTCCCTCATTTATCACGCCTGATTCAACTCATCACCTCATTAGCAGAGACTGCAAGAACTAAATTGGGTGTGTCAGATAAGGGAGACATACAAAATGTGCAGGGCAGGGGTGCCTCCAGGAAAAGTTTGCGAACCACTGCCATAGAGAGCAGACACAGCCACAGACTTTGAGCAATGCTGCGGAGTGCGGAACAGAACAGAACGGATTGTCGGAATTAGTGAATTTTTAATCCTCTGGGGGTGAGGAAGGGAAGGGGGCAAGAGAGGCAACTTAGCCGATGAAGGGCAGTGGCTCTAGCCACCGAGCCACCCCCCTGTGCACGGCCCTGCTGCCAAATGTTTTCAAAATCCGATTATAACCCAAAAAAATTATACCAAATCTAAACCATATGTAATAAGATCTTGTAATTGTATGTTTTGTATAATGCTTTGTAGTGTGTGTGTTTTTTCACTGTGCTGACACTGATTTAGTTTGGATTTATTTTTCTTCCTGTTAATTATTCTCATCTTAAACATGACAATTATATCTATACACACAGAAAAACTCCTGGTGAATGAACTGAGATCCATGTGACACTTATAAAGATGGCGTTTATTAAAGAGGAAAGTGAAGAAATGAAGACTGAAGAAGAAGAAACATTCAGAGTGAAACAAGAAGATACGGAGGAACAAACAGGTTGGTTTTAGTAGCTATGTCATTAAAACATTGTTAGGGGTTAACAGCTTATGACCCAGGACCAGTAGTGAAGAAATGAAGACAGAGTCAGGATTCCAATTAAATAAAAGAAAAATTTACTTAAGAATAGTTTGCAGTTTCAAAGCAGAAGCCAGCTTCAAGTCTCACAAGGAGTTCGTAGGCCGCGCTCCCTCTCTCACCGTCTCGTTGCTTCGCCCTATCGTACATACAATTGTCCCAACAGTTATACCGTTTTCAAGGTCTTATCCACGTCATTACTGCAATGTGGATGCTTCTGATTGGCTCAGAGACAATGCACAGTCATGGTAAATTTCCACTCGAGTCAGTTAATCTGATGCACGTTTCCACTGACGTGTCACTTGTTGATGCTCTCACCCAAAATTAGGCCCGTAGTGACCTTCCAGATCTGCAGCAGGCGCCAGCTTGCCCAGAACAACAAGTCCACCCATCTCTTAGGGTGCCCATTGAACACCATTCTGATCTGTAACATAGAATATTTCGCACATACACAGATACACAGTCTCTCCAAGGTTGGAGCTGATTAAGCTCCAGTTCTAACCAGTTCTTACCAAAACATACTGATAACATGTGCTTTCTTTTAGTGAGAGGGACAAACAATAGTACAGGCAATATTCATCTTGAGTCTTTAGTGTTTTAGTAAAAGGAAATATAAAAGGAATAAAACATAATAAATTAAATGAAAGACAAATCCATATTTCATATCTGGATCCGGGGCTAAGTGAGCAAACGCTGTTACTGCACTCCTGACATGTTAGGGGTGTGTGATTCCTCAAATCCAAACACACGCCCTTGTTGCCAGTGTTTAGTGACACATCACACATCTCTAGGCCAGACCCTCAGTCACTCCTCAGAGACCAAATACACACTTTAGAAAACAAGAAACTAAAACAAAATCATAACTGGATAGAATCCTTATAATAATATAGGATAAATATTGATTAAAGTTTTGATTATGAAGTTAATTAGGATATAAATATATACAGGTATATTGAAGCGGCAGTGGATTTCAGAATCCCCCCCTTCAACATCAACCTGTTTATGCACATTTTGAAGTATTGCATCAGAAATGAGTGACTGAAACGCCAGATTTCGCAAAATAAATTCCTCAATTTACAAAAAAGATTAAAGTTCTGAGATACACGAAAATACAATTGTTCCAGTTGGAACAAACACTACAAAGATATTATCAATTATTACACTGGTTACAGAATTATGTTACTGGTTACAAAATTATGAATGATCAAATCCCAGTTATTTACAAACAAACAGAAACATGTTTACTTTCACAAGCTTTGATTTTAATAGAGTATTTTTATTTTATTTATTATCTGTCTTTTTCCTGTGCCTTTATGGATACTTGACATAAATTGAATATACTTCGATTAGGGCTACACAATGAATTGAAATCAAACCGCAATTGCCTCTGGGAAATAGATCCTCTGAATAGCAAGCCCAAATCTAAGACTTTCTATGTACACAAAAGGCTAAATATGTGTTAGTAAGCACTTCTCCTTTGCCGAGATAATACATCCACTTCAAAGGTTTTTTCGCGGCTTGGTGGCGCCGACGGGCGGTAGTAATAACTCAGCGCTCGTTAAGAGTTGATCATGGTTGATTATGGTAAATACCCAGACCAAGATGCTAAATTCTTTCAAATGTAAACATGAGTTCACAATGGGAATTTGCATTAATCAAGTCCTATAGACCTGTACTGACAGCAGGAGGTAGAAAACAATTTGGCCAAAGACACACCACACCCATCACACATTAATCAAAATATCTCTAAAGTCTTAAAACATTGATTATCTTTTAGTTAACTTCTGTGTAGTGTTCATTTTGTCGCCTATTTTTAATTTAGTCTTAGTTTTGTGCTAAATGTCCTTGTTAGTTTTAGTCATATTTAGTCAGTCACATATCTTTTTTTATTTAGTCAAGTTTTAGTCGACTAAAAGTCTTGTAATTTTAATCTAGATTTAGTCAAGAGGAAATGTATCTTAGTCAAGTTTTAGTTAAAACATATTAGTCTTTTTTTTAAATAAATTATTTCTGGGATTATTTCTAATACCATTTCAGTCAAATAGTGTTTCACACATCTCAAATATTGGTTAAATGTGCATAATTACAGGACAAAATACACTTGATGAATGATTTTTGTTGAATGCAACTTTGCTAAATGTATTGATTTGGAGCAGTATCAATTCATATTGTACATATAAGGAAAAATAAGTTTCTATTTTAAACTTTTCTTGGGTTATATTTAGCTTATCTAGCTTATATTTGCTCATTAATTTAATATTCACTTGTTTGTGCTTATATAAGTATCATTGAAAATATTAGGATGTAAGTTATTAATATTTTAAATTACACATTTAAAGAAATCTAGTGTTTTGCACTTTGAGATTCTTCGGAATGAAAAGTGCATTGTAAATTAAATCTATTATTATTATTAGGGGTTCAAGCCTGAAGGGCTGAAACCCTATTGTTATTGTTAATTTTCCCATGATGCATCATTCTCCATCTAAAAATGATCGGGCAGACCAAACCGTAAGTCACAGAGACTTGAAACTTTCAGGGCTAGTGGTACTCACACCGACTACCTACGCCACCGAGGCACGCCCCGATCGGCCTGACGGGGGCGCTACAGCGAGCAAAAGTATGAAACGGCTAATAACTCCTTAACCGTTAGGCGTGGGCTCAAGTGTCTTATATCGTTGGAATCCTTGGCTCGGGACGGACAAAACGCATGCCTCGGATTGCCTCGTCACCCTGGGAAAAATTTCGGGAATTTTGGCATTTTCCAAAAACCTACTTTTGCGAACTAGTCCTAGGTTTTTGGCCCGACCGGAACCAAACCAGCGCAGCCAGATTCTCTGGAGTCTGAATGTCAATAATTATTTTTAAAAAAGTGCAAATTTGGGTTCACGGTCCCTAAGGGCCGCCAAAACGTTTGAGGTGGGAGGGGCCCCTTTTACTCAATTGGCTATTACTCGTCAACGGAACGAGATATTTTCACCAAACTCAGCACGCCTATGTAAGAGCTCACTCGGTGGCGCTATAGCAACTAAAAAGCTGTCAAAATGATGCATTTCTATGGAAAATCCCATTCAATGGCTGAGAGCGGCCCTCTTCCTGCCTGATTTGCATACAGCTTCACCAAATCAAGCGTGCGCATGCGTCACGTGATGCTAAAGAAGCTGGCAGACTTTAATGGTGCTTCAACTCTTATAAAGGGGAAAAATGCTCCATATTATTCTGTGCAAAACGACCTTTAAATGACCGAAAAAGGGTCTGCTCTGCGCAAAACTTCACCAAATCGGCTGAGGACGTGCGCCATATTATCCCAAAGAAGCGTGCAAACTTTTACGGAGATCGGGCCATCGGTAGAGGTTTTACAGTTTTAAAGGTTAAAAAAAGCACCACATTCGCATGATAAATGAGCTGAAAATATGAAAATCGACATTTTTCACCCCGATGGGCATGTCAAAACGCTTGATAAAGTTTTTGTAACCAGCAGCCCGGAAATCAAGTTCTCAGACCCTATCGTTGTTTTTTTATAGGCCTTTTAAGGCTCTTTTTATGCCCTTTTTATTAGGGGTTCAAGCCTGAAGGCTGAAACCCTATTGTTATTGTTAATTTTCCCATGATGCATCATTCTCCATCTAAAACTCATCAGGCAGACCAAACCGTAAGTCGCAGAGACTTGAAACTTTCAGGGCTGGTGGTACTCACACCGACTACCTACGCCACCGAGGCACGCCCCGATCGGCCTGACAGGGGCGCTACAGCGAGCAAAAGTACGAAACGGCTCATAACTCCTTAACCGTTAGGCGTGGGCTCAAGTGTCTTATGTCGTTGGAATCCTTGGCTCGGGACGGACAAAACGCATGCCTCGGATTGCCTCGCCCTTCAGGCGCCAATTTCGAGATATTTTGTTTTTTTTGAAATACCTACTTTTGTAAACTTCTCCCACATCTTTTCCCTGATTGGAACCAAACCACTGTAGAAATGTTCTTTGGAGGGAGACTTTTAATAATTATGAAAAAAATTCAATTGTCCAATTCTTAATCGCTAAGCGGAACCAAAATGTTCAACTGGTCGGGGGCCACTTTTACGAAAATGACTATAACTTGTGCATGGAAAGAGATATTTTCGCAAAAGTTGGGTCACATGTCTATGAGCTCATACTTCGGTCACTTGAAAAAAATTGCGATGATTGTCCACTTGGTGGCGCTATAACATGAAAAAAACACAAAAACGGCTATAACCACACGACCACTAGTCCGATTGACTTGAAAATTGGTGTGCGGTGTCTTGGCCCAAGCTACCATTTAGGTCTATGAGGACATTGGCGTATCTCAAAAAACATGACCGCCATAGGCCAATGAAATTTGAGCACCTATTATGTTTATGGCTCTGTAATCACGTGGTGTTGCACACATCCGCAAAATATTGCATATCATATAACAGATCTCCTCATGGTGAACAACTTTGCCTCTGGGGCCATTGCTGTCAATCAAATCGTTAATTAAATATTTGTAATTATGTTAAAAACCTACTTTTGTGAACTTGTCCCTGGTTTTTTGCCCGATCAGAACCAAACCAGTCTAGGACATTTCTTTGGACTCTTTAGATCAATAACTATCAAAAAAAGTTGAACTTTTGCATTTGAATGGCTATAACAGGGCCATTTCAAAAAGAGGTGTGGCAAAATACACTCAAAAGCCTATAAATCCTAAGGGAAAACTCAAAACTTCACGAAAATTGTTGGGTACATGTGGCATAACATGCTGATGAAGCATGCAATGTTTTTAAAGAGATCAGACAATAGGTAGCACTATAACTGAAAAAAACTTTAAAAACCATACATTTCCTACACTGAAAAACATTTGGAGTGACATTTACTTAAAAAAAGCTAGGCAACTTTTTCCACACAAAAAGCGCTTGTAATATTTACTCGGGGTATTCTAAGTAATATTTACTTACTAGAACCACTTATTTTTTATGTAAAATACACAAGTAAATTGTACTGGCAATACTCATCTATAGATTGTAAGTTTCACTCAGATTACCATTGCATCCAATTACAAACCCAAGTGAACATTGTTGATATTTCTGAGTTTTGCATGATGCCCCCAGAATGCATTATGGCAGGAAGCATGTCACCATTGTTGAGATTCTTAGGCTGAATCTTTATATCTGTGTGTGAGAAAAGCTTGCAGGAGTTCAAAGTGCTTAGTGTACAGTCTGTTATAAAACGTATTTAACTTTTCTGGTTAAAACTGTGATGGATCTTTTCTAGAATAAAACAAGGTTAATAGTATATTGCTCATACTCAGGTATAAGATTGGTGAATTAAGCCACTACACAATGATCATATTCTGATCATCAAGCGGCCAAAAGCATCTGATCGTGTTTTCTCTGCTTTTCTTGCCATAACAAACCCAGATACAGCAATGAGAGAAACATTAACATTAAAAAGTCATCAAACTGCCCAACTAAAGAAAACACTAATCGCCATAATGGTGACATAAAAAAAACTCTCTTAATTCTCAATAGGAGCTTATGTAGCTTTAGCTATCGTTATTGTGATTACAACTCACGTTCAGTTAAAAGTCAAAACTTATTGAGAATAAGTCAGCCACATAAAAAGCAACATCCCGAAATGACCATCTCTGCCACCACTGAACAAGTGGGATCTTTGCGAAAAATCTGTGCGCATTTTCAAATGCACTTTGCTTTTCAGATTTAACTTTACTTAATATTGTAGGTGCATGTGCTGTGACTATAAAACATTAAATATTATTTGTAAATATATGATAAAATTCCCTCTTTTTTTCTCAGTTAAGTTATTACATGAATGGACTGTACATTTTACCTAAGATATATAGTTCCAACTTAAACTTGATTTTACAATGTAGTAATTACATGAATTAATGTAATAGATTTTACCATACCACAAAGTCATTTTTATCAGTGTATGGTAAATTGCCTATATTGGCTGTAAATGGACTTTTCCATCTATTATTTCAGTATAAATAAACTTAATGTCTTTAATGCCTCTGTGCTTAAAAGGCCTTAAAAGCTTGAACCCCGCTAAATGCTGCTTGCAGCTTTAATTATTATTATTATTAATATATATGTCTAAATATTTATTGAAATGTAAAACCTTAAAATAAGTAAGTAGTTATGATCTGCAATACTTTGAGCAATTAGACTAGATACTAGATACACATTTTTATTAAAGAGCCATACAGGCACATTGTGGGTGATTATTTTTGTGAACACCAAAATTTTCATCTAATAAATGGAAAGAAATAAAACTTGTCTCCTCCCCTTTTTTCTGATCCGAAAAATGATCCGATCCGTGACTCGTAATCCGTAATGTGATCCGAACCATGAGTTTTGTGATCTGTTACACCACTACCTTCCAATGTGGAAAAAGACTGTTCTACAAACATAAACAGGAATATCAAAGTACAAACCTGATTCCAAAAAAGTTGGGACACTGTACAAATTGTGAACACAAAGGGAATGCAATCATTTACAAATCTCATAAACTTATATTTTATTCACAATAGAATATAGATAACATATAAAATGTTGAAAGTGAAACATTTTGAAACGGCGTGCCAAATCTTGGCTTATTTTGGATTTAATGAGAGCTACATATTCTAAAAAAAGTTGGGACAGGTAGCAATAAGTGGCCGGAAAAGTTAACTGTACATACAATGGGTACGGAAAGTATTCAGACCCCCTTAAATTTTTCATTCTTTGTCGTATTAATGTACACACAGCACCCCATATTGACAAAAAAAACCCCACAGAATTGTTGACATTTTTGCAGATTTATTTAAAAAGAAAAACTAAAATATCACATGGTCCTAAGTATTCAGACCCTTTGCTGTGACACTCGTATATTTAACTCAGGTGCTGTTAATTTATTCTGATCATCCTTGAGATGGTTCTATACCTGTATTTGAGTCCAGCTGTGTTTGATTATACTGATTGGAAGTTTGATTAGGAAAGCCACACACCAGTCTATATAAGAACTTACAGCTCACAGTGCATGTCAGAGCAAATGAGGTCAAAGGAACTGCCTGAATAGCTCAGAGACAGAATTGTGGCAAGGCTCAGATCTGGCCAATGTTACAAAAATATTCTGCTGCACTTAAGGTTCCTAAGAGCACAGTGGCCTTCATAATCCTAAAATGGAAGATATTTGGGGTGACCAGAAAACTTCCTAGAGCTGGCCGTCCAGCCAAACTGAGCTATCGGGGGAGAAGAGCCTTGGTGAGAGAGGTAAAGAAGAACCCAAAGATCACTGTGGCTGAGCTCCAGAGATGCAGTCAGGAAATGGGAGAAAGTTGTAGAAAGTCAACCATCACTGCAGCCCTCCACCAGTCTGGGATTTATGTGAGTGGCCAAACGGAAGCCTCTCTTCAGTGCAAGACACATGAAAGTCTGCATGGAGTTCACTAAAAAACACCTGAAGGGCTCCCAAGATGGTGAGAAATAAGATTCCCCTGTCTGATTAGACCAATATATAACTTTTTGGCCTTAATTTTAGGCTGTATGTGTGTAGAAAACCATGCACTGCTCATCAACTGTCCAATACAGTCCCAACAGTAAAGCATGGTGGTGGCAGCATCATGCTGTGGGGGTGTTTTTCAGCTGCAGAGACAGGACGACTAGTTACAATCGAGGGAAAGATGAATGCGGCCAAGTACAGGGTAGAAAACCTTCTCCAGAGTGCTCAAGACCTCAGACTGGGCCGATGGTTCACCTTCCAACAAGATAATGAAACTAAGCACACAGCTTAATTAATTAATGAAGGAGTGGCTTCACAACAACTCTGTGACTGTTTTTGAATGGCCCAGCCAGAGCCCTGACTTACACCCAATTAAGCATCTCTGGAGAAACCTGAAAATGGCTATCAACCAACGTTTACCATCCAACCTGACAGAACTGGAGAGGATCTGGAAGGAGGAATGGCAGAGGATCCCCAAATCCAGGTGTGAAAAACGTGTTGCATCTTTCCCAAACATTTGGCGCATCATAAAGAGGAAGATATGACAAAGAAGACTTAAGACAGTTAAGCAACTAGAAGCCTGTATCAGACATGAATGGGACAACATTCCTATTCGAGAAACTTGTCTCCTTAGTATATATAAAATAAGAGGGGATACTACACAGTGGTAAACATGGCATTGTACCAACTTTTTTGAGATGTGTTGATACCATGTAATTGAAAATCAACTTTTACCCTTAAAAGTATACATTTTCTCAGTTTAAACATTTAATATGGCATCAATGTTGTATTCTGAATAAAATATTGAAACTTCCAGATCATTGCATTCTGTTTTTGTTCACAATTTGTACAGTCTCCCAACTTTTTTGGAATCGGGTTTGTAGATGTAGCCATGATTGGATGACTAAAGCAGGTAATGTGTAACTTAAATATGCAAATTTTCTGTTATGATGGGGCCTACATCCTGACTGAAATTTTTGAAGTACTTTTTAGTTGAGAGAACAATAATTTTCTAATATTTTAAGTTATTTGGCAGATTTGATATCGGCCTATACCTGACTAGCTCTGGGTCAAACTGTTGTTTTTGTTTTTGTATGAGAGGGGTTTGGTAATTCCCAGCTTCAAAGTATTTGCGACATGTCATAAACAACGCTAAGAGTTAACAATATTGAGTTAGCTTAGTGAGTATTAAATGCAATGTCTAAATGTTTTGAATTGTCACTTTGTGACATTAAACTGGGATTGTCTTTTTTGCCTTAGATCTCATGGTACCGAAAGAGGAGAGCCAAGAGGACATTAAAAAGGGAGTCAAAGATATGTATGTGAAACATCATGATTTAATAACTGGAGAAAAATCCTCGAGTTGCTCACAGAATGAAAAGACTTTGTCACGAAAAAGAGCTCAAAATACAGAAACAATTAGTAAAATCACTTGTGAATATTGTGGAAAATGTTTCATAAAACATAACATTCAAATCCACATGAGAATTCACACTGGAGAGAAGCCATTTACTTGCCAGCAGTGTGGAAAGAGTTTCACTCAAAAAGGTAGTCTTAAATCCCACATGAGAGTTCACACTAAAGAGAGCCCATTCACCTGTGAACAATGTGGAAAGAGTTTCACTCAAAAAGGTAGTCTTAAATCCCACATAAGAGTTCACACTAAAGAGACCCCATTTACCTGCCAACAGTGTGGAAAAAGTTTCAGTCAAAAGGGAAGCCTTAAAGTCCACATGAGAATTCACACTGGAGAGAACCCCTACACCTGCCAACAGTGTGGAAAGAGTTTCATTCGAAAAGGAAATCTGAAAGTTCATATGAGAGTTCACACTGGAGAGAGCCCTTACACCTGCCAACAGTGTGGACAACGTTTCACTCAAAAAGGAAGCCTTAAAAATCATATGATAATTCACACTGGAGAGAACTCTTACACCTGCCAACAGTGTGGAAAGAGTTTCATTCGAAAAGGAAACCTAAAAGTCCATATGAGAGTTCACACTGGAGAGAGCCCTTACACCTGCCAACATTGTGGAAAACGTTTTTCTCAAAAAGGAACCCTTAACAGGCACATGAGAACTCACACTGGAGAGAAGCCTTACAAATGTCCCCAGTGTGAAAAGAGTTTTACACATAAAGGAACCCTTGTTTACCATATTTTAATTCACATGAGAAAGAAGCTGTTCATATGTGATCAGTGTGGAAAGTGTTTCAGATTTGCAGTAACCCTTAATAACCACATGAAGATTCACTCAAAAAATAATAGTTTTAAATGTCATCAGTGTGGAAGAAGTTTCACAGACAAGGAAGACCTTGAGAACCATGTAGAAATTCACATTGGAGAGAAGCCTTTCATGTGCCATCACTGTGGAAAGACTTTCAAAAACAATGCAAAGCTTAAGATTCACTTAAGAGTTCACACTGGAGAGAAGCCTTTTACCTGTCTTCAGTGTGGAAAAAGTTTCACGGTTAAAGGAAACCTTGACATTCACTCAAGGGTTCATACTGGAGAGAGGCCTTACAAGTGTCTTTGGTGCGAGAGGAATTTCAAATATCATAGAGACCTGAAATGCCATTTGCTTACTCATTCTAAAACCAAATTACAAAGATCTAAGTGTGACAAGAGGTTTAAGAATAAGAGCAATTTAAGAAATGACCTGCAAAGAGGAAAGCCATTTAATTGTGAGCAGTGTAAAAAGACATTCATTTTGCCGTTACACTTAAAGATACACTTGAAAAGTCACGCAGATGTGAGACCCTATTCTTGTTCTTTTTGTGGAAAGCATTTTAAATGGCCCAGCTATTTAAAATGGCACAATAAATTATCCATCTGTGTGAAATCAAAGTTAAGTCATTCATGCCGGAGATGAATGTGGACTAAATTGTATTTTATTTTTGTGAGGCTGTTCACATGACCTTTTAAATGTGGCCAAGATCATATACTCGTATAAACAGATGACGTTTGTTGATTTGTATGTACAGCTTTGTCTCCGTTATGATTAAATCACAGGACCAGATACCAGAAATTTCGCCAAGAGATCTCTAATTTATTTATTTTTTTATGTCAGACATAGTAAAGACATTGAAAAATCATTATTCATTCTAGCTGTTTCTGTTTCTCCATTCCTCTGTTCCTCTACCATTCTCCCTTCTTCATCATTGTTATCGTCTCCTTCTCCCGTTGTTGTCCCGTTGTCTTCTGGGCACTACTAAATTTGGATGTTATATAGAGGAACTCAGTAGGAAGAGATTTCCTTAGAAGGTAGAACATGCATCCTATGTTTAAAATAGAACGTACACTTCATGCTTACACATGCTGCACAATCCACTTTCCTTATAAAGAATAGTCAACGATACATCAGCAGAACTATATCCCAATGTATGCCACCTGTTACATGTTAGCACATTCCTGAATCAAATATACCTCACTCATGCCTCTCCTTGGGACACACGTACAAACCATAGACCGTAAAAAAATATGGACGACTCGACATCAACCGTTTCCGCTTGGCAGATTTGAAGCTTTCAGGCGGCCTGCACGACGCGGACATCTTGGGGCCGAGTCTGCACAGTAGCGATTTCGGGACCGGAGTTGCGCAGTAGAGCGCAGGAAGTAGAGCAGGAAGATATCAAAAGCCCGCCCACACTCTCGCAGATGCAGATCAATTAATTATGTTGGTGTGAAATAAACAGTTATGGAAATGTAGAAATTAAAGCTAAAGCTCCAATCTGCTCCCAAAAATTTTGAAAAAAGTCAGTTAGTGCCTCAGTGACAACTTCACTCGGAGAAGACGTCAATCTCAGCTGTCAATCATGACGTCACACCCCCCGTTTTTATAGCATCAAATAACTAAATAAAAATAAACTTATTTTAAAAACAAACACTTGAAATGAAATCATTGTGATGATAACTGCCTTCAGTGACAAACTAACTTTGGGGAAAAAATATTTAAAGTGTAATTTTATTATTTAGTTTGCCTCGCGTCCATTAGAAAACACAGAGGGGCGGCTATACTGGGACCGGTCACCGGGGGGCGATCGAGGCGCGAAAGCTTCAGTAAATGAGAGGGAGACTGCAGGCTTTGTACAAACAAACACAGTCTGACTTTACAGAATGCATTATACAAATGAATTATGAAAATAATGATAAAAAATAAAATAACATTAAATTTCTGTCTTCAATGTTCATAAAAGACTGCAATGTTCAGTGATTCGGCCATGTTAAATTCTTCTATTTTGGTTATTTCCTCTTTTTATACTTTGCCTTGATTTTGGTTTCTTTGTACATATGAATGACTGTGGAAATACCCTATCTCCTTTTGCTATAGTTTTTAATATTGAGCAGTTGTGGTAGACATCCTATAAGACTTTGAAATAAATATATTGGGGGAAAAACTGCATTGCTTTCAGAAGGAAATCAGAACTCTTCGTTTTTTTGTCAATCTATAGCCAGGGTCGTTAACTACTGCATTAGCATAGGGATGCATCGATTCAATACTAGTATAGGTATCGAGTCAGATACTGCCACTTTGCCGGATCAGCTATCAGACAGGACCAATCCATGTGACATCAGTTGGTTAATTAGAATCTATTGAAGCATCGAAAATACATTTTGGTCTAAAAATAACAAAAAACTACGACTTTATTCAGCGTTGTCTTCTCTTCCACATTTGTTTTGAAACCTCAAATGAAGATTCAAATGGTCATGAATCAGCGTTTTGATTCATGATTCGGATCGGCCATGTCACATGATTTCAGCAGTTTGACACGCAATCTAAATCATGAATCAATACGCTGATTCATGACCGTTTGAATCTTTATTTGAGGTTTGAAAACAAATGCGGAATAGAAGTCAATGCTGAATAAAGTTGTAGTTTTTGTTATTTTTGGGCCAAAATGTCTTTTCGATGCTTCAAGAGATTCTAACTAACAACTGATGTCACATATGGACTACTTTGATGATGTTTTTATTCCCTTTCTGGACATGGACAGTATAGTGTGCATACACTTAGATACGCTGTCGGACTAAATATAAAATATCTTAAACGGTGTGTTGAAGATGAACGGAGGTCTTATAGGTGTGGAACAACATAAGGGTGAGTCATTAATTTTTGGGTGAACTAACCTTTTAACCTTCCCCTACTCCCCACCAAATGTGTACATTTCATACATTTAAAAAAAATTAAATCTGGAGTTACTTTTGCTGCTGAATTATCCACTAACCCAGTTTATAATATACACAATCAGCCATATAATGACCTGTGACAGACAATATGACCACTGACAGGTAAAGTGAATAACTGATTATTGGGTGGGATATATTAAGCAGGAATGAATACGTTTACATGCTCCCTCATTATATGATTATAATACAATTTTGATAATATTGCGATTAGGCTTTACCTTATGTAAACGCAATACTTCAATCAAACTAATGCGTATGGTTACCACGATTATGAGCATAGTCACATTAAACTGACTGTGAAAATGTGTACCTTAAAATGTAATGTAAGTCGCTTTGGGTCTGCCAAATGCATTAATGTAACTATAAACTAGGTGGCGTAAGCAGGTTAATCACATTAAACATGGATGTTAAACACATTAATTGCATTACCATTCTGACCAAAGTGCGCATGTACCATGTGTTGTTCAAACAGCTTCATGAATGAACTTTGTGGCATTATTCTGAAGTTTTCTTATCTTCAAATCACTAAACTCTGTTAACACAACTCGCTGCGCAGTCTCTGCTCCATATCTTCATCTAGACGCCATAAAGAACACAACGGGAGCAGTATCTATCAAAAGTGCTACAAGAAAGGAACAGTGGTGATCTAGCAACAGGGTCATTAATGCTGGTGGGGAGCGAAGGCTGGCCTGTGTGGTCTAATTTAACAGGCGAGCTACTGTAGCTCAATTTGTTCAAGAAGTTAAGGGGTATTTCAGCACTGGGGAGATTAATGTATTTAAACTGGGTCATTAATGTAGTAGAAATGTGAAAATATTTTTTTGAATTTGGTGCCTTCTAGACTGAGAAAGGACAGAAAATGTATTTTTGTCTCATGGGGATTAAGACAACAATTCCCACAATGCTTTGCTGCCCTTTGAGGCCATATTCCCAAAGCCATGTTTGTATGGTTACAATATATTACTGAGCTCTTGTGGATTTAGCAATGGGGCAGTGTAGCCTCCATATGCATGTAACTGTGTACACATGTAAGAGATAACTAAGAAATTATCTTATATCCTGACTGCAAAACAACACAATAGGAGGCTATATGCACACCGACTGCAATGCGCTAGAAAGGGGACTTTTATTTTGGCGTGATATGACGTCACAAATCGGCGCCGCGCTGCTGCATCGGATGTAATTCGGCTGAAGAAAGGTTTGTATTTTAGATATTTAAACTGTAAATCGATACAAATGGTTCAGCAAACTTAATAATCATTTTACAAGAGATGTAAAATTAATAATCTATTGTTGAATGTAATGCTTTATCATAAAAGAACGTTTTTTGTTGATAAAACGCATCCGCAAATGGCACAACACATGCGGGTCTGTTATATCATGAATTGGTCACTGACCAGAACGGATGAGAGAAACAGAACTTTTGGAAACTCAGGAGTCATTTAAAACCAAATGCTGTGCATCATTCTGAAATGGGACACAGAGCTGTAAAGACGTGTAATAAAAAACATGTGTAATGAGAACTTTAGTAAGTTGACCAACGGCAAATGTTTCACAATACTGTAATCTGTTAATCTCTAAATCAATAAATACCAAATCTAAACCATATATGTAATATGAACTTCCTATGTAATTAGTATTTTGTGTTTCAGTTTTTTCAGTGTGCTGATACTGATCACAGATTCATTTTTCTTCCTGTTAATTATTCTCATTTTAAAATGACAATTATGTCTATACACAGAAAAACTCCTGGTGAAGGAACTGAGATCCACGTAACACTATTATAAAGATGTCGTTTATTAAAGAGGAGAGTGAAGAAATGAAGATTGAAGAAGAAGCATTCAGAGTGAAACAAGAAGATACTGAGGAACAAACAGGTTGGTTTCAGTCGCTATGTCATAAAAATATCACCCTGTTAATGCACAGTTTGAAGTATCGCATAGGAAATGAGTGATGGAAATGCCCAAAAAATTCCTTAAATTGTCCCTTAAATAAGCTTTTGAGGTAGTTTTGACTGAGAAAGATTAATAGATGAAAATACATTTGCTGAATAAATTCTGATGTAGCGAACATTAAACCCACATGGTTAATCATCTGTTTCCCCTGAACGTGAAGTAGCCTAAACAAAACGCATCTTTTAAACATTAAACTCAATCCCTACTTCTGAATAGAAAACACTGAAAACCATATTTTTTTAAATAAATTAATTATGCAACAGTTTCTAATAACTTGAAACTGTAACATGTAGGTGATAAACTTTAAACTTGTCTGTAAGTGTGTGCCCTTTACTTCTGGAAGTACTAGCTTTTTAAAGGAAATAATCTTGAAAAACTGTGGCAGTGGAAACGGTCATCTAAAATGTTAATTTGAAAAATAAATGCTGTGAATGCTGTTTTACCACATGCATTTTTGAGAATTAGTAGCTTATGGCTTATCTCTGCTTTGCTTTTTTGCTTAACTGCATGTTTTCTTCGCTTTATCACTTTATTAAAAGCAAGCAAAACAAACAGAAAAATGTCTATTTTGCGATATGCCAGACCCAACAATGCAGAAGATCCAAAGGCCACTATCAGAGAAGCCTGGGCTCTCATAACACCTGTATGTCGGCCGCACACATCGTCCTCTGAGAAATACGAAAATATAATTGTTCCAGCTGGAACAAACACAACAGAGAAATTATGAATTATTACACCAATTATTACACCAATAAATCAAATTATGATTTATCAAGTCCCAGTTTTTTACAAACAAACAGAAAATGTTTTACATTCATGAGCTATGATTTTATTCAAGTATTTATTTGATTTCATGTTTCATTTGTCTTTTCCATGTCTTTATTGAAACTGGACTTGTGCATCTACAAATGTCAACTCGAACAACTTGTATAACTCCTCTTTTCTGTCCATGTGCTCCTGCTGAAAGGGAAACAGGGCATCTATTACATTTTTGTACATTAAAAAAAAGCCTTAATGAAGATGTTTTGTTCAGTCTTTAAGCCTTCTATTTTGTAAAATAAGACAGACTGATCTCATGAAATGGCGTATGTATGACACGCCAATTCGTATGCCATTTTGGCGTGCTATAAAGACGCATAATCGCTTTTTAGCGTGTTTATCAACGCCGTTTCTTTCTACCCCCCTACACTGCCCCTACCCCTAAACCTACCCATCTCACACACACACAGCCGCTAAACCTACCCATCACAAGAAACATTCTGCATTTTTACATTATCAAAAAAACATAATTTAGTATGTTTATAAATCCATTTACCTTGTGGACACACACATATTCAGACACATTTTGAATGCGTAACTCAAACTCTTCCCTAAACCTACCCATTTGTGTATTATAAAAAACAGGCTAACAGGCAGATACGACTGCAGGCACAATTTATTCAGAAAGTACAAATACTCCAACTGTTCCGAGGCCAAACGATTGATTTGTGTGAAGAAAATCCCCAAAAGCGATCAGTAACATCGAGTCCATCCGCCAAAGATTAATACATTTCAAATATTGCCGAAACATTTCAACGACTAAAACATTAAGATCAACTCTGTTCTTCACATGGAGATATCGTCTGACTTCAGAAGACTTGGAATGCAACATGAGTTAATACTTTTATACTATTTTTGGTCCGTTTTTGCAATAAATACATGTGACTGTACATTTATTTGCCTGTTACGTGTTTTATATTGTTGAGAGTGGGTAGGTTTAGGGTAGGAGTGGAGTTAGTTGCTCCAAAATATAAAATTAGGCTATAAATATTAATTCTGTCAGATCAGGTTGGCAGAATCACACGGCATAGACATACACGCCGAATCACATGGCGTAGACATACAAGCGGAGATGATGGTTCGCTTAGGCGTAGACATACACGCGGAATCACACGGCGTACACATACAAGCGGATAGCTCAATGCGTATAGATAACGCGCCACTTGCCTTTAGAAAGTATGTTTACGCAAAGTCATGATGTCATGTTGAATAAGACCACAACAAAGGCATTTAAAGAAATAAATAATCAGGTGGGTCGGGTCAACATCAACAGGTAACAAAAAGAGTAATCTGTCAAGGAAAGAATTAGGACATAGCAAGAAGACACAGCTGTCAGCCTGTGTCACAAGGAGAGGAACAAAAAAGAAACGGGCAGACACAGCAACAAACAGACACATCCTAGGATGTAACAATAATTCAGTTAGAAGTGATGATCAGATTTGGCTGACATAATTGTATTTATTTGAACTATTAAAATTTTAACCTAATAGATCTTATTTATTGACCTTCCAAGGTGGAAGAAGGCTGTTCTACGAACATAAACTGATGAGTTAATATCAAAATTAGAAAACAGGGCAACAGTACGTTAATCTGTTTTGTGTTTTTTTTTATGGTCAATGTTTTTCATGGGAAACATACAAGGAGAAAAGTAGAGGAGCTAATACAGAGCCATGTGGTGCCCCATACTTTTTGTTTAATGAGATGTCTTTTTATTTACACAAGCATTAGCATGGTTCAGGCCCTATCTATCTGACCACTACCACTTTGTTTGTTCACAAATGGCAACATAAAGCTCAAGTTATGCAAGATAATGTTGTGGTCTATGTTGACAAAATATCTAATAGCACTAAAATATAGATGAAGCTATGATTGTATGCCTAAAGCAGGTCATTTGTAACTTAAATGGGCACAATTTCTCTGTTATGATTATGTAATTGACTGAAATTCTGACTGAAATTCTTGAATTACTTTTAAGTTGGGAGAACAACATTTTTTTAATATTTTAGACACAATTGGCAGATTTGAGATTTTTCTATACCTGACTAGTTCTGGGTCAAACAGTATTTTTTATTTATGAGAGAAAGTTGGTAATTCCCAGCTTGAAAGTACATTTCATAAACAAAGCTAAGATTTAACACTATTGAGAAGAGTTAGCTTAGTGAGTATTGAATGCATTGTCTAAATATTTTGAATTGTATCACTTTGTGACATTAAACTGGGATTATTTGTCTCTTTTGCCTTAGATCTCATGGTACCGAAAGAGGAGAGTCAAGAGGACATTAAAAAGGAAGTCAAAGATCTGTATGTGAAACATCATGATTTAATAACTGGAGAAAAATCCTCGAGTTGCTCACAGAATGGAAAGACTTTGTCACGAAAAAGAGCTCAAAATACAGACACTTTTAGTAATATCAATTGTGAATATTGTGGAAAATGTTTCATAAAACATAAAAACCTTCAAATCCACATGAGAATTCACACTGGAGAGAAGCCATTTACTTGCCAGCAGTGTGGAAAGAGTTTCACTCAAAAAGGTAGTCTTAAATCCCACATGAGAGTTCACACTAAAGAGAGCCCATTCACTTGTGAACAATGTGGAAAGAGTTTCACTCAAAAAGGAAACCTGAAAATCCATATGAGAATTCACTTTAAAGAGACCCCATTCACCTGCCAACAGTGTGGAAAAAGTTTCACTCAAAAAGGAAGCCTTAAAGATCACATGAGAATTCACACTGGAGAGAACCCCTACACCTGCCAACAGTGTGGAAAGAGTTTCATTCGAAAAGGAAATCTGAAAGTTCATATGAGAGTTCACACTGGAGAGAGCCCTTACACCTGCCAACAGTGTGGAAAAAGTTTCTCTCAAAAAGCAAGCCTTACCTGCCACACAAGAATTCACACTGGAGAAAAGCCTTACAAATGTCCCCAGTGTGAAAAGAGTTTTACACATAAAGGAACCCTTACTAACCATATGTCAATTCACACTGGAGAGAAGCCGTTTGGATGTGATCAGTGTGGGAAAAGTTTTAGATTTCCAATTATCCTTAATAACCACATGAAGATTCACTCAAAAGAGAACTGTCTTAAATGTCATCAATGTGGAAGAATTTTCACAGACAAGAAGCACCTTAAGAATCATGTAGAAACTCACTCTGGAGAGAAGCCTTTCATGTGCCATCACTGTGGAAAGACTTTCAAAAACAATGCAAACCTTGAGATTCACTTAAGAGTTCACACTGGAGAGAAGCCTTTTACCTGTCTTCAGTGTGGAAAGAGTTTCACGGTTAAAGGAAACCTTGACATTCACTCAAGGGTTCATACTGGAGAGAGGCCTTACAAGTGTCTTTGGTGCGAGAGGAATTTCAAATATCATAGAGACCTGAAATGCCATTTGCTTACTCATTCTAAAAGCAAATTACAAAGATCTAAGTGTGACAAGAGGTTTAAGAAAAAGAAAAAATTAAGAAAAGACCTGCAAGGAGGAAAGCCATTTAATTGTGAGCAGTGTAAAAAGACATTCATTTTGCCGTTACATTTAAAGATACACTTGAAAAGTCACGCAGATGTGAGACCCTATTCTTGTTCTTTTTGTGGAAAGCATTTTAAATGGCCCAGCTATTTAAAATGGCACCAGAAATCATCCATCTGTGTGAAATTAAAGCCATGATGATGAATGTGGACCAAATTGTATTTTTTCCCCTCTCAAGTATGTTTGTGTGTTTTTGTGAAGCTGTTCACATGACCTTTTTTAAATGTGGGCCATATCATATTCTGTTCTGAACAGTAGGGGCTGTCAACGAATATTCTAAATTCAAATATATATTCGAACAGTAAAAAAAAAAACCTAATATTTAAATTAAAGAAAAAAACGGCTGGGGTAGGTAGCACCTCAGGCTTCAGGGACAGGAGTCGCACTGTCAGGCGCTGCTGAACGTTAACGAGTCTTACATTGGAAGATGGCAGAAAGTGCATAGCCCAACTTGACCGCAACAAAGAAAGCGATTTTAACCCTCCATAATCTAAAAAGCCATGTCTGGAATTACTTTGGATTGTGGTCGGTAGAAGGTAAAATTGTTGAGCTGCGAGAAAGTTTTATGCAAGCTATGTAAGATACAGTTAGCATACCATGCCTCATTTTATTTAACGTTAAACAGAAACATTACTAAAGTGCAGGCTACAATATATATTGCATGAATAAAGGATAAATGCACTGCTTTCACTGGTTTGATTATTTACCGTTTCATCATGGAAAAGTTCCATGTTTACCACAGCACAGCTTGCTCAGAGCGTTCAATGAAGCCTGCTATATTTGGGACAAGAGTCGTGACCTTAAAGGAACTGCATGTAAGAAATATTTCAATTAATCATAAATTGGCCCTGATATGTCACTAGACATTAAGAAATCATGTTAATTTCAAATACTTATATCACTGACAACAGTAGTCCGGCCAGGATATTGTCATTTAAAAGTTGTTGTTGCAGCCCTCAACTGATGTTGATGTTGACATGTTGTGTTATGGCCTGAAGCTCCGCCCTCCACCTATCAACCAATCATGAAGTCAGTAGTGTTTCGGCATGCGAGTTGCCAGCTCTGTTCTAGTTACCACAGCTGCAGCTACAAACGTTGCTGCTGTAACCTGCAGCCTATCTGGCAACCTCGAGTCAGGGGGGAGAAGGAGAGGGGATAGTGATTGCAGTACCAGTTTTGGCCACAACCTTACATACACTTCTTTTAACTTGCTTGCACAAAACCCTTGATCAGCACTCAAAGTTTGTTCATTTAAACCGTTATCCGCAGAAAGGGAGTGAGGTCTGTGGTCTTAGCCATTAGTTGATTTACTTGTTTCTGTGTAGGTAATACGTTGTCAAATATGTTTAAATTTAAATAGACTACCTATACAAGTAATGTCTCTGTGTTAATTTGTCCTGTTATTGACATAAATCGTATCATTGACAAAATGCGTAACCAGACGTTCGAATAGTTTGAATATTTGTATTTTTTTAGAGGGAATATTCAACCAATATTCAAACATGAACAATTCAAGTGATTTGGCCGTGTTTCATCTTTTTATACCACTCAAATATTGAGTGGTTGTGGTAGACATCCTATAATTTTGATTGTAAAGAATTTGAAATAAAAATATTGTAAAAACAAAACAAACAGCATTGCATTCAAAAGGAAATCAGAACTCAGTTTTTTTGTCATTCTGTGTGCCTTTTGCCTTACCCATCATAACCAGGGTTGGGAACTACTACAGTAGCTTAGGAATGCACCGATTCGATACAAGTATAGGTATTGGCTATGATACTGCTATTATTTGCCGGATCAGCTAACAGACAGGACCAATTAAAATCCAATAATATAGTGCATACTATTCTTTTTTATTGTTAAGCCCCACAAAATGGCATAAACGCATTGTGAAGCACCAAGTGTTCTGAACCCATTTGCTTTTGCACAATGGAAGATTATTCATAACCAATAATCTTGTCCTGTCATTTGTTGCCTCATTAAAAATCTACACTACACATTTAAAAAACATGTCTTAATCTACATATATTTACTTCTATACACTTTTTCTTGAATGTATTTTATAACAATACAAATAGCAATGTGTAACGTTATCAGGTTTAATGCTACACTTAATCACTTTTATTTGTTCCCCAATAAATAATGTCACTCAGGATTTTTCTATAATTACTTTAGCTGTTGAATTATCCACTAACCTAGTTTATAATATGCACCAATCAGTCGTATTATGACCTCTGACAGACAGACATGGACAGGTGAAGCCAATAACACTGATTATCTCATCACAGCAAAAACAGTTAGTGGGTGGAATATATTAGGCAGCAAAGTTGATGTGTTAAAAGCAGGAAAAATGGGCAAATGTTAGGATTTGAACCAGGGGGGTATTCCAAAAAGCAGGTTATGTGACAAACCTGGGTATGTTTAAGGGTAAGTTCGTGGATAACCTCAACGTTCGGTTCCAAAAACAGAGGTAACTTTCTGGGTATGTATGTAACCATAGCAACTGACTCTGAAGATAACCTGCTCGAGAGCAGGTTATGTTTCAGTGTAACTTCGTTTCAGAAGGTTGGTGAGCATGGCGTGCCCTTTTGACGAGGATCCTGTGGACGTAGAAGCACAAATTATACAAGGTTTTTTTCGTCGGGAGAGGGTTATAAGACCGCGTATTGATGTGTTTGCATACCCTAATGAATATTTAAAAGAGCGTTATTGTTTTTCAAAAGATTCATTAATATATTTAACACGTCTTTTAAAACAGCATATCCCAAATGTGACAAACTGCGGCTCTGCGCTTAGAACAGAAAACATTCTGTGCATAGCACTTAGGTTTTTTGCGTCTGGCCATTTTTTGTACAGTGTGGGCGATTCAGAGCACGTGGGAAAGGCAACTGTGTGTAGAGCCGTTCGTACAGTGTGTCTGGCACTTAAACAGTTGTTACCCACGTTTGTACAATTCCCTGGCCATAAACCTCTGCTTGTTATTAAAGACGAATTCCACAGAGTGGCAGGTGTGTCCATTGTAGTAAAATATAAGACACATATGTAATATTTAGTCATATTAATATCTATACATGTATTCATTATGCACACACTTCATACTTCAATAACTTTCTGTTTCAGGGTTTCCAAATGTAATTGGGTGCATTGATGGCACTCACATTCCTATTAAAGCGCCATCAATAAATGAGGGAGACTATGTTAATAGGAAATCTATTCATAGTATCAATGTGCAGGTAACAACTTAATTTTTTCCCCTACTTAAAATCATCAAAGTCATTACTTTTTCCACTAACTATAGGTAATATGTGAGGCAACCCAAATCATCCAAGAAGTCCTCGCTGCAGCCTGTAGCACGATGACGTACTGGATCAGATCCAACGCGTACTGGACGCGCATGCGCGGTGGTTTCATTCACAATTCGATGACGTCATATACGCATGCGCAGAAGAGTTTTGGTGGATAGATAAATACTCAAACCGCTCGCGCAAAAATAACGATTAATAACATGCACACGCCATCAGGACACACGTTTTGCATTTTCCCTTGAATGTGTAGGCTGGTATTTTAAAGTTCTTTACAGATCGTGTTGCATTGAGGATTAAAATAACAGAGACAATTACTTGACTCATTTTTCCTTCCACTCAACAGGAAGTACGATCAGAATATATAAATTTAACTGTTTTGGATGCATGTACAGCGTAATACTATTTATCAGTACTACAACTACACAGTTTAGAACATCATCTATGTACAATAATGATCATACATCATGACTAGCGCATACGCATTATAAATTAACTCAGAGATCGGTATGAATGACATTGCCATAACGATCCACCATCCAGTACGTATTGGATCTGATCCAGCAACGTCATCGTGCTACAGGCTGCAGCGAGGGGTGTCTCAAATCATCACCAATGTCGAGGCAAAATGGCCAGGATCTGTGCATGATGCCAGAATTTTCCGCGAGTCATCATTATGCCAGACATTTCAGCAGGGTATGATTTGCTTTATACAATTTTTGTTTTTTCGTTTTACTATATTTGTGTTGTACACTTCAATCATTACAGGACAGTACAATGGTTACTTGCTGGGGGACAGAGGATACCCTTGTCTGCCCTATTTAATGTCACCCTACCCTGAACCTGAGCCTGGACCACAGACACGGTTTAACCTGGCTCACAGCCGAACACGGGCCAAGGTGGAGATGACTATAGGGATCCTCAAATCTCGGTTTCAGTGTCTGCGTGGGCTCCGGGTTAGTCCAGAGAGGGCATGCGACATTATTGTGGCTTGTGTTGTGCTTCACAATATTGCCACTATAAGAGGAGAGAGCCACCCTCCTTGTATTGAGGAAGATGTCCCAGAGGAACACCAAAAGATTTTAGAGGCCAACAGAAACAGAAGACTTTTGAGAGACGGGATTTGTCAAAATTACTTGTATTTTTTTTTTTTGCACTGGTCTGCCAGGCAGTTTATTTCATTTCCTGAAAAACAATAAAAGTAAAATTTATTTACTTTTTTTTTATATTGCTTTACACATACATACAGATAGATAGAGACAGACACAGACAGACTTTTAACATGCAACAGATTAATATTCAGACAAGTTCTCACCTTAAGGCGATTCTCAAGTAATTCTATTTCAAGTGCTGCTTTTTTAATGAGGAGCCTTTTCTCTTCCATTTGAAGCTGTATAAGGTCCATCTCCATGTCACTTTTTCTTATTTGTTTTTGAAGATGGACCTTATACAGCTCCTTTGCTGGCAACTAAGGTGGAAAAATGTAATAAATGAGATTGTTTGGTCAGACAATAAAATTCAAATATGGACACATGGACACAAATTCTTACCCTGCATAGATTGTGTGCTGAGGCTGAAGGACCCTCATCTGTGGTATGTACTATGAAAGGACAATGACAGTTTGTTACTCTAATGCAAAAAGGGGCCATACATCATAATGGTATGCATCATACCTCAGTGGATCTACCAGCATTGTCCACTTCTGTCACAGCAGATGTGGTCTCTTCATCGTCACCATCATCTTCATCCTACAAGACAAATATTCAAGTATACATTATTTGGCAAAAAAACCCCAAAAAAACAACCTAAAAGTACCTGACAAAAAATCACTTACAACTGTGACAGACTGTGTTCTTTCTGGAGAGTCCAATAATACAATCCGTCCATCAGTATCTATAAGAACACACAACCCGTTAAATTCTCAATATTATCAAAGAAAATAATACATCATATGCAGTTAAATAAAATAAGTCTACATAAAAAATGTATCTTGTTCAAAAAGCCTTTAAGTGACAGAGATAGTAATTTATCAGGACAAAAAATGAAAACAAATCATAGAGGTAAACTTACATGTTACCCTTTTTTTCACCATCACTTGTGGTGCATAGTATGTGTGATGAACTGCCCCCTGGAATGCCAGCAACCACTGGTCGGCCTTTATTAAGAGACAGAGCCAGCTCCTCAGATGGGGTGAGGGGAGCTGGTGGTGGCCCCCCGCCAGTTAGACGGGCTTCAGTCTTCTTTCTGTTAGCTGCATGATAGAATGAATATACTAAATCCTGTTATAATAATAGTTCCGTAATTGTGTAATCAAATATTACCTTTTTGCAGAATGTTTTTGTGTTTCATTTTGACTTGGCTTAAAGTTCTGCCAGAAAGACTCGGGAGAATAGATACTGTGACAATAATCCATTTATTAACAACCCAGCAAGCAATAAAGTACTTTGGCATAGGCCTCGTCCGTAGCTCGCAATCAGAGGGTATGGACTCTGCATATCCTGCCTGAAGATGAAGGCAGAGGCGCAGCCGACCCCCCCGTGAGGTATGGAAGGGACCATCCTGGTGGTGGTGGGGTGGAGTAGGGAAGGATTTGACTTGGAGGTGGTGGGGAGGATGGCGGTGAATTGGAGCGTCAGCATCTGCGAACTCAAACATGAGTAAGTACCGATCTTTTATACCCGAGTATTAGAATGTGATTGGATAGATAGAAGTTAAAGTGACGTAACAATTAAGTCTTCCTGGCAGAACTTATGCTAAAGCTTTCATTTCTGCCATAAAGACTCGGGAGAATAGATACTGTGACAATAATCCATTTATTAACAACCCAACAAGCAATAAAGTACTTTGGCATAGGCCCCGTCCGTAGCTCGCAATCAGAGGGTATGGACTCTGCATATCCTGCCTGAAGATGAAGGCAGAGGCGCAGCCGACCCCCAAAAATGAGGTGGAAGAATGCTTTCACCCGGACGGAGCCTATCCCCCAAAACAGTAAATAAAATAGACCCACCGGTCTTGTGTCCTGGAGTTCCTATAGAGAAGAAGAACAAGAGTTAACATGTGAAGCATGGACATGGAACGCCGTCTGCTGATAGCTAAACAGAACTTGAAATTACATTTTGTAGATGGGCCCTACACATGAGCAATTGATATATGCTGCTGCTGCGTAATTGTAAACGTTTTTGGCCCTTAAACTACAGAGACAAGGCCGCAGGGCCACACGGAGACAAGGCCGCAGGGCCACACGGTCAGTTAGACCACATAGACAAGGCCGCAGGGCCACACGGTCATTTCGACCACATAGACAAGGCCGCAGGGCCACACGGTCATTTCGACCACATAGACGAGGCCGCAGGGCCACACGGAGACAGGGCCGCAGGGCCACACGGTCAGTTAGACCACATAGACAAGGCCGCAGGGCCACACGGTTAGTTAGACCACATAGACAAGGCCGCAGGGCCACACGGTCATTTCGACCACATAGACGAGGCCGCAGGGCCACACGGTCAGTTAGACCACATAGACGAGGCCGCAAGGCCACACGGTCAGTTAGACCACATAGACGAGGCCGCAGGGCCACACGGTCAGTTAGACCACATAGACGAGGCCGCAGGGCCACACGGTCAGTTAGACCACATAGACGAGGCCGCAGGGCCACACGGTCAGTTAGACCACATAGACGAGGCCGCAGGGCCACACGGTCAGTTAGACCACATAGACGAGGCCGCAGGGCCACACGGTCAGTTAGACCACATAGACGAGGCCGCAGGGCCACACGGTCAGTTAGACCACATAGACAAGGCCGCAGGGCCACACGATCTGTTAGATCACATAGACAAGGCCGCAGGGCCACACGGTCAGTTAGACCACATAGACAAGGCCGTAAGGCCACACGGTCAGTTAGACCACAGAGACAAGGCCGTAGGGCCACACCACCACCAGTAGTTGTATAGGGAATTACCTGAACCGTTACTGGAGAGCTTGCTGAGCTTCGAGGATGATTTTAGAATCTGGTCTTATGTAAGGCTCGAATGCAGAAGAAGACCATCTGCCCAGGATCTTGATGGCTGCGGTGGAAATGCCCCGTTCAGCTGCTGAAGTGGCTGCCCCAATCCTGAAGGAATGACCGGTGTACTGGGAGGGAGGTAGGCTACAACTTTTGAGGACAGAAACTAGGTGATTCCTAAACCAGCCTTTAGAAAGGGGTGCTCGGTTAAGTAGGATAAATAGAGGGGAATTATCTGAGGACCTTTGACGAACTTTAAGAAATTTAAGCATGGATGAGAAGGGGCAGAAATTGTTGCGAATTTTAGAAATTGTTAGTGTGACTCCAGAACCTTCAGAATCTGTTTTAGAGTGCTTGAGAAACAGCGTAAAGAATTTAGGTGAAAAGCGTAAATCAGAGAAGGAAAGACCGTAGGCAGGATTGAAATGATTGGTTGCTGAAGTAAATTCCCCCGGACGCATGAACCCGTAGAAAGCAGTTAGAACCACTGCTTCTAGTAAAATATTGTTATACAGTCTTCACTCTTAAAACTTATACTATGATTTACTCAATTTTTTTGGTGAAACATTTTTACACTAAAAAAATTGAGTAAATTTTAAAGCAGTGAAATCAATTATAGACACCATATGAACTGAATAAATGTAAGTAAAAAAAATTAAGTAGATCTGAGTAACTGCATTTGTTACATTAACAAATTCAATTGAGTAGAAAATATTGGGTAAAAAGCATTTAAAAACCAATATTTATGACTAATATGAACTGTTTTTACTTATGAGTATTACTAACTTGTATAGTATAACTTTAATTTCCTCTAAACCTTTGTAAAATACTCCACAGTCCACACAAACACACTTATACATGACATGGCCTTTATTGTCGACGAGTACAGCAATAACGTTACAGCATATATTACTGTTTTAAAATGTAAAGAATAACAGTTATTTTACAACATTTAAACTCATGTAACAGACATTTTAGAAGTAAAAATTAAACATTTAAAAGTAATTCAAGTGTAATCAACCGGTCTGTTATCCCATTTCCACCGTATCAGCGCTCTTTCTCGAGCTTGAGATGGACTAACGTTAGCGGTCTGAGGGTGGACTTTGAACTTGAGACCGCTGTCCTGCGTCCTTGAGACCGCTGTCCTGCGACTCCATAACCTGACAATAAACAAACAGTGCCCAGTTTAAATAAGATTTTATCATCCAAATTCATTAAGTTATATTCATTATCTTTACGAATAAAGTTGTGTTTTGAGCAACACAGCAGACGTTTCAAAGACCAACGCCACACGTTAACTTAAGGTGACTCACACTGCATCCCTAGATGTTGTTTTGAATTAAATAAAGTGCCTTTTAGCACAGTAATGATCATATAGATAAAACAAAACATACAAACCTGAATTTCACAGAGGAAATGCCCCAATTCTGCGACGCTGAGAAGAAACTGCTCTGGTGACTGAGGAGAATTCAAATATCCGCACTCACTCAACCGTCGAGCTGTCGTCGCGTCAGAGGGTGGGGGAGGGGCGCATTGCTTTAATCGAGTAAATTTACTCAATTTCTTCAGTGTGTGTTAAATATTAATAATCTTGATTTTAATTAAGTAATATTTGTGGTTCTTAAAACATATTGGTTTAATTCTCCGTTCTCAAATATTTTGAAATAAATTTCACAAATGTATTAAGTATATTTAAAATAAATAATTGGTTATTTGAATACTAAATTATTTTAGTGAAAAAAACTTAAATATAACTATACATTTTAGACAAAATTAACTGTTGGATTTTTAATCAATTATTTTGGTATGTTTAACTAAAACCATCAAGTAAATGATATTGAGAGATTTTATTAAGTTAATAAAGTTAATTATTACTGTGATATTTACTAAGCCACTGAATTATTTTTTAGAGTGTTGTTCAAAATAATAGCAGTACAATGTGACTAACCAGAATAATCAAGGTTTTTAGTATATTTTTTATTGCCACGTGGCAAACAAGTTACCAGTAGGTTCAGTAGATTGTCAGAAAACAAACAAGACCCAGCATTCATGATATGCACGCTCTTAAGGCTGTGCAATTTGGCAATTAGTTGAAAGGGGTGTGTTCAAAAAAATAGCAGTGTCTACCTTTGACTGTACAAACTCAAAACTATTTTGTACAAACATTTTTTTTTCTGGGATTTAGCAATCCTGTGAATCACTAAACTAATATTTAGTTGTATGACCACAGTTTTTTAAAACTGCTTGACATCTGTGTGGCATGGAGTCAACCAACTTGTGGCACCTCTCAGCTGTTATTCCACTCCATGATTCTTTAACAACATTCCACAATTCATTCACATTTCTTGGTTTTGCTTCAGAAACAGCATTTTTGATATCACCCCACAAGTTCTCAATTGGATTAAGTTCTGGAGATTGGGCTGGCCACTCCATAACATTAATTTTGTTGGTTTGGAACCAAGACTTTGCCCGTTTACTAGTGTGTTTTGGGTCATTGTCTTGTTGAAACAACCATTTCAAGGGCATGTCCT
Source organism: Pseudorasbora parva (assembly GCF_024679245.1). Classification (NCBI taxonomy): domain Eukaryota; kingdom Metazoa; phylum Chordata; class Actinopteri; order Cypriniformes; family Gobionidae; genus Pseudorasbora; species Pseudorasbora parva. Next base: position 14,288,284 of record NC_090191.1, on the reverse strand, counting down.
CTTCAGCATAGGGCAACATGACCTCTTCAAGTATTTTAACATATGCAAACTGATCCATGATCCCTGGTATGGGATAAATAGGCCCAACACCATAGTAGGAGAAACATGCCCATATCATGATGCTTGCACCTCCATGCTTCACTGTCTTCACTGTGTACTGTGGTTGAATTCAGAGTTTGGGGGTCGTCTCACAAACTGCCTGTGGCCCTTGGACCCAAAAAGAACAATTTTACTCTCATCAGTCCACAAAATGTTCCTCCATTTCTCTTTAGGCCAGTTGATGTGTTCTTTGGCAAATTGTAACCTCTTCTGCACATGCCTTTTTTTTAACAGAGGGACTTTGCGGGGGATTCTTGAAAATAGATTAGCTTCACACAGACGTCTTCTAACTGTCACAGTACTTACAGGTAACTCCAGAATGTCTTTGATCATCCTGGAGGTGATCATTGGCTGAGCCTTTGCCATTCTGGTTATTCTTCTATCCATTTTGATGGTTGTCTTCCGTTTTCTTCCACGTCTCTCTGGTTTTGCTCTCCATTTTAAGGCATTGGAGATCATTTTAGCTGAACAGCCTATCATTTTTTGCACCTCTTTATAGGATTTCCCCTCTCTAATCAAAGTACGCTGTTCTTCTGAACAATGTCTTGAACGACCTATTTTCCTTAGCTTTCAAATGCATGTTCAACAAGTGTTGACTTCATCCTTAAATAGGGGCCACCTGATTCACACCTGTTTCTTCACAAAATTGATGACCTCAGTAATTGAATGCCACACTGCTATTTTTTTGAACACACCCCTTTCAACTAATTCAACTAATTGCCCAATTGCACAGCCTTAAGAGCGTGCATATCATGAATGCTGGGTCTCATTTGTTTTCTGAGAATCTACTGAACCTACTGGTAACTTGTTTGCCACGTAGCAATAAAAAAATATACGAAAAACCTTGATTATTCTGGTTAGTCACATTGTACTGCTATTATTTTGAACAAGACTGTATGTGCAAAATAGCCCGTTGCGGATGGAAGTAATTAATCTTTGCAATAAGGGTAAAGTGAAAGGCAACCGTTTGTCTGGAGAAATACTAGAGGATTTAGTAATGCCTTTAAGCAAAAGCCGGATGGAAGTAGCAGAGAAAAGACTTGGAAAATCGGGATTAAAATATTTGGCATAAAACTGAATTCCTGCGAGTAATCTCCGAATTGAAGCAGGTTTAAGATTACGTTGTTCGAAATTAAAGGTAAGAAAGGAGCAGACAGTTGAAATCAAAATGGGAAATATAGGGATCTGAAAGGAAAAGCAGAACATTAAAAAAGAAGACCAAGAAGAAGTGTAAGCTTTATAGGTAGAAGGAGCTACTCCTTTAGACATATAATGTCTGGCTGATCTGACCAAGTCGTCTAATTTAACATTGCTGCTGATAGGGGCGGGCAAGGTGTGGGATCCATGCTGGCTGAAGGGCAAAGCCGTCTGAAAGTCTGAAAACGAAAACGGGATAGTGCATCAGCAATGACGTTAGAGTGTCCGGGTATGTGAACCGCTTTAATGATAAAATTATGTACGACTGATACCCAGATTAGGCGTCTAACGAAAGGCATGATCGTTGAGCAAAATGATCTGCCTTTATTGATGATGGCGACGACGGCTTCGTTATCACAGAACATCATGATACGTTTCCTTGACCATTTTGGACCCCAAATTATGCTGGCTATGACTATAGGATAAAGCTCGTGGAGCGCGGAAGAAACGGAGCCACGGCTATACGCGGGAAATGCGATTGGCCATTTCTCTGCGAACCATTGTCCTTGAAAGAATCCCCCAAATCCAATGGATGGTGCAGCGTCGGTAAAAAGGTGTAGGTCTGTAGATGATTCAAACGCATCGTTATAAAAAAAAGAAATACTGTTCCAATCGTTTAAAGGGGGGGGTGAAATGCTGTTTCATGCATACTGATCTTTTTACACTGTTAAAGACTTGGAATCCCATACTAAACATAGACAAAGTTTCAAAAGTTAAGGTGGACGTTTGATGGGAGTATTTCTTTGTCAAAAATACTACTTCCGGTTAGTCATAAGTTTCGGCAAGTTTTTTGAGATCATGCGTCCCCTTTGACGTTAATGGGGGCGGAATTTCCTTGTATGGGCCTTACGGACAATTCTACCGGAAGCGCGTGAGAGAGAGAGGGAGAGAGCGAAAGTAACAGGCTACGCCCATCAAAGCGCTGGCTTGTAGGATGCTGCACAGGTGATGTGCACATAACAATGTCACCAAAAAAGTGCGTTTTTGGTTGCCAGACCAAGACAGTCCTGCACAGATTCCCCAAAAACCCCGCGTTAAGGCAACAGTGGATGTAATTTGCTTTTCCGGATCAGCAACTGAGTTGCGCGAATGTTTATATCTGTTCGCTGCATTTCGGTGCCGACTGTTTCATAAACAAGGCCCAGCTCGACACAGGATTTTCCGATCGCCTAATGCTGAAGGATGGAGCAGTCCCAACGATAAAGGTCCCAACGTTAGTACCGCAGGCTGTGAGTAAGACTGCTTCAAATGTCTGTGTTTTTGCCTATGCTCATCAAGTAGCCCAAACATGATCACGTATAGTTAATTGATCAATGGAGCATGCGATGTGTAGTGCGTGTACATTTGTTTAGCTGGCCACTATATGTGTAATTTTATGTTTGTGTATTGTAAAAGCACTCCAAACAACAATACACAAAGAGGGGGGAAATATGTTGAACTAAATAAGCACGCTTCTTCATTCAAATGCGCTACTATTCCGTGTCTTTCTATGTAAACACTAACTTAGCCTGCCGTGCAAAACCAGTCCGCTTATTGTTTACACAAACCACGCGTAAACACACAAACACACGTGCACAACTGCACTTCCCACATGTACACCTTCAAAGACAAAAATACGACGATATAATTCAAGTATAAATATGTAAATAACACAAGCCGCTAAGCATATTATATAGTTAGTGTATAACTTGTACCACATAGAGACGTCCTGCTCTAGAAGTTTTTGCTGCTGCTCCTGTTCAACTGCAGCCTCTGGGTCTGATTCCGGATCATAGATGTATGGCTGTATCTGATTAAAAGCCATATTTTTATTTTGAATAAAGTTTTTTTCCCGCTGTTAGGGATGACACAGCTTTACGACGCACTCGACTCAACACAATAGCAGCAGCGAGCACACGTCATTATTTAGCTCCGCTCACACGACACACCCCCACCCGCTCGGCTTTTTTCGGAAAGACTCGGAACAGCGCATCTTTCTTATATAATTATAAAAAAAATAAAGACTTTTCGGAGATATGCAGGATGCAATGCTACTCTATAGGTACTCAAGATTGACATGACACTGACTGAAACTGAGTGTTTCACCCCCCCTTTAATAATTCCAAAATTTTATATCGGACATGCATCCTTCGTCTAAATGAAGCGAATCGCTTAGGTTAGGCGTAGAATGAGCCAATGTTAGCAAACGAGAAATGAAAGCTCTTCCTTGCGGAATTATACTCATGGCAAAATTGAGGTGACCGAGTATGGAAAGTATGTCACGTTTCGAAACGACACGTAATGAGGAAAAACTTTCCAAAAAGGATCTGATCCTTGCGAGCTTTTCTTGAGGAAGGGAAGCTTGCATTTTTACCGTATCGAGAGAAATGCCTAGAAATTCAAGCGAAGTTGAGGGACCCGTTGTTTTTTCCGCGGAGAGAGGCACGCGGACGTCATGAAATACCTGTTTAAGTATATCTAGGATGGAAGATTGAGAATTAGGAAAATCAATCAACAAAAATCATCAAGTAAATGCAGAACAAAATGAAGCTTACAGACATTCAGCAGGATCCAGCACAGAGCCTCCGAAAGACTGTTGAATATGTGGGGGCTACTTCTACACCCGAATGTGAGCCTTACAGCAAAATAAAACTTAGAATTCCATTTGACTCCAAAAAGATGCCAGTCAGAAGGGTGGATTGGCATGGTTTTGAAAGCGTCTGTGATGTCGGCCTTAGCTAACCAGGCTCCTTGGCCAGCTAACTTGATTAACTGGATGGCGTTGTCAACCGAGGCATAGTGTAGAGAGAAAGGAGTTAAAGGAATGCATTCATTAACACTTGCTATGTTGGGTGAATGAGGAGAAGACATATCGAAAATGAGACGTTTTTTGCCAGAATATTTGCGCGTTGCAATGCCAATAGAATTAACCCGAAAGGGAGAGAAAGGAGGAGAAGAAAAAGGGCCGATGACATATCCTTTATTGACTTCTTTTTCTAGTAGTGCTGCAACCACGTCGGGTTCATTTCTGGCTGACTGCAAATTTTTTGCAACGAAAGAGCCAGAAAGGTGTGAAAGAACTCCTACCCGAAACCCTTGAGACAAGCCAGTGATTAAATAATCCACAAAAAACGGATCGGGGTGATAAAAAAGGTAATTTGAAAGGTTAGGGATGTTGATAGGAGTAGATGGGTGACTATTCAGAATTTTCTCTGATTGTGGGCTTTCCCTAAGGCTGCAGGTTTGTACCGGCGTGGGCAGACGGATTTCGGGTGTGGATCCTTGCAAGAACTACAGATGTGAAGAAATTTACAGTTAGGGTATACACAAACAGATTCATTGAAACGAGAACAAATAGGAAAACCATTGAAATTTGTGGTATGGCGACCTCTGCTGTCCGAAGAGGGCCTTACTTTTTCAGCACTATGGACAGCAGCCGGATCTTTGTTTCCGAATGCTTTGGGGCAAAGTGCGGCCGAATGCCCGTGAGCGCTGCAAATAGCGCACGCCAAGATTTTTTGGCCGCCGAAATGACGGACGAGCAGTTCCGTGTCTGTAACTGACCAGTCAATCCTTGAATTGAAGAGTGCGATAAATGACGCGGATTTAGCGGAAAGTGACTTGTGGTACTCGTAAAACAACGTGCCTCCGTATCGTTGGCTGAAATCCGCAATCATAGATAAGTAGAGATCTAGCTCTTCCCTTCTCTCTGGAAAACTTTGGCACAAAATGTCTCTGTAAATGCCAATCGCAATAACGAATTCACCAAATGAAAGATTGCGTTGCAGACGAGGATCGGAGGTTTTAAGAAACACTGCCACGTCCCCACAATCCACCATCTTTCTGTCGGCAGCAGGTGAAGGGAGTAGTAAAGAAGCCAGATTAACATCCTTACCTTGGATGATGTTATTTCTTAGGTGAGGAGACACAGTTACGGCAGCTGGCGAAACGAAACGCCTACCGAAATTTTGAGCGGGAGCCGCTGTAGAGAGGTTGAAGATTGGAGAAGATAGTGGTGCCTGAACGTCTTGGAAAGGCGTCTGAATCGAGTGTAGAGGAGTAGGCATGGTAGAAGATGTGGAAGGCTCGTTCGAGGGGTTACTTGATCCGAAGGAGAAGGAATGTAGCTGCGGAATCGCCGATGAAGTCGTGGCCGGGTCTGAGCTGAGATTGTGGTGTGAGAAACGATGTTCGAACGCCGACATCTTGGACTCCAATCCTTTAACTGTTTGAGCGAGGCTTTGGACAGCAGAAAGGAGCTGATCATTCGTGTTTGATGGTTCGGCTCTTTGTGGAGAAGATGGTAGCCGAGCAGGTATTGCTGATCTTTTTTCTGGGTGAGGTGAAGATGATTTAGCGGACTTTTTCTTTCCGGTTGGTTTGGGTTGGGCTGCCGAAGTTGAGGCTTTTGAAGCGATGGACACTAATGGAATACCAAAAGTGTTCTGGGCCAGGAGGTATAGATCTTCTCTGGAGAGGCCTTGACTAACCGGTATGCCGGCTTCCTCGAGAGCTTTAATTATGTCCTCAGATGACCTGGGGGCCCATGGAGAGGTACAGCTCTGAATCCGAGAGCTGCGACGTGCAGCAGGAGGAGAAGGTGAGACGAAATCATCGTCAGAGTCAGAGTAGTCGCAGACAAATTGCGTGTCTTTAGACATTGTCGGCAAGTGACGCGTGCAACTGAATTGGAGCGTCAGCATCTGCGAACTCAAACATGAGTAAGTACCGATCTTTTATACCCGAGTATTAGAATGTGATTGGATAGATAGAAGTTAAAGTGACGTAACAATTAAGTCTTCCTGGCAGAACTTATGCTAAAGCTTTCATTTCTTGTGGCTCCAGAAGGATTACACCTTATTAAATAAAGCCCTATTCGGACTGGATTAGTTTAACATGGGGACGTGGGGGTAAAGTAATTATTACCAGAGGTTCTCTGTGATTTTAGTCCCGTCCGAATGTGCCATCTCGGTAATCATTACGGACAATGTCAGTAAAGATTACCGAGACTTTTACCTTCTGTAAAAAGGTCCGGAAAAATTACCTCAGGTATTACTAATCCCGTTCGAATAGACCTGCTGTAAAAATGTATGGTAAAATTCCGTCATTTCCTGTTTAAAAGTTAAAAAAGGAGCACATTTTGCGACCTTGCGCTTGAAGCATTCGGTTGCGTTGTAACTTAGGTGGTGGGACAAATCTGTGGAAAATGTCCAGTATTTTCCGCATATCATTTAAAGCAAAAGGAAGATCAAAAGCACTTATTAGAGGCACAACACATTTTAGCTCTAGGAAAGTGTCTACTACCAACATAATCCAATCAGAATCGTTAGACTGGACCTAACTGTTTATGAAAACACATATATTGGAGACGGAGTTCAGACTGGCGCTCAGGTTGTGTTTGCTCACGTTTTAACGGTAACGTCATACGCACATGACGTCAAGGAGGTGCGTAAAGCCAGTTACTCCTCCCACTTCTGCTAGTTTTACTGAGATGTCTTATCCCGTGCGAATTGGCCATTAATATTACAGACGTCCTGAGGTAAAATGACTTTACCCCCATGTCCCCATGTTAAACTAATCCAGTCCGAATAGGGCTTTAGAAATATACATTATTATTTCAAGCTAAAGAAATAAATGGCAGGAAAAGTAAATGCTTTCATAGTGATTTAACATATTCAAAAGAATGTATAAGTCATACTTCATTATTTTGCATTTCAATAAAATGGGAGCCAAAACCAAATTTGTAATTTAATACACTCACACATTTACTCTGTCCGTTATTTTTTGCCAAGCCAACTCTCTTGCTTTAGCTGATGCAGCTGTATTGCTTCTTTTTAATATTATTGGCTTAAACTCCTCATAAGCATGCATTAAAATTTCCAACTCCGCCTCTGTGAAATACGCCGCTCTCTTTTTTTCGCTTTGAGTTTCCATGGTGACCCGTGAAATCGGCGATCCATTGAAAATGTCTTTATACATGCACCGTGCACGTGCATTAACTCTGGGTAACCAGTCAGAGTGTGAGGGACCGAACAGTCCAAAAGAGGCAAATCATAAAAAATAGTTTCCAAAGGAATATTTAATCAATCCAAGCTGTTACACAAAGATTCAAAACAAAAAAACTAAAGTCAAAATAATCAAATCAAATATTTCGGCCTATAAAGGAGGTCAACAGAACAAAACTAAACTCAAATAACTTAATATATTTGAAACCAACCTGAACTGACCTACAAAGAGAACATTTGGGCCCCATTTATACCAGTGGACTAATCCATATTAAACACACAGGGGGGAGGGGAGACAAACCACAAACTTAAATCTAAATACAATCAAAATTCACAGGCCAGGCCAATGATCAAAATAAACCTAAACTCCTGTTACATCAATATAGAATCAAAGGAAAGAAACAAGACATTAACTTAATAAACCTAATATCAAAACATCCCATTCCCCCCCACAGTCTATCTGTTGATTGGTAGTGGCAAGCGGAACCAAAATGGCAGACGAAGCAGCAGGCCGGTCCTTTGCCTGCATGGACAGCGTACTGGAAGTCCCCGCTCACCACCAGCAGCGCCGACTCACCGCAGCTCAATGGTAACTTAAACTCAAAGAAATCAATATTAATGTGTGTACAACCCCCAAATGATGTACTACAACTGCAAATAAATATCTAACTGAAGCATTAAGTGTCCGTGTTTTCTTATCGAGCTGAAAATTATACATACTGAATCATTAAGTGAAAGAACAGAAATACTACCCTATAAACTAACTAAACAGTGTGAGTGTGAGTGTGAGTGCGACACATTACCGCTCATTGATGTGTGGCTGCATCGTGGGCCATCACACAGAGGTTAATTAAACTAACTCTTCTCAGGTGTTTTGGAACTGACATACTCATGGTATGCCTGTTTGGGGTAAATCAACCCAGAGGTTATAGTTTATCAAATGGTAAGTTAACCAAGCTTTCTGTAATACCCCCCAGATTGACAAGGGCCAAAATGTTACGGCTAGACGACTGGGTCAGAGCATCTGAAGCATTGGCCTCTGAAACACCTTCAGATTGAGTCAGGACATACCTCTTGTAAAAATCACAGTCCGTCTGTCTTGCCCACTCCTCACTGTGACACTGAAGCTGTCCCCTGCATTTCTGGGCTTCAACAAAGCCACACACCTCCAGTCAAGAGCAAGCTGAGTGGTGAGAACAGCAGATATTTGTTTCTCTGGGAGCGATACAGTTGTTTAAGGATCTCTGAACTCCAATCTGCTCCGATATTAGGAGTCAATGTCAATGACTTCCCTCACTTTAGTATAAATTCCTGAATGGTACATCTTCCTATTGTACTGTGTGCATTTCAGAGGAATACCCCACAGAAACGCGCTGTCTAAGGTAGCTAATAGGATCAGAACTGCTTGGGGAGAAAATTCACCCAATTCATTTACGTAGGCCTCAGGTTAATTTCCAGTGATGGTGTGTGAGGTGCACTTTGTGGAGCTCCTTGCTGGAGAAGATGTTGGTGGATCCACAGATTTTCTGCCTCGGTCTGCAAAACTAGTCTAAAGATGTTTTTTAACGGGATGAAGCAGTCCAACCGCACCCCAGACTTGTGCACTACACAGGTCACCCATTCATGGTATTCTGAGAGATGTTCAGTGAAACCCTCCCCATTAACATCTTCACTACAAAGAGTGCACTTAATTAAAATACTGCTCCGTGGGACTGCTTGCATGCCTGCACTGCTCGATGATCCTGGCAGTATGCCTGAACTGGCCGGTGGTCCAGCATGAATTTCTGCACTGCTCTGTGGGCCTGCCTGTACTGGTCTGTGGGCTAAAGAAAAATATTGTAGACTTGTAAAGCTGAATCATTTTGGTGCATAAATATCTAACACCTCTAAATTATCAAAATTAAAACTTTTCTGAAAAACACAATTAGTAGACCATCTGTCATCTGATTCATAGTTTATATATTTTTAAGAAAAGTAAACATTGTAATATACAGGTCCTTCAAAAAAAATTAGCATAGTGTGATTAAGTTCATTATTTTCCATAATGTAATGATAAAAATGTAACTTTCATATATTTTAGATTTATTGCACACCAACTGAAATATTTCAGGTCTTTTATTGTTTTAATACTGATGATTTTTGCATACAGCTCATGAAAACCCCAAATTCCTATCTAAAAGAATTTGCATATTTCATCCAACCAATAAAAGAAAAGTGTTTTTAATACAAAAAAAGTCAACCTTCAAATAATTATGTTCAGTTATGCGCAGAGGCTGAGCATTGAGTTTGATTTTGTGCCAGAGCTGCTTCATCGATGACTCCTTTAGGTGAGGCACTCATGCGAGAACGGGCCGTTTCGTCTTCATCATTTGCATCTAGGAAAATTATTTCAAACCAACACTAGTCAAAGCAAAGACATACTTTTTGTGGGATTTCGGTGACTTCAGCTGGTCAGCAATGGAATCATCTGTATAATTTTTTGTGACACTGAATCCATTTCTCCAGTAGGGTGACAACCACTGGTGAGAAATGTCCCTTTTCTCCTGTGCTACATCTTTTTTTCACTTTCGCTTTGAGGTTTTTTCAGCAGGTTTTCAGATTATTAACATCATTAATCACTCAAGTGGAAGTAAAACCGTTACATTGTTGCTGTTTAGTTACACTGAAGAATTCATATATTTCTAGGCTTATGAAATCTGCACGGGTTGCCGGAATGTTTTCATTGCCTGTTTGATCAGTAACGGCTCTCGTCATAGCGCTTCTTAAAAACAGCTGACATTTTTACAGGTCCCTAAATGCAGTCCATTCTCAAAAAAATTGCATATTGTGATAAAGTTCATTATTTTCCATAATGTAATAATAAAAATTAAACTTTCATTTATTTTAGATTCATTGCACACCAACTGAATTATTTCAGGTTTTTATTGTTTTAATACTGATTATTTTGGCATACAGCTCATGAGAACCCAAAATTCACATCTAAAAAAATTAGCATATCATGAAAAGGTTTTCTAAACGAGCTATACCATCTGAATCAACTAATTAACTCTAAACACCTGCAAAAGATTCCTGAGGCTTTTAAAAACTCCCAGCCTGGTTCATTACTCAAAACCGCAATCATGGGTAAGACTGCTGACCTGACTGCTGTCCAGAAGGCCATCATTGACACCCTCAAGCGAGAGGGTAAGACACAAAGACATTTCTGAACGAATAAGCCTTTCCCAGAGTGCTCTATCAAGGCACCTCAGTGGAAAGTCTGTGGGAAGGAAAAAGTGTGGCAATAAACACTGCACAACGATAAGAGGTGATAGGACCCTGAGAAAGATTGTGGAGAAGGACAGATTCCAGACCTTGGGGGACCTGCGGAAGCAGTGGACTGAGTCTGGAGTAGAAACATCTAGAGCCACCGTGCACAGGCGTGTGAAGGAAATGGGCTACAGGTGCCGCATTCCCCAGGTCAAACCACTTTTGGGTTACAGAGAAGCAGCACTGGACTGATGCTCAGTGGTCCAAAGTACTTATTTTCGGACGAAAGCAAATTTTGCATGTCATTCGGAAATCAAGGTGCCAGAGTCTGGAGGAAGACTGGGGAGAAGGAAATGCCAAAATGCCTGAAGTCCAGTGTCAAGTACCCACAGTCAGTGACGGTCTGGGGTGCCATGTCAGCTGCTGTGTTGGTCCACTGTGTTTCATCAAGGGCAGGGTAAATGCAGCTAGCTTTAAGGAGATTTTGGAGCACTTCATGCTTGCACCTGCTGAAAAGCTTTATGGTGTTTTCGTTTTTCAGCACGACCTGGCACCTGCTCACAGTGCCAAAACCACTGGTAAATGGTTTACTGACCATGGTATTACTGTGCTCAATTGGCCTGCCAACTCTCCTGACCTGAACCCCATAGAGAATCTGTGGGATATTGTGAAGAGAAAGTTGAGAGACGCAAGACCCAACACTCTGGATGAGCTTAAGGCCGCTATCGAAGCATCCTGGGCCTCCATGGTAAATGGACTGCATTTATATAGCGCTTTTATCCAAAGCGCTTTACATTTTTGCCTCACATTCACCCATTCATACACCAACGGCGATGTCAGCCATGTAAGGCGCCATCCAGCTCGTCGGGAGCAGCTGGGGTTAGGTGTCTTGCTCATGGACACTTCGACACTTGGTCAGGTGGAACTGGGGTTGAACCACCAACCTTCTGGTTTGTAGACAACCTACATGAACCACTGAGCCACTGCCGCCCATAACACCTCAGCAGTGCCACAGGCTGATTGCCTTCATGCCAAATTGAAGCAGTCATTTCTGCAAAAGGATTCCCGACCAAGGATTGAGTGCATAACTGAACATAATTATTTGAAGGTTGACTTTTTTTGTATTAAAAACACTTTTCTTTTATTGGTCGGATGAAATATACTAATTTTTTGAGATAGGAATTTGGGGTTTTCATGAGCTTTATGCCAAAATCATCAGTATTAAAACAATAAAAGACCTGAAATATTTCAGTTGGTGTGCAAAGAATCTAAAATATATGAAAAGTTTAATTTTTATCATTACATTATGGAAAATAATTAACTTTATCACAATATGCTATTTTTTTTTTTTATAAGGACCTGTAGGTAAAAAAAAAAAAAGCCATATCTAAACATTATCCAGAAGCGCAGACATTCTCTCTGGCCAAGTCTCATTTAAAATGGACTGTGGCAAAGTGGAAACTTTTCTGTGGTCAGGCAAATCAAAATGTGAAGTTTTTTTTTGTGCAAAAAACTAGGATGCCATGTCATCCGGACTAAAGAGGACAAGGACAAGTTCTGAAGCCTGCATCTCTGATGGTATGGGGTTGCTTGAGTGTGTGTAGCATGGGCAGCTTACACATCTGGAAAGACACCAATGCTGAAAGGTATATCAAAGTTCTAGAGCAACATATGCTTCCATCCAGGCGTCGTCTCTTTCAGGGAAGACCTTGCATTTTCCAATGTGACAATACCAGACCAAATACTGCATAAATTACAACATCATGGCTGCGTAGAAGAAGGATCCGGGTACTGAAATGGCCAACCTGCAGTCCAGATCGTTTACCCATTGAAAACATTTGGTACATCATAAAGAGGAAGATGCGACAAAGAAGACCTAAGACAGTTGAACAACTAGAAGCCTTGTTTTAGACAAGAATGGGACAACATTTCTATTCCTAAACTTGAGCAACTTGTCTTCTCAATCCCCAGATGTTTGCAGACTCTAATAAAAGAAGAGGGGATGCCACACAGTGGTAAACCAACTTTGAGATGTGTTGAGGCCATGAAATTTAAAATCGACTTATTTTTCCCTTAAAACAATGTTTTTTTTTAATCAGGTTTGTACGTTCAGAAATGTTTTTTATTTTTATTTTATTTTATTTTTACATTTCTCTATTTTGTAAACCTCTTGCCACATTAGCTATGTTTCCATCCAAAGTTCTGAATTTAACTTTTTCTTCTTGCCTTTTTCTTGCCTTCTTCTTGCCTTAATACCTTTGGGAATAAAACAGATAAAACTTTGTTTCCATCCAATGAGCTGAAAAGAACAAAATTGTCACTTCTTGATAAACTTGTGCTAAACATCAGAAAGGTATAAGAAAAATGGCAGTTGCTGCAGTAGGAGAAGCCACTTTATATAATTTCCGTATATGAAAAATTACATGCGCCTCAGAACACACAGGCGGAACACAATAAATGCTGTTATATTATCTTGCGTTTGGAGGCATATGGGAATAGATGTGTAAGACAGTTTTGGGAGGAAATTATACCAAACAACTTTGATGACAGACTTTTCTCAGGCATTTTAAAATAACCAAAACAGCATTTTTTCTGTGCATTGATACATTTTTTCTGTACATGAGTTTCCATCATTATTTAAGTGCATGTTTTCTTATCGGATGAGTGTGTCTGACTCCATTGTAAGTCCTTTATGTGCATTTTTAGAATTAATATGCATCTTGCGGTTTCCATCCAACTTTTGTTAATTCGATATCCCGAAATGCGTATATAAATAGGTGGATGGAAACAGCTAAAAAGGAACACTGCATATTTTTCCCAGAATGAATCTTTCCTTGGGTACATAAAAGGCTTCTCTGCTATTACATGATTCCTGAGGCGTTTCGTGTCTGGAACATATTCCACAGTGAAAACAAATCAGTTCTCAAACAAGTGAATTCTCATGTGGTATTTAGGGTTAAAGCTTAAACTTTTTCCACACTGACCACATAGGCTTCTCTCCACTGTGAATTCAAGGTTTCCGTGCTGATTGAAACTCATTCTCTCCAGTGTGAAGTCTCATGTGCCTTTTAAGGATTCCATTTCGTTTGAAACTTTTTCCACAGTGTTGGCAGGTGAAAGGCTTCTCTCCAGTGTGAATTCTCATGTGGACTTCAAGGTGTCCTTTTTGAGTGAATCTCTTTGTACACTGAGAGCATGTGTAAGGCTTCTCTCCAGTGTGAACTCTTATGTGTACTTTAAGGTTTCCATGTTGATCAAAACTCTTTCCACACTGAGGGCACGTGTAAGGCTTCTCACCAGTGTGAACTCTCATGTGGACTTTAAGGTTTCCATGTTGATCAAAACATTTTTCACACTGAGGGCACGTGTAAGGCTTCTCACCAGTGTGAACTCTCATGTGGACTTTAAGGTTTCCATGTTGTTCAAAGCTCTCTCCACAATAAGGGCAAGTGTAAGGCTTCTCCTTGGTGTGAATTCTCATGTGCCTAACAAGGCTTCCCTTTACAGTGAAACTTGTTCCACACTGTTGGCAGGTGAAAGGGCTCTCTCCAGTGTGAACCCTCATATGGTAGCTAAGGTTTCCTTTTCGGTTGAAACTTTTTCCGCAATGTTGACAGGTGAAAGGGCTCTCTCCAGTGTGAACTCTCATGTGGACTTCAAGGTTTCCATGTTGATTAAAACTCTTTCCACAGAGAGGGCACAAGTAAGGCTTCTCTCCATTGTGAATTCTCATGTGCCTGTTAAGGCTTCCTTTTTGAGTGAAACTTTTTTCACAGTGATGGCAGATGAAAGTACTCTCTTCAGTGTTAATTCCTATGTGAGTTTCAAGGTTTTCATCTTGATCAAAAGTCATTCCACACTGAGGGTATGTGACAGGCTTCTCTTCATTGTAAATTTGTGAGCAATTGTAAGATTTTTCTTCAGTTGTGAAATCATAATGCATTTCATATTGATTTTTCCCCTCCATTTCATTCAGGACTTCCCTCTCCTCTTTCAGCACCCTCTGGCCTAAGACAAAAAAGACAAATTTGTTAACCCTACAAGTTAACCCTAATTTAATGGTACAAAGCAACAGACCCACTTAGCTACTGAAAGAGGTGTTACATGTAATCTGAGAACACTTTCTTTAGGACATGTCCCATAAACTTTTTTTTACAAAAAAACAACAAAAGAACCAGGCACACTCCCTGTTCAACTGAATAGCCAAACAAGTGCCACGCAAAAGCAGAAGTTCAACCATTTAATTTTTATAAGCAGCAAGGAAGAAAAAAAAAAGATGGAGATCTTTAAGTTATGTAGGCAGCTATCAAATAGCAGAAATTAAGTAAACTGTTGTGCCTCCAGTTTGAGTTGTAAAATGGATCATCAGTATTCTAAACCACTGTGTATAGCATAGACTATCCAGCATATCCAGTCCCTCTTATTAATTTAGCTAGTTGATCATTAATTTAGGGCTAGCCTACTTGTTTTACTTTCACACTTTATTTATTTATTTATTTACTTTTATTTAATATTTAGCCTACTTAACCCATTTAATCCCACTGGTCACAATTGTGACCACAATTTTTCCTTGCATTTTTTAGTGTAAAATTGAAAAGTAACTCATATTATGAAGCATATGTTCATATATATTGAAAATGTAAGATGTCTATATGAGTTTATGGCAGGTCTAACATGATTGGTTAGTTTGGTCATGTGACCACACACATTTATTTCCTGGTACTGCTGTCTTAACGGAAGGATGACGTCAAAGCTCAGAAAGGACAGGTAAGAATACTAAGTTCCTTTTTGAGGAGCTCATAATTTTTTTGCACATATCATCATGAAAGGCTTATCTATACATACACATTGAAATTAAATGAAAACATGCTTTATTCTGTTGTCAAATTGCAAATAAATGAAGACGGTCACAATAGTGACCGGTGGTATAACACAGGGAGTCTATGTTACCCATATGTAATTCTGTGTTATTTTTATGAACTCTCTTACAGAATGACTTTAAGTCAAGTTTTGGATTTACTTGACACTGATGATCCAGAGCCTGCAATTTGTAATATAGCAGTGGTCCCTAAGATAGAGAAGGATGCAATAGAAAGCGACTGTGATAGCGATGCATCTGACATGGATTTTACTGGTGACTCAGCTCACATACCATCAAGAATTTTGAATTCTACTGCAGAACTGTTTGGATATGATAATTTTGAGGAAATTGAACCTGAATGCGAGGACCAACCAAAACTCACAATTCAAACAAGAAGTCTCTCAAGAAAACTTAATTCTGCTTCATCATCTTTGTTGCCATCTTCAGATGCTACTACTGCCACCATGCCGCCCTTGGCAGAAAACATCCCTGAAACTGCTTGCGATCACCAACCGAAACTCAAAATCCAAACAAGAAATCGTACAAAACAACTTGAAGTTGCCTCATCATCTGTATTGCCTTCTTCAGATGCTACTACCACCACCATACCAGTGCCCTTGGCAGAAAGCACCCCTGCTCAGCTGATTAAAAGGAAAAACAAGAGTAGGTGTTTCAGAAAGTCTAAAAAAACCGCAAAAAGCAATTTGCCTGACTACATTGTGTATGAACCGACTGCAGCACAATGTCTAAAAGCAACAAATCCGAATCCATTGGATGTGTTTTTAGCAATGTACCCCACATCTCTGAGAGATCTTACCATAGAAATGTCAAATCTCTACTCTGTTCAAAACAAAAACAAACCTCTTAATTTAAGCATGGATGAACTACTTGTATTCTATGGTGTGCTCCTCACCTCTGGATATTGTACTGTTCCACGACGGCATTTGCTCTGGTCACTAGATGGGGATGTCCACAACAGCAGCATCTCCAATGCTATGAGACGAAACCGATTTGATGAAATTATGGCTTCCATCCATGTTGTGGACAACACAACGTGCAACAATGACCCCTTCTTTAAGGTGAGGCCAATCTTCCAGGAGCTAAATAGCTCATACAAAATTCTGCCATTCAGTAAATGGCTGTCAGTAGATGAAAGTATGATTCCCTACTATGGGCGCCACGGGTACAAGCAGTTCATAAAGGGAAAACCAATCCGCTACGGCTATAAGGTTTGGAGCCTTGCATCCTCAGGGGGTTACCTCTACCACATGGAGCCTTATGCTGGAGTGCATACCCTTCTTCCAGAGACTGGGTTAGGTCATGGGCCCAGTGTAGTGCTGGGTTTGGCTGAACAAGCCGGTGTTCCAGGAGGATGCAACTTCACGCATGACAACCTTTTCACCACATTATCCCTGATTGATGAGATGACAAAGCAAGGATATGGGTGCACTGGGACCATGCGGCAAAACCAGTTGTGTGATGTGCCATTTAAACCAATGAATGAATTCCAAAAGCTACAGAGGGGCTCCACAGAAGTTTTGTCTGAAGGAGAAAAGCTACTGGTGAGGTGGAGGGATAACAGTGTGGTCACTGTTGCAAGCAATGTGGAAAATGTCTACATTGAGTTACCAACTAGGAGATGGAACAAGGAAAGAAAGGCATATGAGTACCTTCAACAACCTCAAATAATCCACTCTTACAACCAGCAAATGGGAGGAGTAGATCTACATGATCTTCAGGTGTCCCGTTACCACTGCACAATAAGATCAAAAAAGTGGTGGTGGCCAATTTATGCCTGGACTCTCCACAGTGCTGTGGTCAACAGTTGGCTGTTCCACAGAGATGTCATGGATGGTGACTATGATCTCCTTGGATTTCAGCGAGTAGTTGCCCAAAGTCTCCTGAAAAAATTTGGTACTGCACCAAAAGGACAAGGGAGGCCATCCTCAATGTCAGCTGCTGTAACTGATATTCCCAGGTTTGATGGTGTTGCTCACTGGCCGATAAACACAGGTAGGCAGATTTATATGAAGATTTGTTTTTATTATAACATTTAACACCTGCAGATGTGTTCCAAAAGCTATACAAAAGAGAAATCATTGTGTAATTGTTAATTTTGTTTTAAAGGGAACAGGTTTCTCAGATGTCGTGTCTGTGATGGTCGCACATCATTTGGTTGTGAAAAGTGTGCCAGGCCAATGCATATTGAGTGCTTCAAAACGTTTCATAACGTCTGAGGGAGTTACCTAATCAATGAGTTCCGCACCAGGACACCGTTTTTTCCCCGCTGCTATGTCCTTAGGAAGGTGTCTACTCAAGTTACATGAGTTCCAAACCAGCACACAGTTGTAACTGTTGATTGATAATTTTTGTGACGATTTGTTGTTATTAATGAATTATGTTCTTTGGCATTGTTACATGTTACATGTTTCCTATAGGCTCATATTTAATAATTTGTTTATTTATTTTAATTTGTTTATTTGTTTTAATTTATTATTTTATTTCTGAAAGTTTTTTTTCATTTTGTAATTTTAAGTATTTTGTGTTATTTATAATGATTACATTCTAAGCAATTTCCTACAATGTGTTATTTTACCATAATTTTATTAAAATATTTATTATTTTTGAAACTGAGCCAGACAATGTTTACCTATTTGTTAATCGAATAAAACACTTCAACAATTTAATCCAGTCTTTATTTTTTTTAATTTCTGGAGATTTATGTATTTATATACAACAACTTAGACTCCCTGTGTTCTACCACCGGTCACAATTGTGACCAGAGATAAAACTAATTTTTTCATGGACTTTTCAAATATTTTTTTACATTATTGACATTGATTGTTTAATATACTTACAAATACAACACAAACTCATATATTTCATCTCTGGGAAAAATTTGGGATTAAATGGGTTAATCTTATGATGACGGGAAGTGGGAACCGTTGTCCATCTTGACACAATGTCATGTTTGTCCTTTTTTCCCCACCGTTTTATTTCATGAACGCGAGTCAGTGGATGTCACGCAATGTGACAGCTGTACAAAAAGTGCATTATGGCGTTTGACATTTCAAACTGTGATTTTATTTTAATCATATTTCAATTTCATTATAATTATAAACTCTGTTTTTTAGCGCATAGTTTTATTATTTGCTGCACTTTTTTCTACAAGGTAATTGCCTAACTAACTTAACGAATAAATTATTATTTACGATATTTTGAAGTGCCCACGATAACAATATCGTGCATATTCATTATCGTGATATATCGCATTACCGAAAATCGGCACATGTCTACCCGTGTCCCTCGTTTAGTTAGTCATCTGTGATTGTATTAAAGTTCCTCGTTCACTCTGTCTTTGTCCGGTCACCGTTCTACTACAGTTGAGTTTATCTGTTTTTCCAGAAGTTCTTCTTGTAATTCTGAAAGCTTTATCAGTAAACTTCATGTGAGTTCTACAGTTACCCGTCTCTGTCTTGCTGCCTGAGCCGACTGCAACAGATGACTGGACCAAAACCTAACAAGATGGCAGAGGAAATCCTCCTCTTCCTCTGGCAGGGTGGCTGCCCGCTGGAGTGGTAAAGTCTGTAAAGGATTTTATTAATTATCTCCTCCTTCTAAATGGTTCTGATTTCTTGGTTGATGCTGTTGAAGAAAGTCATGATCATCTAGTCCATCCCTGTAAGCCAGAGGACTTTCCAGCTTACCTGATTCCCGAGCTCTCCACATGCCACTCCTGCCAAGAAGGCCTCTGCCATCAAGGAGCCAGCACAGGAAGGCTTGTTTGTCCATGAGTCTGCTCCAGACTCTCCTGGGCCAGCTCCCAGTCTCCTGGACTTCCACTCCAGCCCCCCATGGGCCCTCCGCTCCAGCTCTCAAGCCCAAACCAACCCATGAACCCTCTCAACATCCCTTAAATTCCACAAAACAATTTTTTGGGGGACTCCAGGGCCCTGTCTGGCAATACTGCACAGCAGTGTTTAAAGGGTCATGAAACCCCCTCTTTCAGCTCAAATCCACCTCGCAATCTTTTTGAAAAATGATACTTAAATGGGCGTGGGTGGCAGTTAGAAGAAGGGAGGGGGTGGGTGTGGCAGAGCGAGGCAGGGGAGAAAGAGGAGGGCAAGCAACTGTCATCTGTCACTGCAGTGGCCCGTGCCAACTCAATAAATACAGTCTTGTTCAAAATAATAGCAGTACAATGTGACTAACCAGAATAATCAAGGTTTTTAGTATATTTTTTATTGCTACGTGGCAAACAAGTTACCAGTAGGTTCAGTAGATTCTCAGAAAACAAACAAGACCCAGCATTCATGATATGCACGCTCTTAAGGCTGTGCAATTGGGCAATTAGTTGAAAGGGGTGTGTTCAAAAAAATAGCAGTGTCTACCTTTGACTGTACAAACTCAAAACTATTTTTTACAAACATTTTTTTTTTCTGGGATTTGGCAATCCTGTGAATCACTAAACTAATATTTAGTTGTATGACCACAGTTTTTTAAAACTGCTTGACATCTGTGTGGCATGGAGTCAACCAACTTGTGGCACCTCTCAGCTGTTATTCCACTCCATGATTCTTTAACAACATTCCACAATTCATTCACATTTCTTGGTTTTGCTTCAGAAACAGCATTTTTGATATCACCCCACAAGTTCTCAATTGGATTAAGGTCTGGAGATTGGGCTGGCCACTCCATAACATTAATTTTGTTGGTTTGGAACCAAGACTTTGCCCGTTTACTAGTGTGTTTTGGGTCATTGTCTTGTTGAAACAACCGTTTCAAGGGCATGTCCTCTTCAGCATAGGGCAACATGACCTCTTCAAGTATTTTAACATATGCAAACTGATCCATGATCCATGGTATGCGATAAATAGGCCCAACACCATAGTAGGAGAAACATGCCCATATCATGATGCTTGCACCTCCATGCTTCACTGTCTTCACTGTGTACTGTGGCTTGAATTCAGAGTTTGGGGGTCGTCTCACAAACTGCCTGTGGCCCTTGGACCCAAAAAGAACAATTTTACTCTCATCAGTCCACAAAATGTTCCTCCATTTCTCTTTAGGCCAGTTGATGTGTTCTTTGGCAAATTGTAACCTCTTCTCCACATGCCTTTTTTTTAACAGAGGGACTTTGCGGGGGATTCTTGAAAATAGATTAGCTTCACACAGACGTCTTCTAACTGTCACAGTACTTACAGGTAACTCCAGACTGTCTTTGATCATCCTGGAGGTGATCATTGGCTGAGCCTTTGCCATTCTGGTTATTCTTCTATCCATTTTGATGGTTGTCTTCCGTTTTCTTCCACGTCTCTCTGGTTTTGCTCTCCATTTTAAGGCATTGGAGATCATTTTAGCTGAACAGCCTATCATCTTTTGCACCTCTTTATAGGTTTTCCCCTCTCTAATCAACTTTTTAATCAAAGTACGCTGTTCTTCTGAACAATGTCTTGAACGACCCATTTTCCTCAGCTTTCAAATGCATGTTCAACAAGTGTTGGCTTCATCCTTAAATAGGGGCCACCTGATTCACACCTGTTTCTTCACAAAATTGATGACCTCAGTGATTGAACGCCACACTGCTATTTTTTTGAACACACCCCTTTCAACTAATTCAACTAATTGCCCAATTGCACAGCCTTAAGAGCGTGCATATCATGAATGCTGGGTCTCATTTGTTTTCTGAGAATCTACTGAACCTACTGGTAACTTGTTTGCCACGTAGCAATAAAAAATATACTAAAAACCTTGATTATTCTGGTTAGTCACATTGTATTGCTATTATTTTGAACAAGACTGTATATGGGGTAAAACAAAGAAATTCAGGATCTTTAAAGCTGGCAAAATTAAAGTCCAATAAAATACACTGACAAACATTTGTTTGGCCCCTTAAAAGTAACTGAATGCCCTGCTACATATTAGATTAATCATAATTGTTTAAAACATAGAAATGCACATACACAATTATTTTTTTCATTATAAATATATTTCATTATAAATATATATTTAAATACATACATTTAAAAACAAAAGTGTGAAAAAAACGTACGTAGCCGAGATCTACACACATCCCAAAACACCAATAATAAAGATGGACAGTGACCGTAAAGTTTGCAGTGGTAGAAAATAAATATCACTTTAAGAAAATAATATTTTAATAGAGTGAACAATTCTGTCTCAAGTATTTTTTTTAATGTTATTTAATATAATTTCTTAGTACTTTTTAAATGTCACACCATGGGACACATTTACAGTATTGTTGAGTGAAAAAGTGAAAAAAATATGTGAAGTCATTGACAAAATCAGTGACCACTATTGTTTTCATACTACACTTTATATGGATTTTTTTCTTAAAAAGTTATGTTTTCCAAAAAAAAGTTATTTTTCTTGGTCATTTGTCAACTACCCATATACTCTTGAATGCCGCACAGCGTTCGACTGGTCAAAAGAGCTAAACATGTCTTTCAACATGAGACGACCCACATCCTTCAAAAAATACTAATTTCTGTAGAGCTGGACATTTTAAGAACCAAATAACTGAGTTCAGCTTTGAGAATGAAACCAACCTGTTTGTTCCTCAGTATCTTCTTGTTTCACTATAAATGTTTCTTCAATCTTCATGTCTTCACTCTCTTCTTTAATAAACGCCATCTTTATAATAGTCTCACGTGGATCTCGGCTGCTTCACCAGGAGTTTTTCTGTGTGTTTGGACATGGTTATGTTTAATTTGACAATAAATAATAAAGTAAAATAAATCAACACTAAATCTCTGGGTGTGTCCCAATCAGCTAGTTCAGAAGTCAGCACACTAATAAGAGTCATACTTGAAACAAACAGTAAATGATGCATTTCATATTTAGTTGAGATTTATAATTAATGGGTGGGTAATTTAATATTACACTTTCATCACAACATTTACAGTTGGTTTGTTAAAATTGCCGTTGCGTGGTTGTGTTCTCGTTGTATTTACACTGTTTTGACCAGCATGTGTCGTCAGCGTGCGGTGATTCGAGCAATATGAATCACTGAATCATTTTACGAATCAACTGTTCAATTAACTCGGAGTGTCGAAAAGCTCCGTTTCTCCCCTTTTACTGCTTGCCAGTGACCATATTTGTGTTTACAACGAACTGACTGACGATTAGGGAACGAAATGAGACGCACCTTTTCTGTTACTCGTGTGGATGAGGTTTACTCACAAAAATAATGTTCATGTGTGTTATATAAAGCATTACAGTGTTTCAAACAAAAACATTTAATTAATTTTACAGGTCCCGTAACAATAATAAAATTGATTGAACAGCTTGATTTCGTTTAAACGCCTTAAATGCCTTTAAACACCAACCTTTCTCCAGCCGAACCACAACAGCGCGGTGCACACTTATGACGTCACGTCGCCAGACCAAAATAAAAGTCATAATCTCACATATTGTCTAAAATCACAAAAGGTGCATAGAAAATTACATACAAATATATTTAATATTAACAAATCATCAAAATATTAGGAACTACTAATGACACAATGTGAGTTTCTGTCTTAAAGGGAAAAAAAATATGTTTGGGGCAAAAACCATTTATCAGATATCAACACAAAAAAGTGACTATTAAGAGTTCATATACATGTCAGAATTTAAACATTTAAATAAAAAACATTAATAGAATTCCGGTACAGGCCTGGCAGTTTTCCATCTGTTTCAAGCAATGAATTTGGATAAATAATAATAAACATTGTGATTCATATAAAGCACTAGCTGCAGTATTTCAGTCACTAAATGTATTAAAAGTCTTCTATCAGCCAAGACATCAGGATATGTTTCTTTCTCTCTCTCACACACACACACTAATATTACTGTTAATTTTTTTAACTTAAATTTTTTAATACATTTAAATATTTTTTTAGGCTGGGCTGTGGCTCAGTTTTGGGGGGTTCTGATTAAAAGCCAGTGTTGTGCAAGTTACTTCCAAACTGTAATATATTATAGATTACTTATTACTGCTATTTAAAAGTAATTCTTTACATTACAATATTACTGTCTCAGAATTGTAATGCGTTACATTACTCCTGTATTACTTTTGAGTTAATTTCACCAAAATAACTACAAAAGTAGCTCTAAACATTCTAAGATGTAGGCTACCACAGAGCATTTTACATCCAGTAGAAGGCGATGTGATGAAGCATAATGACATGGGCCATCCAGGCTAACAATAGAGAATTGGCTAAAAAGTGAATGTTCAAGACAATGCAAGAAATCATGACGATCCAACTCTGTTATAAGTATTATTTTAGAGGTAAAGTGATTATCTGTAAATACCAAAACCTGTTCTGCTTAGTTAAGGACACTTGACATTTTTTCCCAGGAACTCTTTTCTCCCCAGACCTGCTGCTGCCTGCGTTTCCATCGCGGTCTTAAGTACCATGACGATTAGTCTGGTGACGCACAAGACTTTCCAGTTTCCACTGGATTTCCTCCTCCGCATATAAGCTCAATAAAGCCTGAACCTAGTCGTCGGAAAATCAATTGTATTTTTTTAAACTTCATTGTTGATTCAAATACCAAACGCTCCACAACTGACTTTTAGGTTGAAATAAAATGCTGCGTGAACTTGACCAATCAGCAAGTTCAGCGCCAGAGTCCCACCTCCAAGAGTTCCTGAACTTTGAAAAAGTACTACCTTGCAAGCAGGGCGGTTTTAAGGGGAAAAGTTTTACCGAGAACTTTTAGACCCCACTTCCTGCGGTCGAAACACACCGAGTACCACCCCAAATACCTGTGGAAAGTTTCTGCGGTGGAAACGCAGCTTAAGTGGTTTGCAGTGCGTGCAATAAGAGATGTTTGCTATTAGAATCAATGATGGAGTTTAAAAAATGCAACCTATGCACCGATGGCAAGGTTCAAGTCTTTATTTATATGGCTTTTTGCAATGCCAATTGTTTCATAGTAGCTTAACAGTGTTAACAGGAAAATAATGCAACAGAATTAGATTCAGCTGTTCAGCTGCTCTGGAGAAAACAGGATGCTATCCAGCTAATTTAAATTATTATAGGATCAATGCAGGCAGATCTGTACTTAAGGTAAAATTTAAGTGTCCACAACTCAGCAAGCCAAAAGCAACGGTGGCAAGGAACCAAACCTCCTTCAGGGCCAAAATGGAGAAAAACACTTTGGGAGAAACCAGGCTCAGTCGGGGTGCCAGTTTCCCTCCCCGACAGAGCCTGGTTCAGGCTTTATTAAGCTTATATGCAGAGGAAGAAATTGTAAACTGGAAAGTCTTATGCAGTCCTACATCACTGGACTAATTTTCCTAATCTTCACTGTACTTAAGAACGTGATGGATACACATAGGTGATGGGTTCCTGAGATATTGTTCTTGGTATTTTCAGTGGAAACATGGCTTAAGATTTAAATGATGTCTTTTCTGGATTAATTTGTGTGTCATTAACTGTAAAATTAATTAAATTGTTTTAAAAAAGTGATAGATTTAACTACTTAACTGTAAATTATTGAAACTATGCAAAACTGAGCTTAACCATGATTAACTGTAAAATTAATTATATTGTTTAAAAAAAGTGATAGATTTAACTACTTAACTGTAAATTATTGAAACTATGCAAAACTGAGCTTAACCATGATTAAATAAAACTGTTTAAGAGATGAGTCAGTTACAAGATATTTTGAAGACCTCATATTTAATGTAGTTCAGTTTTGTAGTAGTTTAACTTAAAGTGTATGTAAGATTGTGGCCAAAACTGGTACTGCAATCACTTTCAAATGACTGTAGAGCGGTTTATCCCCTCTCTCCCTCCCCCCTGACTCGAGGTTGCCAGAAAGACTGCAGGATACAGCAGAATATGCACAGTTAGAAAAACCAGGCTGCCACATACAGAAAGCAAGAACTGTGCTGATGATGAAACTCAAGTCATGCAAACCCTAACATACACATGTAGGGTATACTTAGGGGTATACAAAGGCCCACTGAAGTGCCTTGAAATGTGCAGCATTATTCAATGTGTTGACATAAAGTTCCACTGAAACAGGAAGACAGGGCAGGACATATCAAACAGCTTACAGCTCATTCCTTTTTTTAAAAAGCCAATAGTGTTTGGATATCACAGCTCGGCCAGATGCGTTGAGCTCAAAGCTGCAGTTTCCTCCTATTCTCCTCCATATTGCAGTAAAATATAGCATACTGTGCAGAATTCAAATGGGTCATGCGCCAACTCGCACATATGATCCGCTCAATGCTCTCGTGTCTCTGGCCCGAACTCTGCAGTGGTTCACGTCACACTAATAATGTGAAACCAAACTTCATTCGCCCCAATGCAAACCATATTTACTCTGTCTGAATTGTTCCCCATCCCCTATACAGTTCACAATGTGCCATTTACCATGTAGAAAATAATAAATGTGTGAACAATTGACAGATTTTAAGCCACAGCTTCATTATCTTTTTATAATGCAAGGTATGAAAGTTGAGATTCTAAAGAGCAATTTGATTGGACAGAAAATATTATGAGAAGCTGATGTGCAGTGTGATGTCATCAAAATCATTGATCCATTGGCAGAAGTGAAATTTTATTTATGGTTAATAAATAAATATTGTTAAGGTATTCAGAAACTCAAATAATTTGCAAACCTTACCCAGTCTCAGTGCTTTAACATTAGAAAGGAACCCCAATTCTATGTTTTTCTAACCAATCTGTTGATGTGTTTAATAATACATAATAATATATAATGTAACTTATGCACATTCAAAGACACTAATGTGTATATCCATACATCAATTCTTGCCAGTGACCGAGTCTTAAGATAAACTTATTCACCGAACGGAGAGTGAAACGAGACACACTTGAGACACACTTTTTCCTGTTTCTCATGTCTAGATGCACTTTACCCATAAAATATTGTTCAATAAATTAGGGATGGCTGACGCGAAACTGACGATTCGATGCTGTGTCGAGATCCCGAAGCGCAGATGTTTTGAAACACTGTTCCGGACTGTGATTCGACACACCCATGTCACGTGACTACGGCTAAACGAAGCACCGAAATGTTTCATCAGGTGCGCCTGTCGAAACTGCTTTGATTGCAAGAGGCGGGAACAAACCAGTCACACATCTGTATGAACCTAATTCCCCACAGTTTAAACGTGAAGTTAATCCATCTTCACCTCGTGGGTTTTGTGAGAGGAGATACATTTTGTGATAGCAGTGATTTTGTGATAGTAGTGATTGAGATAGTAGTGATATTTATAGCAAGCTTTGGTTAGTTATATTTAGGCTAGATTTAAATGAGATATTTTGACTGATAGGTATAGACAGTGACAGATAGTTTAGTATAGATATAGGCCAGTGACACATTCAAATAGACAAAGTTAGATAGATAGCACAGCATAAGATAAAAAATATAGAATTATATATATATATATATAGAGAGAGAGAGAGAGAGAGAGAGAGAGAGAGAGAGAGAGAGAGAGATTCATAGTTGATATATAGATATGGAGGCTCCACATAAGAGATGTCGTACATCTGTGGTGTGGGAGCATTTCCATTTGGAAACCCCAAATAAAGTGAGATGTATGATTTGTGATAGGCAGCTAGCCTATTGCAATAATACATCATCAATGAATACGCCATTTGAGGAGTACTCATCCTGCCATTTTGGAGGGTGAAGAGAATGGTAACATTCCTACTGTGTATACACAAGTGTTGTTGGGACACAGTTTAGAAAGTCTATAGTTTTAAAAAGGCTTAGGCTATTCCTGTGTCAACCACCCCAACAAAGTAATGTACCAATCACAACTCTCAATTGTGTTAAACACAGCTTTACTGTGAATATTGAAATATATCACTTCACAAACGTAGCTACTGTATTCATTTAAAAACATATATAGACCTACATATGATTAACCATTTGACAGCCAACCAGCCCTAATTGTTGTAGTTCTATATTCAGTTTGATCTGTGTCTGTCTGATCATAAACTTTAGCAAACTTGTTTATCTAGAAAGGTTTAATGTAATAGCTGTGCACTATTTCTATATTTTTTCCCCCAACTTATCTGTCTTGAAGTATGTTTCATCTTTTATATTTATCTTCTTTTAAAAGACAGACAGAGGGAATTGGATGAGGCTCTTATAAACATGTTGGTGAAGGATTTGCAGCCCTTCACCATCATGGAGGATGAGGGTTTCATGGCGTTTGTGAACAAGCTTTATCCAAGCTATGTTCTCCCATCCCGGAAGGTGCTTAAAACCATGGTCACCGAAAGGTACAACGACACCAAGAAGAAGACCATGGAGGACCTAAAAAAGGCAGAATTTGTTAGCCTTACTGCTGACATGTGGTCCTCCATTAATAGTGATTGATACCTTGGTGTAACTTGCCACTACATAACACCAGAGGCAAAGCTGGTAACTGTTGTACTGGGTGTAAGGAGGTTTTACCAAACGCACACAGCCCAGCATCTCATGGAGGCTAAATCATTGCTAATGGCTGAGTGGGGAATAACCTCCAAAGTTCTGTGTATGGTGACTGACAATTGCATTCAACATGATCCTAAGTGACGAGCTACTCAACCTTCGACGTGTCCCATGATTTGACCATACTTTGAACTTGATTGTGAAGAAGGCCCTAGATCAAACCCATGTCATCAATGAAATACGGCAGAAAGCCAGAAAGATTGTGGGGTTGTTTCGATCCAGCTGCAAAGCAAAGGACAAGCTTGTGGAGATGCAGGGCTTGATGTGCAGACCAACTCTGAAGATGGTACAGGAGGTTGACACAAGATGGAACAGCACTTTTGACATGATGCAACGATTGCATGAGCAACGAGAGCCAATGGGCCCTGCACTTTCAAATTTAAAGAGTGATATTGCTCCTCTGACAAGTTTTGAGTATAACATTATTGAAGAATCATTGTCACTACTGCAACCATTTAAACTAGCAACAACAGAGTTGTAAGGAACAGAGGGTGTCAGCTTCGAAACTTATACCCCTCTACAGGATGTTGCAGCACAAGCTTGCACAGAAAAAAGGGCATGCATCACAGGAATTAACTATTCAATTAGGTAGGCCACAATGATCATTCTATGTATTTGGCTATAAATCTCATATTGTTGTCAATAATATAATTCATGTTTTGCTCCTGTTTTGAACAGGATCACCATCTGCAAGAAGGTCTGCACTCCAGATGTGGGGGGTATGAGTCCTTCAGAGCCTTGGCACTTGCCACACTGCTGGACCCATGGTTAAAAAAATGGAAATGCTGCCAAAGCCCAGGAGGCTGAAAAGAACGTCACACTGGAGGGCACTTCACTGATGCGTTCAAACACAGCAACTTCTGGTGAGAAGTTTCAGTCTTCATCTAACTTCATGGAGATATGTCATGTGAATACTTATGTCACTTATACTTCATATATGCTGTCAGTTTATGCTTTGTAACTAATTGTTGATTTATGTTTCATTCAGAGCCATAAATGTCAACACGAGGCCCATCATCATCAACACCAACAGAAACCCAGGACAGTTAATGGGAACTGTTCGATAGCCGTATCCGTGAAACCCAGACAACACACAGTGCAACAGCTGATGCAACAGTACAAGTAAAAAAGTACCTCAAGGATGTGTTTTTGCCCAAAACGCATGATCCACTAACTTACTGGAAAGGGAGAGCAGTAATTTTCCCTCATTTATATGTACTTGCTACAAAATATTTGTGCATGCCAGCAACAAGTTTCCCTTGTGAAAGGATATTTTTAAAGCCTGTTGAAATTATATTTAAAAAAAGTCGATTAAGTCCTTCAACAGCAGAGCAATTCATATTTTTGAATACAAATATGATGTAAAAACTGACACGTGGCTGTATTTATTTTATTAATCCTCATTTTTCATGACAAAAACACTCAAGTTATTCACAACGAGAGGGCTACAGGTTACAAAACCAAGTAGTTGTCAGACAGATGTTAGAACCTTTTTCTCTACATGGATCACTAAGGTTATTTCAGAACAATACATGCAAGTGTCCACTAGATGGGTGTCGGGTTGTTTTGAAGCCTCAGTGCTTCACGAAGCCTCAGTCTGCCCATCACTACAATAAATGTTAAATAAAGACCTTACAGTGTTTACATTCAACAAAAATATCATTGTACGTCGTTTGTAAAAACTATGAAATATTCTGAACGGTTTCAACCAATTAAACGCATTAAATTGTTAAAAACAAACCTGTCTTCAGCCGAATCAAGGGTGCAGGAACGCGGCGCTACCTTATGATGTCACGCCGTCACTAAAATAAAAGAATAAAAGCCCCATCTCAAAAGTGCATAGAAATTTAAATTGCCGCACACACGAAATGACTATATATTAAAGTTACTAAATTATATAAAATGCTGGGCAACGATTACAATGATTTTCTGTGATTAATCGCAGTATGCGCAAAATTCAATAATAAATACAAAAGTGCTGCTATATGAACAAAAGTGCAATAACAATATGGTTTACAAACACTTAAAACAAAAAAGGTGTTTTTTACAACAGTTAAAAGTTTGTAACAGTTACAATATTTCTTGTAAATATCAACTTAAACAATAATTGAATCAAATTAAATCAAATTGGTGGTATACATATAATGATTCTGTAGTAATATTCTCAGTGTTCTGTCAGCTTTTACATAGGCCTACTTAAATCTGCATATTCGGGATATTCACCCCAGGGCGTTATTTAATTTTATAAAGGCCATTTTTTAAAAATCTTATTAAATTTATGCATCATCTTTCATGTTAAATTCTTCCATTTGATTAATAAATTCAGTTATAATACTAAAGAGACTAGGCTGTTACCAACCAAATTTAAACTGCAAAAAAATACAGCAATAATTAATGTTATAAGATTGATGTTCTAAATAAAACGTGCAATCATACTTTTAAACATAACCGCCAATAGGGGGCAGCACGTGATCGTCTTCATAAGTGAGTAATTGAGTCGTTCATTCAAATGATTAATTCAAAACCACGCTGAGTGTTGCTTTCTTTTGGAACTATTTTCGTCGTGAAATCATGGGTGAAATGGAACAAAAAAGGTTCTTTGGATCTAAAATTTGAGTAACTTAATTAGGCTAGTTTTGAACTAGGCTACACCGTTCACACCATTTACTGCACGCCGGGTAATTCTCCACGTGCCTCGCCAGTCACCTTCACCCAGGAAGAACAGCGCCCCTCCTTCGCAGCGGCCTGTTCTTTTTCCTTTGGTGGACCATCACCAGAGGAAGAGAAAGACAGCCTCTCTACAGCCGCATCCGGCAGTGAGTGGTCAGAATCTGTCTCAGAGCCCCGAGCGCCAAGACTAGCATCGACGCTGAGCTGATCCGCATGCTCACAAAGGCTGTGTCGAGTGGTCCCAGCCCCAAGATCTAGCGCGCAGCAGACTGGACGAGCGGTACCTCTCTTCTCCTCAGAAGCCCGCGCCTTTCTTCCCTAAGATACATGACGAGCTAGCCAAGTCTGGAAGTCGCTCTACTCTGCTCGCGCCAAGTCCTCTTTTTCCCCAGCGCTCTCAACCGTTGACAGCACGAAGGAAAAAGGCTACGAGTCTATTCCTCCCCTCGAAGAGGCTGTCGCCACGCACCTCTGCCTGCCCTCCCTCAGAGGATGGCAGGCCAGGGCGCAGCACTCTTCCAAACCCTGCTGCACCACCTCCGTTCTCGCTGGCCGAGCATACGCCTCCGTCGGCCAGGCTGCCTCGGCTCTTCATATCATGGCTGTCCTTCAAGTGTTCCAGGCCAGACTTCTCCGCTTCTTGGACGAGTCTGTCCTCGACTCCACAACTTTGAAGGACCTTCGCAGTGCTACAGACTTTGCCCTTCATGCTACTAAGGCCACCGTGCAAGTCATTGGGAAGAATATGGCGAACCTGACGGTCTTAGAGAGAACTTGACTGTGATGAAGGACGCGGATAAGGGCGGGCCTTCCTAGACGCCCCCATCTCTACCACGGGTCTCTTTAGTCCATCGGTGGTGGGATTCGCAGAATATTTCAAAGAAGCGCAAAAGGCATCACAGGCCATGAGACACTTCTTGCCTAAGTGCTCCAGCTCTTTGTCAGGCTGTCAAGACAGGGCTCAGCCCACTAAGCTGGCTCCGCCATCTTCTAGGCCTCGCTCAGTTTCCAGGACACGCCAACGTTCCCACTCTATGAACCGGAGCAGACAGCCCATACAACGGGGACCTCGACCCAAGCTTGCCTTGAACCCCGAGCCTCCGAAGCCGTCCTAGCCACAGAGAGAGAGAGAAGATGGCCAGGTCCCGCCTTGGCCGGACCCCCATCTCTCCCTCCCAGTCGACTTCAACTTCGCAGCCAACGAGCCTGTTGTCAAAAGTGCTCGTCTGCACACAAACGCTGTTACCACGGAGACCCAAATAAATCTCAAAAATAGCTTTTTTCTCTGTAGTAAATGTGCCCACTTCTCAGTATGCACACATTTATATACCCCTCTCACTCATGCTATAAATGTTCTGGCACCCACTGCACGCCGCTACACACAAGCACTACCCCCGTGTCACAAACAAAAAATGTCCGCGCTACCAAGTTCCCTCTAGTAGGCAACCCTTATCCGTGCCAGCTCCAACCCCTATCGTTTCAGGCTCAGGCCTGGCAGGCCATCCCCGGTATATCAAGTTGGGTTGTGAACATAATAAGGGGTTACTCGCTACAGTTCGCTTGCAGGCCCCCGCGCTTTCGAGTCTGGCTTCTACAGCCGATACTTCCTCGTTCCGAAGAAGGACAGAGAGCTCAGGCCTATCCTAGATCTAAGACATTTGAACAAAGCTCTGTCGTCTCGCTCTTTCAAAATGCTGACAGTGAAACAAATCCTCGCGCACATTCGCGCATTCTTTTCTGGGCACAGTTATAGACTTGAGACTCATGAATGCGCAGCTTACGTCACAGCGCGCGATATCTGTTCAGAGCATGGCGGCTTCATTCAAAGCCGGGACTCACGTTCCCCTGATACGGTTTCAGAGGATGCTCGGCCTTATGGCCTCGGCATCATCAGTACTCAGGCTGGGGCTGTTACACACGTTCCGGCTCATGCATGGAAATTGGGCCGTCTTCCCGTCAAAGTGAACCACAGCTGTATCAGTGCTCTGGTTCCTTGGAGGAAGATTGTGTGGTATCGGAGGGGTGTGCCTATGGGCACGGTCAGGAAGTTAAAAGTAGTCTCGACAGATGCCTCCACTCGAAGGTGGGGCGCCCTACACAAGGGCAAGCCGATCTCTGGCCTGTGGACCGGACCAGAGAAGTGCCTACACAAATTGTTTAGAGATGAAAGCGGTCGCTCTATCGCCAAGAGCTTTCCTTCCACACATAAAGAACCACCATGTCTTGGACCGTACAGACAATATGTCGATGGTAGCATATATAAAATCTCTAGGGTGGCCTGAGATCAGACTCTCTTCACCGCATGGCAAAGCATCTCATTTTATGGGTACAGCACAACCTGCGATTCCAAAGGGCGGCTCATGTGCCAGGTATTCTGAGTCCTGATATGTTATCTAATGGACCCATTCCCCCAGGGGAAAGGTCTCTTCACCCCCAAACGATTCAATTAATTTGGAATACTTTCGGCAGAGCAGAAGTAGATCTCTTCGGCTCGGAAGACAATACTCACTGCCCAATATTTTTCTCCAAACGCAGGGACGCCCTGGTCCATGTCTGGCCCAGACTCCCTCTATATGCCCCTCTATATCAATGATTCTGCAGGAACAGAAGACATCACGCAATTGCCATACAGTAGGATAACATGTAATGCCACTTATATGCATTGGCTATGTCCATGTACTGTTCAATTGCATTAGATAATTATATTTGGCACTCTCCTCTTTCTTAAGATATATCAAAATGCCAAAGTGATGCAGCAGTGCAGCCTGATTTAAAGACATTCCCAAAGACACAACATGGAGCAGCAAAAAGAAGCTTCCACATGGAGTGGTACAGTTCTTGGTCATGGCTTGAATATTCCATGTCTAAAGAAGCAGCATACTGTTTTGCATGCAGACATTTTGCACATTTAAAAAACAGTGTATTCACATCAGAAAATGGCTATTCTAACTGGAAGAAGGCCACTTCCAAAGACAGTGGGTTTAGTGTACATGCCAGATCAGACCCACATGTGAATGTGATGATTGCATGGACTGATTTCAAAAGAATGGCCAAGAAAAATACAACTGTCTTGGGAATGATTGGAGATGAAAATCAGAAACAAGTAATCGAAAATCAAAAGTACATTAAAACTTTGGCTGAAACCTTGCTGTTGACAGCCACTCAGAATATTTCCCAACGTGGCCATGATGAATCAGAAAACTCAAAAAACTGTGAAATTTCCTTGAGATTTTAGATCTTGTGAGTAAACATGATGCCTTAGTGAAAAAACGGCTGTCACAGGGTCCCAGAAATGCTAAATACACAAGCAAAACACTCAAAATGAGATTTTGGAGTGTTTAGCAGAAATGGTGAGAGAGGAAATTATAAAAGAGGTTAAAGAAAGTGAGCACTTTTCTATTTTAGCGGATGAGACTAAAGACATTTAAAAAAAGGAGTAGCTGTCTGTGGTTGTAAGATATTATTATAATGGTGTTGTTCAGGAGAGCTTCATTGAGTACCAGAAAGCAGAGCAC
Source organism: Pseudorasbora parva (assembly GCF_024679245.1). NCBI lineage: Eukaryota > Metazoa > Chordata > Actinopteri > Cypriniformes > Gobionidae > Pseudorasbora > Pseudorasbora parva. Next base: position 14,254,229 of record NC_090191.1, on the reverse strand, counting down.
TTAGATGCAGCCAGTTTGACAGAGAAACTTATTTCATGTCTGGAAAAGTATGGACTGGAATACAAAGAGAATCTGGTGGGCCAAGGCTATGATGGGGCTGCAGTCATGAGCGGCAAGTGCTCTGGGGTCCAAACAAGAGTTAAGGAAGTTGCCAAATATGCATTTTATGTACACTGCAGGGCACACTGTTTGAATCTTGTCATTGTTCACATTAGGTGGATGGATGTTCAAAAAGAAATGTTCAGTGGTGAGGCACAACGAGAACTTCCAAAGCTAAGTGACACTAGATGGGCATGTCGCTATGCTGCATGTAGAAATTGTATGGACAGGCTGCCTGCAGTAATAAGAGTGCTGGAGGAAATTTCAGATGAGGCCAATCCACAGAGAGCTGTAGATGCAAGAGGACTACGCTCTCAAATTGATTTTAATTTCATAGGGCTTCTTGCAGTCTTCAGAAAAGTGCTAGGTGAAACCAAGTTTTTATCCGAGATGCTCCAGTCAACTAATGTGGACCTTACCAAAGCAGTTGAACTTACTGAAACCCTCAGACAGACATTGGAAGATTATCGCAAAGAGGAGAGCTTTAATGACCTGTGGAGTACAGCAATTGACACATGCAATAGTTGCAACATTTCTACCATTGTCAAATCAAAAAGAACCAAACACACATCTAGGAGACTACATGATACTCTTGTAACATCTACACTTGGACAACAAACACATGTTGACAGCAAAGATGCCTTTAGAATAGGTATATTCATTCCCATCATAGACTCAATGATCAGTGAAGTGGACAGGCGCTTTTCAGACTCTAGCTGCAAGATAATGAGGGGTATACAAGCTTTAAACCCATCAAACAATGACTTCTTAAAAGAAGAATTGGTTTTGTTCGTGGCTGAGGAATATGGTTCTGACTTGCAAGACTTGAAAACTGAAATACACCAGGCAAAAAGACTTCTTGAAAGAAACAGAGCAAATGGCAAAGTAAACCCGTCCAGTCTGACTGAGTTTGTGACGTTCCTGGTGCCTTTTAAAGAGGTTTTCTTTGAGCTTTTTCGCCTGTGCAAGATCGCTATTGTTTTGCAAGTGAGTACTGCTGGGTGTGAGCGAAGCTTTTCAACTTTAAAGCTTGTAAAAACTCACCTGCGCTCAACCATAGCAGATGACCGTCTGAGAAATCTGGCTGTTCTCAGTATTGAGAAACAACGTGCAAAAGCACTAGATTTAGATATGTTTGTAAAACATTTTGCTGCGAAGCACAACAACCGTCGCCTTAAACTTTCCTAAAAATGATGGGTGGTCTTGGGTCCTTTTATTTGTGGACTAATTATACGTTTTTAATAATTATAATAAGAATTTGAGTATTGTTCATTGTCCTATATTTGTAGTCCACTGCATCTTGGACACAATTCTTGTACCTTTTTATATTTTCATTTTGCTACTGTTTTTTTGTTGTTTGAACACTGGGCTTATTCCTGTTGTGAATTAAAAGCCTTTGTAATGTGTAAACAGCATGAATAAACGATAAGTACTGTAGTTTAAAAGTGGTTTTGTGTTTGTTTTGTTAAAGCAATTCACATAGGGATTTCTTATGTCTACCCTGCCACCCTGCCAAGACCTCTTGCCACCCCTTTGCCCCCTCATGTAAAATTTTCTAGATCCGCCACTGCCGCTCTTTTGTGTCAACACAACACGCATGCGTTGAGGTGCTCTCGTGAACATGCGTTGGAAAATAATATTTTGTATAATATTTTATTTTTGCAGAAACAAAGCACTTGATTTGCTTAATAAAATTCAGGCTAAACCACTGGAGTTATGGATTACTTTAATGATGTCTTAACTAACTTTCTGGACCTTGAAAGTGGTAGTTGTGTAGACTGTCAGTGGAGGGACATTAGCTCTCAGATTTCATCAAAAAAAATATCTTCATTTGTGTTCTGAAGATGATCAAAATGCTTATGGTTTTGGAACGACATGAGGGTGAGTAAATGACAACATTTTCAATTTTGGGCTAACCATTTAACAGTACTTCATACACTAGTAGTGCAACAAATGCTGATGTATTGTATTTGTGGCATTTTGCGTTTATTTTATTGAGCTAGTTTTATTCCTTTTTTGAAAAATGTCTAACTAAATTAATTTTTTTCTTATATTTTTGTGCAGATGTTTTGTTGGAATCACATCACTCACTGCCTGCAGCCAAGACAACAAGCACAGAGGCAAAACAAGTGGAAAGGATTCAGAGAGGAACAAGTCAACCCTCATGTGTTGCTCATGAAGGTTAATGAACTTTAAGTATGTATATATTAAGTTGTCTTTTGATGAAATATTCTTAGTTTAAAAGATAAGCTCAAACAACAGAATTTGTGGAATAATGTTGATTTTAGCATTTTATTTTAATGCTTTTCTTTAAAAAGAAAAGACGTTGCAATGAATTTCAATAGGATAAAAACTTTGATTGACTTTCATTTTTATTGAAAGTTAATATTCTACTCAAAATATGTCTTAAAATGGATTTTTTTTCATGTTCTTTGTGGTTATTTTGTGATACTATGTAATTTTTATAGTAAGATTTTAACAGTTTCGGAAGACTGAAATTGTTGCCTTCCAATGCCAGTTTTAATAAATGCACTGCCTTGCTGCTAGTTTTAATAAATATTTACTTGTAACACCCTTGACTTGGTTTTTTTTACATTGGTAAATGTATTCAGATAATGTTTATTCTGCATTTAAATCAGTAATTTACAGTTTACTGTTAAAATTATTATTTTCATTATTTTTTAATGTTAAACTATTACAAACATCATCTTGGATTATGGGCCACCAGCGCCACCTTGGACATATTGACACCAAACTTTGCATGTGTCATTGACATCTCAGTCTGACTACGCCACATTATTTTGCCAAAAATCAACTTAATAAGTCTTTAATGGCTCATTGTTGCAGTTGGTTTGAGACTTCCAGCCATGCTGGCATGTCTTGTCTTCTTTTTTGCGCTTGATGACTGTATTTAAAATTGTACTGCTATTTTGCCGAAAATAAACTTAATAGGTCTTTAATGGCTCATAGTTGCAGTTGGTTTGAGACTTCTAGCCATGCTGGCATGTCTTGTCTTCTTCTTTGCGCTTGATGATTGTATTCAAAAATGTACTGCTATTTTGCCTAATAGGTCTTTAATGGCTCATTGTTGCAGTTGGTTTGACACTTCCAGCCATGCTGGCATGTCTTGTCTTTTTATTTGCGCTTGGCCCCGATAATTGCTGCTTGCAGCTATATTTCTTTTTATAACTGTTTTAGTTTACCTTTGTTCTTTTCTTTGGTTCATTTTATTATTTTTAATTCTCTTTACATTGTATTCTTTTTCTTATGCATTTGTTATCCCTATTTTAATTCCTTTCTATGTAAAGCACTTTGAATTGCCATTGTGTATGAAATGTGCTATATAAATAAACTTGCCTTGCCTTGATGTGTAGATGAGCATGGCCTGGTTTACCCCAACATTTTTTCTCTCATTATTCTAAATGCCTCTATAAGTGAGACCATGGAGGCAAAGGGGCTATGGCAGAGGAAAGACATTTTATTGAGTTAATTCTGTGTGAGGGAAAGAAATACTGCTTGGTGGTGGTCAAAATGGATTGAAGTTTTCCCCGCCGCCGAACAGGACGCAGCAGCAGTGGCCAAAGCCCTGCTGACTGAAATAATTCCCAAATGGGGAATTCCAAGGAAAATAAGATCAGACAGTGGAACACACTTTGTGAACAAGGCAATAAAACAAGTGGATCAGTTTTTGGGAATAGAAATGAGAACACATTGCAGTTACCACGCTGCTTCAGGAGGAGCAGTGGAACGTGAGAATTCAACCATAAAAAACGATTTGGCAAAATGTTGTGAGGACACTGGACTCACATGGGTGAAGGCTCTACCAATTGTGTTAATGTACATGAGAATGAGATAAAGATTCAAAGAAAATTTAAGCCCATTTGAAATAGTCTTTGGAAGACCGCCTTTTATTGGCATGGAAGGGGGTAAACAACAACTTCCATCCACAGAGTTGTGTGAGCACAATATGTTGAATTGCAAAGAAATGTTTCTGTTATCTAATGTCTGTATGCAGGTGAAAGCTACTCAGGGAAAACCGGCTGAGACTCCCTTGCACAACATCAAGCCAGGAGATTACATGGTGATAAGGGACCTGAGGAGGAAGAGCTGGAAGGCAAAAAGGTGGCTAGGACCTTTTGTCGTGCTGCTGACGACACACACCACAGTGAAGGTTGCTGAGAGAGCGACGTGGGTGCATGCGAGCCATGAAAGGTCCTAGCAGTGATCGGGGAGGAGGAGCTGAGAGGAGAAAAGGAGGAGGCAAACGTCTGTGTGGGCAGAGATCAAATATAAACATAATTTGCTGTTATCCTCTCAGGAGCAGAGACACTGGCACAACGTGGTGCTGAGCCAACCAGTTTTGAAAAGAAAACACAAAGACTAATCTTCCTCATGTTCTGGCAGTACAACCGTGCGATCCATTTAGCCAATTGTAAAAAAAATCATGAAGGTAACCACATGCCTACTGACTATATTCAGGTAAGGAGTAAGCCAGCACCACAACCAGTGAAACCACCTGTTATACCAGCCTTCAAACCTGACATCCCAGCTGGGATGAAACAGCGTGGATGGGAAATGAAGGAGTAGGAAAAGGAGGAGTAAAACCAGAAGTGGACAAGGCAATGACAAAATGCCAAGGGATTTTACACTCTTGCACTGTTGCAGACACAGGAACTGGAGATAAACACCAGCTTCTGGCTTTGTCTGCAAATGTCTTACACCTGGAAGACAGTTGCAACAATGAATGAAACTGACTGTCTGATCCCAGAGCAGATGACGGAGGTGCTTATAGCTGAAGCGAACATTGAGCAAGGGAAGATTTCAACAAAACATCCAACATCTACCTGCAAGAGAATGCAATGGTAAAACCACACAGACATGTTGATTCCACCATTGAGAGTGATGCATGTTTAAGGAGATGTGTGCGTGTGCTCACAGAGACTAAAGCGGAACATGAACACAGGGTGGTCTGACAGCAGAGTCAGAATTGACATCAAGAATTCGACGACTGCACAGCGGTGATAGACAGTGTCACAACAGACTTGACCTGTCCGTTTAACAAACCAAATGATACTTAGTCTGCGACAGTTTGGGTTTGTGGTGACAGAGCATATTTCATGCCACAGAAAGACAGGACAGATTGCTGTTACCCAGCTTTAATGAATGTGGGGACATCTGTGTATTTTCCAGGTAATGAACCAGGAGAAAAGGCCAGACAGAAAAGAGATAATGGTTCTGAAATAAGGATGATGCCAGACCATTACAATGGTTATGTCTTGTCAGATCCATGGACAACACCGGGTGCAAATTTGGGTTGGTCTATTTTTCTGGGGGTGGGACAGCAGTAATGATAAACAAAATTAATGGGTTAGCATTGCGCGTGTTGTCATTATCCAATAGCACTGAACATGCTATGACAATGGTGAATGAGGATATGAGACAAATCAGAGATGCAGTTATTCAGAACAAACTGATTTTAGACATGTTAACAGCAGAACGGGGTGGAGGGGTTGCAAAATGTTAGGACTATCATGTTATTTTCACATTCCAGATTACAGTGACAACAATCACAAATATCAAACCATATGAAAGCAGCTGTAAGGGAACCTGAAAAAAGCTGATGATTCATGGTTTGGGTGGTCAACAAATCTGAGAGGTTGGGGATACTGGCTTTGTTACACTTTGTTGCCAATTTTTGCAATAGTGGTACTAGTAATGCTGTGTTTACCATGTATTTTTCAGTGAATTTCAAGCATAGTACAGAGAATGGTGAAGGCCAGCATGTCTCAGCAAATGTGTAAACTAACTGTTTATGGTGATTACAATGAGTGGATCAACGAATCTGATGAGATGTTTTGCAAATGAACCAGTAGGCTACTTTTAATAGGTGTGTTATCGAGAAGGACCTAAGGAGGAAGGGCTGGAAGGCGAAAAGATGGCTAGGACATTTTTTTGTGCTGCTGACAACACACACCGCGGTAAATGTTGCTGAGAGAGCAACGTGGGTGCATGCGAGCCATTGCAGAAAGGTCCAAGCAGTGATCGGGGAGAAGGAGCAAGAGGAGTGGAGCAGGAGGCACACGTCTGAGCGGGCAGAGATTTAATAGCTGTGCACTATTTCTATATTTTTCCCAATGTATCTGTCTGAAAGTAGGTTTCATCTTTTATCTTTTTATATTCTTTTAAAAGGTAGATAGTGAACTGGATGAGGCACTTGTTAATATGGTGGGGAAGGATTTGCAGCCCTTCATCGTCGAGGAGGATGAGGGTTTCATGGCCTTTGTGAACAACTTATATCGAATGGATACCTTGGTGTAACTTGCCACTACATAACACCAGAGGCAAAGCTGCCAACTGTTGTACTGGATGAAAGGAGGTTTTACTAAACCCACACAGCCCAGCATCTCATGGAGGCTAAATCATTGCTAATGGCTGAGTGGGGAATAACCTTAAGTTCTGTGTATGGTGACATCGTCAATGAATCTAACATGATCCTAAGTGCCGAGCTACTCAACCTTCGACGTGTCCCATGTTTTTGCCTATACTTTGAACTTTATTGTGAAGAAGGCCCTAGATCAAACCCATGTCATCAATGAAATACGGCAGAAAGCCAGAAAGATTGTGGGGTTGTTTAGATCCCGCTGCAAAGCAAAGGACAAGCTTGTGGAGGTGCAGGGACTGATGGGCAGACCAACTCTCAAAATGGTACAGGAGGGTGAAACAAGATGGAACAGCACTTTTGAGATGATGCAACGGTATGAGCAACGAAAGGCAATGGGTGCTGCACTTTCCTGTTTAAAGAGTGCTCCCCTGACAAGTTTTGAGTATGACATGAAGAATCATTGTCACTACTGCAACCGTTTAAACTAGCAACAATAGAGTTGCCAGAGGAACAGAGGGTTCAAAACATACCACTGTACAGGATGTTGCAGCACAAGATTGCACAGAAAAAAGGACATGCAACACGGGAATCAACCATACAATTAGGTAGGCTAAAATTAACAATCTATGTAATTGGCTATAAATGTCATTGTTGTCATTAATATAATTCATATGTTTTACACCTGTTTTGAACTGGTTCACACCAGCAAGAAGGTCTGCTAGCCTTTCAGGCCATGTAACTCTGTAAGTCAATATTTACTGACCTTTTACTGCTACATATTTTTGTTAAAATATCTTACATCTGATTTGTTTTTTATTTTTCAGTATCTTCCACCCCTGATGACGATGCCACCGATGGTAAGATTGTTGCTATCTACATGCATTAAAACAACATTTATGTATTTTATAGAGCTGGCTCGCTTTGTCACACAACCTGGAAAAACTATTTCATGTATGCATTCTACATATACTCTGATTTGTGTTTTGGTCTGAAATCTAAAATGGATGGATCAAAAAGCTTTTGCGCAGACAACACAGAACTGTCATCGGACGAGATTGAAATGCCAAGTATGTTACCGGATGAGCTTTTAATGCTTCCAGATTCTTTAGAACAGTATTTGTTTAATCTAGAATTTGTGGCATCCCCCGCTAATTTAGATCTTTTTGAATTAGCTGTAAATTCAAATACAAATTTGTACGATCATGCGCCAAGCATAGACAATAATCCGGTTGTATAATACGGCGGTGTTTTAAATAATCAACTACCAGCACATACAGACACCGATCCTGACTGTGACAATTACAACGCAGAGCACCCTGTCAGTGATGATAATTCGCAACCATCGACTGGGAACACGACACCAACTTCAGTTAATGTTGACGCTTTACGTGCGACTGACCCTACCATACAGACTAGTTTTTTGAAGTTTTACAGAGCAACGATCGGTTATTATCGGATGACGTTGTCGTGATCGACGCCAACATAGCCATGAACAGACAAGGAGGTGGTCGCCATAAACTTAAAGATTTGGCCGTCGATCAGGTAATCAAAAGAAAAAGAGCAGCTTATTTTACCCCATACATTTTTCAAATAATTTATGTTTTTCTATTTGTCTCGCTCGTTTTCTTAACCCTCAACTACCTGAGAGTGAGTTAGAAAAACTGGCTACCTCCATCCAAAACAGTGTCGGTTTCTCAATCCACAACCGAATCGCTCTTAGCAACATAGCCTCGTTTTGCTTACGAGCGCTAGGCATTAAAATCGTATTTCACAGATCGAATGCCATGATCTTAGAAACTTACAAAACCTGTGACGACCCCCATCCCAAAACGGTGTTCCTGTATCTGCATAATGATCATTAATACATGATATTGAGAAAACTGAGAATTGTGAAATTATTAGTAAAAGAAGGGAGCGATAAACCTAAGGGGTGTGCTAAGAAACATGTCTGTGGAAAATGTGAGAAAACAATTGATTGTTGGGTGAAAGAAATGAAAAATAGGCAAAACAGAAGGTTGAGGGGAGAAAAGAAGGCGAGTGAGCCTCTAAAAAGTGAAAAAGAAATGTGTGTGCCTGCACTGAATGACATTACTAACCCTCCTCCTGTTTGTGCTTTCCAAAATGAAATACCATCGAGCTACACACATTCAATCTATCCAATTGCGGAGCTCCAAGACTTGAAAGTGGACCCCGACTGCTCTCCCTTTCCGCCAAACAAGCAAATTCAACTGGCAAGACAGACCGCTATCCAAAGAAAAGAAAAGGGGGCATGCACAGCGGAAAGAGAGAGTGCACGCACACCTGAGCGAGCTGACGGAGGAGTGCGCACGGCTAAAGCCTTCCGGGGTGAAACACCCCAACACCCAGAAAGAGAAAGGGACTGCCAGTGCAGAAGTTGAAGCGAGGGAGAAATGTTACGCGACCGTACATGCTGAGATCCAACTCATGTGGCCCAAGCAGAGCGCTAGAACTGGACAGAGACTTTGAGGCGATCGCAGACACTGTCTCAGACAGCGAGGAGAGTGAGGAAGACGATGACACCAACATCCAGCAAGAGAGGAAAAAGATATGGGACAGGACGGTCAAAGAGGAGCAGGTGAGCCTTACCATGCCCATAATGGAGGTAATGGGGGTAAACAACGTCGAACTCGTATATCGCCCGTGGTCATTAAGCGACATGAAGGAGGCGATGGCCCACCTGCCAAGTCCGACTGACGCCAGAGACCGTTTCGCGGACGAACTAACAACTTTGTCAAGAGTTCAGCCAAACAATGAATGAACTGAAAAGACTGATGATGGTGAAACTGGGCGGAATGAACTGGCACAAGATCAGCGCAGACCTGCCAGAAGAAGATTACAGACGGCGACATGTTAACTGGATGGATGCGACAAACGCCAGATATCGAGGAGCTGTGGGGGAACTGGCTGAGGCTGTGAGAATAGCATTCCCAACACGTGTGGACATGGCCAGAGTGAGCCACTGCCGTCAAGAGCCAGGTGAGAGTGTTCAAACTTACTAAGAACGACTATACCACCTTTTGCAAACACAGTGGCCTGACTGAACCAACTGAACCAACTGCCTGACTGAACCGCAACGAAAGACTGAGCATGTGAGAGAGTCATTTGGCTACTAGCCTTTTGAATGGACTGAGACCTGAAATCTCCCAAGCAGTGAAACAAACTTATGTCGAGTGGTCTGAAGGAAGGGTGAACAGCATCATGAAACACCCCCTTCATGCTGAAGAACAACTGAGAGCAAAGAAAGACAGGCCAAGATACAAAGAACTGCAACTAGCCATCATGCAAGCACCACAAAAATTCAACACAGCCCAAAGCGCGCGCTCAAAAGAACAGTTCAAACGAAGAAGGTGGGGACCGAGACGAGATCAAGGTGGATGTCCTTTGTGCGGTGACAAGACACACATTCTGCGTGAATGCACGAAGTGCAGACAGTGCAAGAAAGATGGACACTGGGCGATCAACTGCCCAGAGAACCGGAAGGCGGATTGAAGTGTCGACAGTGGAGAGCAGGAGGGGATCGGGTGGACCACAGCCAAGGGTGCAACGATCGCCACAAAGGGAAGTAAACATTCACTAATAAAAAACAAACACATCCAGACACGAACAAATATACTGATAATGCTCTCTGCAATGAAGAAAATGCTTATGCCTTTATGTGTGTTTTATGTGTCTCTATATAGCAGTAAGGGATTTTTAAACATGCCAAGATATCCCATGACAGTTGATGGAACAGTGATTTATTTTCTTGTTGATTCGGGTGCAACCTGTTCAGTAATACGAGCATGTGATTTGCAATGTGCACCAAGACTGACAGCTAAGATACATGAGTATGTCAGCCTCAGTGCATGTAATAGCAGAGCGGTTCGCTGTGCCACTAAGATGTGAGACAGAGGGGGGCCGTGTGCTGGAGCATGCATTTCTGACTTCAGCCACGTGTCCTGTGTCCATTTTGGGCCGAGATTTAATGTGCAAATTAAATTTGGAAATGATAGCAGACCCTTCTGGTGTGCTGGTAAAAGAGGGTGAATACATTTTTCTGAAAACAGAACCTAAATGGGTTTACAAATGGCACATAACTAAACCTGAGTGGGCTATTCAACTATTTGTGAATTGGGGGAAAATAAAATGCAGTCTGATGAGACAGATTTTATGATGCCTGATGATTTACATTGCACATCACATATCGTAACAGAGAGAGATCAATTTTATGAAAACAAATGGTTTGAGGTAGAAAAGACCTTTTGAAAGTTGGTAATGTATTGGAATGAGAGTGTGTGCGGTTTCAGTAAGCTTGTCAAAAAAACAGCTTCCTCTCTATTTGATAGCAGGGGAATGTGTGCCGCACATACCAATTTCAAAAGAAAACGGCTCGGGTTATGTATATAACCCTTGTTCCCTGAGAGGGAACGAGCACTGCGTCGGAACGACGAAATGGGGATGCTCCCTAAGCATCAGCGGCTCTGAAGTCTGAATAGAAACTAGACCAATCCGATTGGCGTGCGTGATGACGTCATTGTGACGGCGTACCCGGAAGTATAAAAGGGGAGCCGGCGCATAATGGCGGCAGTTTTTTGCTCTGAAGCATGCGCTCCAGGCGTGCCGAGGTGTGGCGGCGCGACGCAGTGCTCGTTCCCTCTCAGGGAACAAGGGTTATATACATAACCCGAGCCGTTCCCTTTATCGAGGGAACTTCACACTGCGTCGGAACGACGAAATGGGGATGAGTACCCACTAGGCCACACCGAGGGTAGCGCCTGCCCTAGTGTGAAGCCGGAGACCGGGAACAACTAGGACTGGAGCACCCTAGCGCCACGTCGCAGGGAGATCTAGGCTGTAAAATCTGATAAAAGTGTGCGGGGTGGCCCACCCAGCCGCCTCACAGATATCCTGCAAGGGGACCCCAGAAAGGAGGGCCACTGAAGAGGCCATGCCTCTGGTGGAATGAGCCCTCACGGCCAAGGGTGAAGGCAAACTGCGCACCCGATAGGCCATGGTTATTGCCTGGACAATCCAATTACTGATTGTCTGAGTAGAAGCAGGCAACCCTTTCTTAGGTGAACCGAAGCACACTAACAGCTGCTGAGATCTCCTCCATTGTGCAGACTTCTCCAAATAAACTCTAAGTGCCCGAACCGGGCAGAGTAGGTGAAGTCTCCCTTCTTCCGCCGTCACATGAGGCGGAGGATGAAATGCCTGTAGAACCAGTGACCTGACCACCCTTGATGGGACCTTAGGTACGTAACCCGGCCTAGGATGTAAAATAGCCTTTACTCCACCCGGGGCAAACTCCAGGCAAGTTGGCGTTACCGCCAAGGCCTGGAGATCTCCCACTCTCCTAAGAGAGGTAATAGCGAGGAGAAAAGCTACTTTAAAAGGTCAGGTGTTTTGGTTCCGCCAGCTCCAATGGCTCGAAGGGGGCCTCAGCCAAACCTCCGAGAACCACTGCCAAGTCCCATGTAGGAACTCTGGACTGAGCCACAGGCCTCATCCTCCGAGCCCCACGGAGGAACTGTACAATCAGCTGGTGCCTACCCAAAGGCCCATCACCCAGAGGTGTGTGGAAAGCCGCAATGGCAGCCACGTACACCTTGAGTGTGGACGGGGTCAGACCCGCAGAGAAACGATCTTGGAGGAACTCCAGCACTGAAGCCACCGGGCAGTTAACTGGGTCCACCTCATGTTCCCCGCACCAAGTGGAAAAGACATTCCACTTGAGGCTGTACAGTCTCCTGGTAGATGGAGCCCTGGAGCTGAGTAAGGTCTCTACCACCCCTGCCGACAGGCCAGCCTCTAGGTACCTGGCCCCATCAGGGGCCAGACCCAAAGGTTCCAAATCTCCGGTCGGGGGTGAAATATCGTGCCCGCCGCCTGAGACAGGAGATCCCTCCTCAGAGGAATCTACCATGGTTGACCTGCCAGCAGAGCTATGATATCTGAGAACTAAACTCGGGTCGGCCAACGGGGCGCCACTAGAAGTAGGCTGACCCCCTGTTGACGAACCCTCTCCAGGACTCCCGGGAGCAGAGCGATCGGGGGAAATGCGTACAGACGCAGCCTCGGCCACGTCTGCACCATGGCATCCAACCCCAGCGGGGCTGGATGCGTGAGGGAAAACCACAGTGCCTGGGCCTCAGCCCCTGCCTTGACAGGATGTCTGCTCCCTGATTTTGGACCCCGGGACATACATTGCCCTAATGGACAACAGTTTCCCTTGGGACCACAGGAGAATTAGATGCGCCAATCTGCACAGAGGGCGCGATCTCAACTCTCCCTGGTGATTGAGGTACGCTACGACAGCCGTATTGTCTGTCCGTACCAGGACATGTTGGCCGCGGAGGTCCGGGAAAAAGCTCCTAGAGCTTTGTAGACCGCCATCATCTCCAGGCAGTTTATGTGCCAGGAGGAATGACGGCCCTCCCACGGGCCCCTCGCAAGCGGCCGTCCATTCCGCGCCTCAACCAGTGAGGGAGGCGTCTGTTGAAACGGATTCCCGGCAACAGGACGCTCCAAACACTGGCCCCTGGGCAGAAACCAAGGTTTCCTCCATATGACTGGGGAACGAAGGCATCTGCGCGTTACCCTGATCATACGGAACGAATTCTCTCTGGGGGAATTCCCCTTGGTTTTCAGCCACCACTGGAGGGGTCTCATGTGTAGCAGGCCGAACGGTATCACGTTGGACGCTGCTGCCATGTGCCCCAGCACTCTCTGAAAGTGCTTAACAGTGAGGCCGAAGGGAAGAACCCGATATTGGTACGCCTCGCCCCCGAAAGCGAACCTCAGGCCTCCTGTGGGCAGGAAGGATGGAGATATGAAAAATGCGTCTTTAGATACATCGTGACGAACCAGTTCCTCGAACTGGATCTGACTCACGATGGGATAGTGAGCATCTTGAACCTGAATCTCCTCAGAGAACGGTTCAAGTACCTCCGACGCACCCTTCCATCCTCTTTGGGAACCATGAAGTAGTGACCGTAAAGCCGGACTCCCTGTCTGGCGGAGGGATACACTATATAGCCTCCTTTACCATCAGGGAGCACACTTCCTGTTCCCTAACCTGCCACTGGGCTGGGCACACCACTATTCAGGCCACACCGATGAACCCCGGTGGTGGAACGCTGAACTGCAGTCTCTACCCTTTGCCCAAGGTACACAGGGCCCCAGCAGATATATTCGGGAGCATAACCATGCGCCGAGATATTCTACTAGGGGAACCAGCCTCTCAAGGCTGGTCCCTGGTACCCACCGAACCTCCTGCCCGACCCCCTGAAGCGGCCACCCGGCAGGGCTTAGTCGGGGAGGATTTTCGGTGTGCGAACGCGTTCGCTGCCCAGCCGAAGTCTCCCTAGAGGCGGCTAGAGTAGCATGCGTTCGCAGGAAGTCAATGTGGCCCGAGCGTCATAGACGGCGGATCGCAGCATCGACTTCCAGAAAACTCCACAGAGGAGGCGACCTCGATCGCTCCTCTGGAGAGGGGGCTGGCCAGCAGGCCACTGGGCTGGGCATACCACCATTCAGACCAC